>NC_044983.1:36717303-37017303 GCF_008728515.1 Papio anubis
TACTTTTCATTCATTGCAATACCTTTGATTCTTAGAGCATTGCCTAGCACACAGTAGGAGGAGTATTTCACCAACATTTGTTAATGAATAAATAAGAAAACTACAGAAAAATGAGAAAACATGTTGAAATGTCACATTGGGACTTGTGAGAGTCTAGAACCATTGTGACCTTTACTCCAGAAAAACATCACTTGTGAGTTGCATGAAGTAATAGAAGCCAGCTACCAAGGAAAAGATGAGTTGGTAAGAAGTAAACATTTCTTTGAACAGAAAATAACTTATTCAGGCATAACACATATAAAAGCAGATAGCTGTCAGAAAAATAAATATAGTTTTCCTAAGTCAAAGTTTAGAAAACATTTGCAATTCATATTATGAACTCTTCATTTAAGCTAGAATTATTTTTTACATACTTATTATATTATTGCTAAGCAAATTCACGCTGAAACCTCCGATATTAAAAAATTCAGCAGCACATATCTTAAGTTACCTATAAAGGATGATAAAAACTCACCTGAAGTTTTAATCAATATATATTAATACTAACTCTGATTTTAATAAACAGATTTCTATTATTTCAGGTTATTTTGTAGCAAACATTAGCAATGAGTGTTAAATCTAAGCTCTACTGGCAAAAGTTGGTCTAAAATAATGAAAACTCAATATAATTAACTATTTTATCTTTGGCTTTCCTCTTCATTTTCAAAAACCAACAGTCTATTTAAGCAAATGAAAATAACCGAAGCCATTAGGACAAAGAAACATAAGCAGCAAGATTTGTTTTACATGTTTTTAAAATATTTCTTAACTAATATCCATTCATATATTCAACAAATACTCAGCATCTATTATAATATTCCAAGCACTTTCCTAGTGATTAGAAAAAAGAAATTATCAGAAGGATTCATATTTAAAGAGATAAAAACCAAAAAGATCTCTTGAACTTCCAGTAAATGTGAAATAGAACAAAATTTTTCAAAAAGACTTTTCAACTCACATTTTGTTCCTCTGGTTCTAATTTGGGGATTTTGTGTGACTTGCGCTCTTCAGATCTCGATGAGTCATGCTTGTTGCTTTTTTTCCTCTTTTCTTTTCTACTTTCATGCTTTGACTTCATGTGCTCACTTGCCTGTACTTCATTTAAAAGGTCTCCACAAAGGGAAGACTCAAACAATTCCCTGCCATTCTGGATAGTTTTGGTTATTTTTAGTTTAATTTCAGGTGAGCCAGTCTTCTTTGGAATCACAGTTTGTGGTACCGAAGGAGGAGGTGGTGGCTGTGGAGGGGAAGGTTTTTCCAGAATTTCATGTGGTCTTGTGTTTGGAATTTCTGAATGGTAATAGTCAGTGGGGCTAAAGTTTCTAGCTGCACCAAAGCCATTGGCTGACCCATTAGGATACTGACTATATGACTGGTATTTGGTTTGAGTTTCATACACGCTGATTGATGATGGATACCCATTTGTGAGTGGAGGAAGATCTTCTGTTGTAGCTGGGTACTGAAAGCCTTGCTGCAAGGTAGCTTCATATGGTGTTTGGCCACCATCTTCAGCAATGTCACTGTTGTTATCAAAGGCATCCTCCTGACGGATGTTGGCGGAGTCAATGAGTTGAGGTGGTTGCTGAATTGTGTTTCCCATGATCCCTTGCATGAAAGAGAAAGAGAAATCCATTGTTCTGCTCCAGCATCCTTAACTTTCCCTTTCTCTCATCGGGCCTAAAATTATAAAAGAGGGGATTAGAAGGTGTTAATATTATCATTGACTAGAGGCTAATCAACTGAAAAAGGATTAAATTAAAATGTTTTGAACTCAATTTTCGTATCCAGATATGCATAGACATTAAACATTTCTAAAACAGATAACCAATATTCTGACACAGGGTAAATACCTTTTATCTTCAATGCTTATCTGTTTGAAACTCCTGATTACTTTCACAACAACTGTGGCAACAAGATTTTATCATCACTGCCAACACATGAAATAGTTTTGACATTCCTTTTTATCTCCCAAGTTAGAGATCATAAGTCTCAAGTTAAAACTAGTGTTTGCAAAATAAGCAGTGTCCTGACACATATCAATCTGCTTCCATAAGAGCTTCCTTTAACATCATTCATATTTTGTTCAGTGGTTGTTTTAATTACAAAAATAATAAAATGTTATTGCATTTTTTTTTTGAGACACAGTATCACTCTGTCACCCAGGGTTGAATGCAGTGGTGCAGTCATGGCTCACTACAGCCTCAACATCCCAGGCTCAGGTGATCCTCCCATCTCAGCCTCCCCAGTAGCTGGAACTCAGGCATGCATCACCACGCCCAGCTAATTTTTGCATTTTTTGTAGACAGGGTTTCACTATGTTGCCCAAGTTGGTCTTGAACTCTGGAGTCAAGCAATCCGTCTGCCTGAGCCTCCCAAAGTGCTAGGATTATAGGCGTCAGCCACCATGCCTGGCCTGCAAATATTTTAAACACCAAAGTGAAAAGGTCTGTTCCTTTCCCCACTTCATTATTCCCACTCTTCTATGCCAAGACAACCACTATAAACACTTTGATGGGTATTCTTTCACATCTTTCTCTACGTTTTTACATATAAAAATTTTAAAATAGGGCTTATTCTGTGACTTGCTTATTTAACTTAACAATATATCCTAGATATGCTTCTACATCAGCATGTATAGACAATTTTCATACTTATTCTTTAAATGGTTGCATAGCAAATAAACGTTGTTTTTACCATAATGTATTTAACCATTTGTGTACTGATAGTTTCTCGCAATTGTTTGATATAATAAATATGTCTGCAGAAAACCTTGTTTATTTTTATTTATTTTTCTTTTCTTTATTCTTTTTTTCAAATAGAGACAGGATCTTGCAGTGTTGCCCAGGCAGGTCTCAAACTCCTGGACTCAAGTAATCCTCCTGCTTCAGCCTCCCAAAGTGCTGAGATTATAGGCATGAGTCACCATGCCTGGCCTGAAACATTCTTGAAACTCGATTTTTGTGCACATATATATTTCTACAGGACAGATTTGAAATTTTGATAGATACTGTAAAATTGTTCTATAGGTTATACTATGTCAATGAACTCTCATACCAATAGTGTGTGATTCTCTACACTGTTGCCAGTATCTACTTATTTTTAACAACTGTTATATATAGCAGAAGCATCTGGGGTACTTTTACAAAATGTATGTGTCAGAGTCTATCTCCTAAAGATTCTAATTGAATAAATCTGGGGTGGGGTCCTGGGCATAAGTTTTTAAAGACTATATCTCCAGTAATTTTGATGCATATTCTTGGTTGGATCATTGCATTATAACTTTTCAATTATTGCATCTCCTCTAGTAGGTGTCTGAAGATGCCTACATTATGTAATAATGTTACAATATACATAAGCATCTGTTAGAAAATGCTACAAGACCACCCTGCCTTGTCATAAGGTATGACAAGTGCACATCACAGGATAGAAGATTAATGGACAATCCATATATTATTTTGATAATCCCATAAGCATTTCTTCTAGAAAGTTCTTTTGAGACGGAGTCTTGCTTTGTTGTCCAGGCTGGAGTGCAGTGGCACAATCTCAGCCCACTGCAAGCTCCGCCTCGCAGGTTCATGCCATTCTCCTGCCTCAGCCTCCCGAGTAGCTGGGACTAGAGGCGCCCACCACCATGTCTGGCTATTTTTGTTGTTGTTGTTGTATTTTTTTTTTTTGGTAGGGATGGGGTTTCACCATGTTAGCCAGGATGGTCTCGATCTCCTGACCTCATGATCCGCCCGCCTCGGCCTCCCAAAGTGCTGGGATTACAGGCGTGAGCCACCACACCCAGCCTCTTCTAGAAAGTTCTAAGGCAGGAAGAACAAACCAGTTTTCACAACTATATCAACTCTGATGAACTGATTGTAGCTGCCTGGAATACTGTGAAGAAGGATCCTGAGGCTGGGCGCTGTGGCTCACATCTGTAATCCCAGCACTTTGGGAGGCCGAGGTGGGTGGATCACGAGGTCAGGAGTTTGAGACCAGCCTGGCCAATATGGTGAAACCCCGTCTCTACTAAAAATACAAAAATTAGCTGGACATGCTGGCAGGTGCCTGTAATCCCAGCTACTCAGGGGGCTGAGGCAGGAGAATCGTTTGAACCCAGGAGGCAGAGGTTGCAGTGAGCAAAGATCGCACCATTGCAATCCAGCCTGGCCAACAGGGTGAGACTCTGTCTCAAAAAAAAGAGGATCCGGAGGCTACATTCCAGTTCGACTCTGTTAATAACAGAATCATTAACAACACCTATTATTAATAGATTAATAACAGACTGATTAACAGTGTCTACCATCTTGGTTCCAGTAGATTTGCTGTAATAATAAAACAACCCCAAAAAGCAAATGGAAGAGGGAAACAAAGCTGACAATACACTTTTCAAGGTGTATCCAATTATACAGCTACTGTTTGTTCTGCTAGTAACAAACGGAAATCATTTTGGAAGTCCTAAAATTACAAACAAATGAATAAGACCGCACACAAGAAATTGAACTGTGTGTACTGCTTTGCACTGGCTGGGGGTGGGAGGGATCCAGAGCACTCTCATTTTCTTAGTGTCACCTCAGGGTCAGGCACTTTACACATCAGCTCATTTAATCATCACAACTCTGCAAGATAGGGATTGTGATTTCTGGTTCACAGGTAAAAGAAAGTGAGCTTCAGAGGGGTTAGGTGGCCTGCTTAAACCACAAGGGGGGAGAACTCGAATTTGGATCCAGGCATGTCTGACTCTGAAGTCCATGTTGTTTTTGTTTGTTTGTTTGTTTCGAGACAGGGCCTCACTCTGTTGCCCAGGCTGGAGTGCAGAAACATGCAATCACAGCTCACTGCAGCCTTGACTTCCTGGGTTCAGATGATTCTCTCACCTCAGGCTCCCAAGTAGCTGGGACTACAGGCACGTGCCACACCTGGCTTATTTTTTGTATTTTTTGTAGAGATGGAGTTTCACTATGTTGCCCAGGCTGATCTCGAGCTCCTGATGTCCATGATTTTTACAACTGTATCAGTTCTGTTTCCCTCAGCTATCAGTTCTGGGAAAAGAATTCTTTTGTTCAGGTACTTTATTCCTTGGTCACTATCAAAATCACAAATATTCTAATAACCACCATTAACACTTACATAGTACTCTGTAAGTGCCAGGCACCATTCTAAGTGCTTGACATAAGTAATAAATTTAATCCTTCCAGCAACCTTCATGTAGATATTATCTCCTATTATACATAGGGATATAGAGGCACAGAGAAGTTAAATGACTTGCTCAAGTGCACATGGCTAGTAATTAATTGACAGAGCTAAGATTCAACCCAAGCAGTCTGGTTTCAGGGTCTGTGCTCCTGATTAGCATACCATATTTACTGACAATGTTTAAGAACTGAAACATTACCTTAATTTAACTTTTGGCAAAAATGTATAGCTCACAGCAACAGACATAAGAAGGAAATGTTCAAAAATTCTGTTAACAAGCATGGAGCAACTACAAAGGCAGAATTCAAAAGTTCTCATTTATACTTCCAACTTGAAGGCAAGTCAAATAATGACATCTAACAAGATGCAACCTGTGTTTTTGGTTCTTATAACTGTCATATACAAGCTCAGCTTCCAGATTCGTCTCCCAAATTACAGTCTTCAGGGTTTTTCAGGCATATGTATTCAGAGACTGAGATTTCTGATGCTTTTGATTGAGTTTCAAACACAAGAAGTTTTATATTTTCCCCTTTTCCTGTCTTCTCTAGCCCTAACTTCAAATATCTCATATTAGTCTGAACTAAGAAAATAACATTACCTTCTTATAATTGCACAGGAGTCCACGGAGTGAACTCATATGCATTCATATCACAGAGTGTTTTCATATACATTTGTATTTGATCCTCAAAACAACTCTGTCAGACTGGCAGGGCAAGGTGTGCATTAACTTCATTTTTTAGCTATCTACATACAACACTTGAAATACTGACTTTCCACAAAGCTAATTAGTAATAAAGCTTGAAAAATAATCACTCTCCTGATTTCTAATCCTGTGCTCTTTTTCACTATATCTCATCGCCAGAGAATAACCAACTACTTAAGGACAACTACACTAAATCCTTAAAAGTCATTAGTTCAAAACTAAATGCACTGTCCTTTTCCTAGCACAATGTCCCTTTCAGACTATCCCAGTCTGTCATTGCTTCCATCACTTTTCTAGCTTCCCAGACTAGAAATCTCAGACTCATGGGTGATTGATTCTTCCCTCTTTGTTAAGCCATAAAACTAGTCATTTAGCAAATCTTGCATTTTCTTCCTTTGAAGTATTCTTCCCAGTGCTTCGACTGAATCTGAAGTGAAGAAATAATCAGACAAATCCAAAATGGGTAATATTCTCCCAGACAACTGGCCTGGGCTCTTCAAAAAAGCTAATGTCTAAAACAAACAAAAGGTGGAAAGACTATTCTAGATTTAAAAGAGATAAGATTTATCAACCCAATACAATGCATGAACTTTGATTAAATCCTGGATTTAAATACACACAAACACCAGATTAAACAGATATTGTGGAGACAACTAGAGAATTTTAAAATATGAACTGGCTTTAAACAATGGAGCTATTAATTTCAAGGGCCTGATAATGCTATTCTGTTTATATAAGAGAATGTTCTCATTCTTAGGAGAGCTATGCTGAAATACGCGGTACAGAGATAAAGTGTCATGGTATCTACAACTTTGAAATGGTTCAGAATTTTAAAAAAGGTATATATACCTAGAGTAAAGCAAAGGAGACAAAATTTTAACAACTGGTGAATCTAGGTGTTCAATGTAAATTCTTTTAACTTTTCTAAAGGTTTGAAAATTTTAAAACTGAAAAGCTTGGGGAAAAAAACCCCAAATGATTTGGCTAGTGTTTGGAAGAAGTACTAAAAATAAAAAGCTACAGGTACCTAAGGTGTATGAGCCTCCATTAAATTCTGGTGCCATGTTCTGAGCAAACAAGCTAAAGCGGCCACATTGTTATATTTTCTAGAAACCCTAAGCATGAAGAAAGCCATACTTCTTCATATTATGCCTCCAAATAATACAACAATGCAATCAAGAAAGCAGTTTCGGTGGTTTATAAAAACAGATATTTTGGGACTACATCTACATTTCTTTACATAGTGATTTTTATGGGCAGTGGGGTCTGGCGGCCAGCCTTCACACAGCAGACACACCAACTGACACAATGGTTAAGACCTTACTAAATTAGGAGGCTCTACTGAGCACCATGCTTGAGAGCACAGGTTCAGAATCCAACTAAGTTCAAAAGCATACTTCAAGTCTTGCTGGCTGTGTGACTTTAGGCGACTTATTCAGTACCTCTAATCCTCAGTTTCCTTAGCCAGAAATGTTGGATACCTGTAATTGTGTACCTTGTACAGGGTTACTGTAAGAATTAAGAGTTAATCTATGAACAGCACTTAAGACAGAGCCTGGCATACAGTTAGAGCCTGGCCACTTGTTGGCTATTATTATCATTCATTGCAATGCTGGGCACACAAAACTGGTAAAAAGTTAAAAAAAAAAAAAATCACTGACCTACAGGTACTTTCAATCTCTTTAGCAAGATAATGTAAGATTTTGAGAGTAAGACACATAAAATAGTAGCAAACAGTGTGAAACAGAAGGTGGCTAAGAATTGAATTGTGTTACTACTACAATTGTGACAGACATCTGAGAAGAACAATGCTGGGCAAGGAGGCTTTTAGGCCACAAGAAACAAGTAGGATGTGGAAGTAAGGTGTTCTTCACGCACTGCTTTTCAAACTACTTGGTACAGGCCAGCAAAAATTCTTATACCTTTGTCCTTAATAAATCCCTGATAAAGATGGTGTGTTCAATTCATTTTTAAAGCAATAATATTAATGGCTAACATTTGAGAGCTTAGTGTCAATACTATTCTACACGTTTTACATTTGTTATATTATTTTATTTCACAGAACACCCCTTTGAGGAAATACTATTACTATCCCATTTTACAAATGAAAAATCAAGGCCAATATGATCAAATAACTTGCCCACAGTCTGAGATCAAGTAAATGGAGGGTTCAAACACACACTGTGTTCCACAGCATTGGCTCTTAACAAGAAAGCTTACTTCCCACAATCCCTAAACATGTAAAGTAAACAACAGAACCTCACTTCACACTTCTGCACTCCCACTCCCCAGAGTTAACTAACAATTTGGTGGGAGACTAAATAATTGTACTAATCTATCCATTCTAATATGTACTTTCAAGTCAATGAAATCACCACATAAAACCATTTCTGATAAATTCATCATCTGAACAATGTTTCTACGCTAATTTTTTAAAAAAGATAAATCAATGAATACTTATAATTTTGCTGAAACTATACAGTTTTAAATAAGCAAAAAAAGTTGAAAATTATCAATTAAAGCTTTAGTGCTCTTATTATTTACCAACTTATTCATGGTGGTGGGGGGTGGTGGGGTGATAACAGAAAAATTTATAAAATCCTTAAGCCAAATCACAGATACAGAGTTTAAAAAAACAAAAGCAGGAAAAGAAATCAAGCCAGGCATAGTGGCTCATGCCTGCAATCCCAGCTCCTTAGGAGGCTGAAGTAGAGGGACTATTTGAAGCCAGGCATTTAAGACCACCCTGGGTGACACAGTAAAACTCTTTCTCTAAAATAAAAAAAGAGAGCAAGAGAGAGAAAGAAAGAAATCATGTCACGTGTTCAGATGAACAACCTGAGCCTATAAATATCAATTAAGTATTCATAATGTGCTAAATTTATAGTTTAAATCACTATAACAAATTCATAAACAATTATTTCTGTGGAATGTATTGCTGGAGTCTATAGAATTACATGTTGTGCTGTATATATTCATTTTTTTCTATGTTTAAAATGCCAGTCTCTTCTCAATAAAAGAAAGTTTATATTTAATTATACTTAAAAATTCCTTAGGCTGGGAGCAGTGGCTTACGCTTGTAATCCTAGCACTTTGGGAGAGTGAGGTGGGTAGATCACCCGAGGTCAGGAGTTTGAGACCAGCCTGGCTAACATGGCGAAACCCTGTTTCTACTAAAAATACAAAAAGTAGTCAGGCGTGGTGGTGTGCACCTGTAATCCCAGGTACTTGGGAAGCTGAGGCAGGAAAACTGCTTGAATCCGAGCGGCAGAGGTTGCAGTGAGCTGAGATTGTGCCACTGCACTCCAGCCTGGATGATAGAGTGAGACATCATCTCAAAAAAAAAAAAGAAAGAAAAAAAAATTCCTCACATTGATATCATTATTTAAGCCCTTTGGAATTTGAAGTGGTTTTAAGATGTCATATAAATTGCCTATTTCTGTTTTCAGACCCAGCTACTCTACAAATATATTCCTAGGTTAATCTGTAAATCTAACCACATCACTCTCCTGATTAAAATCCTTCAATGGTTTCCTATTGCCCAGAAAAAAGCCATGCACCTAGACTGACAGACCATGTAAGACCCTCCAAACAAAGTCACTAACCTACCTCTTCAACCCCAAGTCATTTTTGTACTCTAGTAATATAAAATAACTGGAAATTTCTGTGCACACCATAATTTCACTCCTCTGTACCTTTACTAATGTTATATCCTATCCATAATACACTCTTTTCCTTTTTTATTTTTTTTGCTTGACTCTTAACCATTTTTTGAGCTCAGAATGTCATTTCCAAGAAGTAGTCACTTAAGCTCTAAGTTAGTCTAAGTAACTTTCCTCTGTGTTCTAAGATATTCTATGCATGCCTCTTAGAATTATTCATAAAACAATCTGTTTATGTGAGTTTTCTAAAGAGCAGGAAGTAATGTTATTCCCATATATGCTCTTGAAACCTAACTCAAAGGCTCAGAGGAGGGGCTCCAATGAATCTTTCAAACTAAACTGCATAAACTTAAAGAAGTTATTTTATATAAATGAAATGCTTCACAGAGCTGCTGTGGGTCTTTGCATGGAGGTAGTAAAAGAATATAAAAGCAGTTACAATCTCCTCAGGTAATATCCTTGGTAAAATGAGACTAACAACTTAGCTCACTTAGATGCCACTGAGATTCTCTTTAGTTCTCGACTGAACTTTCATGAAGGTTTAAAGTTCCAAGAGACTGGAATGAAGTCAAATAAACTTCCAGAGGGAGTGTTAACCCAATCAAAGACCAAGATATATTTAAAAAAAGAAACCCATATGAATATATCTATTTAAAACCTTATTAATGTAGATCCGAAATTCAGAATGTAGAAGCTCTCAAAATGCAATCATCATAGTTGTAGTTAATTGAATCAGTATGGAAATCAATCTATTTACCAAAGCTGTTCTAGTAAACATAATCAATCATATACTATAAAACAAAGTATACTTGATAGATGTACATTAGAATTTTTACAGCTAGAAAAAAATAGTGGAATACACTATGATTTTCACAACACAGAGGAAGAGGGTGGTCTTCCTTTACCCCAGGATAAACAAGGGATCCAGATGTTTCTTTATGTGAACTGTTGCAAGGAATATTTCTCAAGGTTTATGATAAATCCACACTCAATGTGTTTCCATAGTAACAGGAATGGAGTGCATGCAGACAGTCTACAATAACGAACCAAATATGCTGGTTCTTGAAAACCTGGCATGTTTGGCAATTTATGCAGCAAAAATATTATTTAAAAAAAATTTTAAGATACATAATGTTAAAAAACTAGAGTGTTATTTTGTTTTAAAATCAAAAGATTGAAATGCAGTACATAAAGACAAGCTTAAGCATAGATTCTGTGAAGTATAAAGAGAAAGCTATCAAATAATATTCATATACTAATTTCTAACTGAATGATCACTTAATGTTTCAGTGATCCTGTATTTGGATCTTGTCTTTGAAATCAATTTAATATGTACATACACACAAAGTCCCCCTAAAAACATCTTCTGAATGTGACTCACATTTGATCACAGAATATAAAGATCTCTGAGTAACAGGGACAGCATCAAGGGAGATTCTTGTTTTACATTTTTTTCCCCAAATTGACACCAAGAAGAAAATGGCGGGAAAGGAACAGTTAATTTTTTTTTTAACATGCTCCATTATTTTCAGTACATGGGTTTGGTAGGGTGAAACCAGAAACTCTATGAAGAAAAAATGCATAACTATAGGAAGATGCTAAAATCCTCTAACGTCAGTTTTTTAAAAAGACTCCATTCTTTCTGGTTCTGTGTTCTACTAATATTTTAATCTAAGTATAGGATCAGAGTGACCCTTTGACTACAACTTATAAATTCTGGTATTGCCCATTTGGGCTTTCATAATTTAAAAATTTTTAGTAATATAGTAACAAATGTGTATTGTTTTAAAATAATGGAGGTATGTTTTAATGCTATTTATTGTGAAACTGCAGCCCCTCATCCCTTTTTGAAGTAATAATACATATTTTTAAAGGACCCAAACACATACCTTTAAAAATCAGCAAAACCAAACTGCTATGAAGTCTGAACAGAAGCAAAAGTCAATTTCTACTGTCTGGACCGGACACAAATTACATTAAAAATCAATATTCTTCCTTTTCAAGCCATGAGTCCTTTCTAATCACATTTTAACTTCACCCTCACCCTACACGTACACAAGAAAAAGCAGAGATGGGGGTGTGGACTTCTGGAGGAAACAAAAAGTAAAACCCAACCACCTGGTTCTAAGAACTTGACCACACCTCTATGGTACTAAAAAGGAAATGAACAAAAATGTTTATCTTTTATTCACTAAAAGCAGCTACAATCGATAGAATCTAATCTAGCCCTCACTACAGACAAAAGCAATAACCAAATTTGGTACAGTGACTATACAACTCAACATTAACTTTCAAACAAAATGGATCCTGCTTGAAAATGTTTTGTCAAGGAAATAAAAATGAAATTACGAATGCAAGTGATTGTTCCATTTGTCTTTAGATTATTTTATCCTTTGAGGGTAAAATAGATCTATTTCACCCACAAACAAAATACAGTGCTTTTAGTGGCATCCAAGTGTTATACAGTTGGCAGTTACAGTTATCCAAAAAGTTTGAACCACAATAGTAAAATGCAAATTATTTCTGACTAAAATGTGGGCATTTCCTCTCAAACGATTTTTTTTTTTTTTTTTTTTTTGGAGGCAGGGTCTCACTCTGTTACTGAGGCTGGAATGCAGTGGCACAATCACAGCTCATGGCAGCCTCAATTTCCTAGGCTCAGGTGATTCGCCCACCTCAGCCTCCCAAGTAGCTGGGACTATAGGCGTGCGCCACCATGCTGGGCTAATTTTTAAAATTTGTTGTAGAGACAGGGTTTTACCATGTTGCCCAGGTTGGTCTTGAACTCCTGAACTCAAGTAATCCTCCCACTTTGGCTGGGATTACAGCCATGAGCCAGTGTGCCAGTCCAAACAATTTCTTAAATTCCCATGGTAATGCATATACTTGGACTTCTCAGATTCAAAGGCCATTATATATTAATTCTATAAGCACTTAACACATTTTTAGTTCTCCTACAGCTTTTTTAACGAAAACTTGAGGATGTCAAAATTATGAAGTTTGAAAAGACTGCTGGTCAAACTCTGAATCATTTAAAGAAGTTTACTACCATTCTGGTTGAGGCTGACTCTTTCAAAGCTTAAGGCTATGATTTAGGGGAAAACATTTTCCTGTACTACTTTTCAGCAGTTATACTAATGAAACATCAATTCTCCAAATGACACAAAGGGCTTACAGCATTTTAGTATGTAAAACAAATGTTCTATATTAGTAAACCTTATCTGTATATCTTGACTTAAAGGTACTTTCCGTGGTAGCCTTAGAAAGAACTCTAAGCTGCTGACTAATTTCTTGGTTAAACTGGAAAATCTGCTTGCTTAAAAAATAAACAATTTGGGAAAAATACATTCCCTTTATATTTTCACGTAATTTTACTCACTTTCCTCCAATACATGAAGCAAATCATGTCATTTTTGTATAATTACTAACAACATGCATCCAAAACAAAGTAGTCTAGCTCCATCTATATATAATAAACTCAAGATGTATCAACCAAAGTTACCCTTCCAGAACAGGATTTGCTATATGACATTTAGTCATTAAACAACTAAGCAAAAGCATAAGAAGGACCACTCTTTTCAATAAATGAAGGAGAAATAATTTTTTTTTTTTTTTGAGACAGAGTCTCACTCTGTCACCCAGGCTACAGTGCAGCAGTGCGATTTTAGCTCACTGCAAACTCCGCCTCCCAAGTTTGAGTAATTCTCCTGCCTCAGCCTCCTGAGTAGCTGGAATTACAGGCACGCACCACCAAGCCCGGCTAATTTTTGTATTATTAGTAGTGACGGGGTTTCACCACGTTGGCCAGGCTGGTTTCAAACTCCTGACTTCAAGTGATCCACCCGCCTCAGACTCCCAAAGTGCTAGGATTACAGGTGTGAGCCACCACGCCCAGCCTAATTTTGGTATTTTTAACACGGACAGGGTTTCACCGTGTTGGCCAGACTGGTCTCCAACTCCTGGCCTCAAGCAATCTGCCTGCCTTGACCTCCCAAAGTGCTGGGCTTGTAGGCACTGCTCCCAGCCAGAAATAAATTACATTTGACACTTGAACAATAAAAACAAAACAAATAAATATTGGTGATTTTCTCTTCTTCCTCCTCACTGAGATACAGTATTTTTGTCTTTCTTTTTTGGGGTCTCACTATATTGCCCAGGCTGGAGTGCAGTGGCTGTTCATATATGGGATCATAGTGCCCTGAGGCCTTGAACTCCTGGGCTCAAGTGATCCTCATGCCTCAGCCTTCTGAGCAGCTGGGACTAAAGGTGCACACTAATGCACCTGAATTGTCCTATTTTCTTAAATACACAGTAATATTCCTATATAATACCCTGCTAATCTATCAAATTTACTCAATTTAAATAAGAATTAAGCTACATGCCATATAATTCCATTTACATGAAATGTCCAGAAGAGGCAAATCCATATAGACAGAAAGATGATTGGTGATTGCTAGGATTCGGGAGGAGGGAAGGAATGGAGGGTGACTGCTAATGCATACAGGGTCTCTTTTTGGGGTGATGGAATGTTCTGGAATTAGACAGTGGTGATGACTGCACAACCTTGTGAACATACTAAAGATCACTGAATTGTATACTTTAAAAGGGTGAATTTTATGCAACATAAATTACATCTCAACAAAAAAGTGCTCTAAAAAAATCAACAAGGCATTTATGTATGTTTCTCAACAATCAAGTCTCCAATACCTAAAGAATTACTGATTTGTACACATGTTAAATGTGCTTAAAATAAAAACCTTTATTCTTATCATTAAGCTACAGTAATTAAAAGGTGAGGTACTAGAAAAAGATGGACAATGAAACAGAATAAGATCCTAGGCACAGAACCATTCTATGGGAACGTGACATACAACAGAAGCAGCACTGCAGAGTAGCCAGAAAAGGATAGAAGATTCAAAGAATGGTCCTGGGACAACTGCTTATCCATAGAGAAAAAAATTTAGATATTCACCACGTAATGTATCAACCCCAGGTGGATTAAAGAGCTCGTATACACAGTAAAACTTTAAAACTTTTAAGAAAAAACAAAAATATGAACAGGACATCTTTCTGAACTCAGCTTGGGAAATGATTTCTTAAATATATAACAAGTATACAACATAAAGGAAATGATTAATGAAATCAAGGATGTTAATTTTAAAAGCTGTATCACAAAAGACAACACAAGTGGAAAGATAAATTCCCAGACTGGGAGAAGATAGCCGCAACGCATAAATTCAAGCTCAGTTCTACCTTCCAACTTTCTTCTGGATCTGCCCGATTCTTGCTGTGTTCACTGGCTGTGTCTTACCATTTCTCATCTGCATTAGAACAACATCTTCTTAGCTATTCTTCTTACTTCCAACCCTGTCTACCTCCAATCCACCCTCTACAACATTGACAATGCTTAAAAACAAAACCCCAAACCATTTAAATTTAGTAACATTCCATGGCTCCTCATGCCTCAGCATAAAATCCAAAGGCCCTTCATAATGTGGCCCCTGCTTCTTTGTCCGGCCACCTCTCCTGCTGCTTTGGCCTACCCATCTTGCCCTCCACCATCCTAGCTTTTCCTCTCTTATCTCCCACTCAACCTTAAAGATTCTATTCAGAGGTGTGAAAATACTCCAAGAAGCTTTTCCAGAATATCCCCACATACCACACACCCTCTGAAGCCAGAATGCATATTCCCTTCTGCTGGCATGGCATCCTACTATACTCGATCAGAACACTAAACACATTCTACAGGCCATCCTGACATACAGGAAGGGTGTGTGCATAAGTGAATGTGACCTCAAAACATTTGTGTAAGAAAGAATAGTAAAATACTTTATTACAGAAATTCTAGACACCAGCTGCTGTTTAATTGTCCTCTGAATGCTGAGACAAGGTTGTGCTGGGGTTCAAGTGAATACTTCCTTCCCTTCCACTCTGCTGCTGCAGCAATGGGAAGGTGACCAAAAGTTACAGCCAGTTGTCCCCATCCCAACCTACACAGGCTTCTCTAATAAAACAAATATTTATTGAGCACCTATTGACCAGACACTGAGCTAAGCACTAAAGTTATAAGGATGAAAATTCAGACAAGGTCCCTGCAGCCATACAGCTTACATCACCATGTGGAAGAGACGGAGACAGAAAGGCAATAAAAGGAAAGTGCTGGAGATGAGGCTTGGAAATCGCCCTTCATGAGATGCATTTATTCATTTCACACTGAGTGCCTGCATGATGTCAAGTCCTGGGTATCAGAGAACAAATCCTTGTTTTCTGATCCCTACTGACAGAAAGGGACAAGTGTCCTGGATGACAAAGGAAAATATCCAGGGTTGAGAAGCTGGGGGTGTGACGACGGGGCGAGAGGATGCAGGGGACCTCTGGCATTTTTGGCCTAGGAAACAAGTTCTAACCTGCAGTGGAAGAGACAGGGCCCTTCCAAGACCTATAATTATAAAACTACAGTACCTAAAGACTGTCAGCCGTGGCTCAAGCCTGTAATCCCAGCACTTGGGAGGCCGAGGCGGGTGGATCACGGCGGTCAGGAGAGACCATCCTGGCTGCTAACATGGTGAAACCTGCCCTCTACTAAAAATTACAAAAAACTAGCTGGGCAGTGGCGGGTGCCTCAGTCCCAGCTACCGAGGCTGGGAGGCAGGAGGAATGGCGTGAACCTGGGAGGCGGAGCTTGCAGTGAGCCGATCAAGGCCATCACTGCACTCCAGCCTGGGTGTGACACAGTGCAAGACCCCCTGGCCCCAAAAAAAAAAAAAAGACTTCCATTGAGAACCTTCTTGGCTTCTTAGTATCACAGGTTTCAAATGATCTAGATTTTTAGAAGGGCTTTTCTTGATATGTTGCAAAACCAAATTATAAGTATTTAATGAAAGCACACTATAAAATTCCAGGAAATAAAAACAACTTAGATGCCAGAGAATACGGACAGACTGAAAGTTTGAGAACATGAAACTAGTTCATCCTTGAACTCCCAGAGCCAACTATAGTGCCTGGCACATTATCAATAAACAAATCAATCCAAAACAGAGTATTACAGTAAGGCGAGGGGAGGCAGGGGGGGCACAAGATTGGATTAACAATTTAAATAGCTTAATATGTGCTAATACCATTAAGTAACTAGTATTATTGAAATATCACAGGCTGTTTTTTAATGGCATGGATTTTGAACTGAGTGTACAGATTTGTTTTTCCCTTCCTAAGAAAGGCCTCATAAACATAACGTCACTCAGAGGAAAACACAAAAAAATTTTGCCCCAATTATTTTTAAACTTTTAAAAAAGTTTAGTATATATATATTTTTAATTTTAGCAAGTAATCTTTTCATTAGAAAATTTAAATTAGATGCTATTTTATTAAGTGCTCAAAATACAGTGTAAATACATCATCCAAGAGTCACAACTTGATGAGAATTTTTTTCAATAAACTTTAAACATTTACATAACCACATTAAATATGATGTGCTGTACCATGAATCTAATAATAATTCTACAGGCAGATATAAACAATTGACAACATATTGTGATTCATATTTTCCTAAACAGTGGGGATATTATGACATGAAGCTTTGTCTTTTGTATCAGTACACAAAACCTACATTCACTATGAACAGCATAAGATAAACTGTCACAACATCATCACTGTAGAACATAACACATGATGAGAATCTGAAACTCTAATAAAACGACTTCCTTTTTTGTATCATTTATAGACTAATGCAAAACCTGTGCTCAATATAAAATCAATTTATTTTGGAATGTCATGAGATATTTAGGTGTCTTTGAGTAACTTCAGTGCTTAGAGAATTGTCAAATGTGTACTGATAACTGAAGTTCAGATTAATCTTTAGTTTCCAAAGCAAAGTGTAGTAGTGCCTTCAGTCATGGAAAGAAAAACAAAATAAAACTACTTCCGTGCTAACAAAGGTACTGCGTACTTCTACATCTTGCTCACTGCTGTATCCCCGTCCCCTAGTATGTGAGGGAAGAAAGCTGCTAAATGAACATAGGAATGGCAGCAAACACAATGCTGCAATGGAGAGATTATCCTACACTATTCAGGTGGACCCAACATAATCACAAGGATCCTCATCATCCTTTTGGTGGGAAGGATCAGACTCAGAGATTTCAAGACTGCTGACTTTGAAAATGGAGGAAGAGGGCCGGGCATGGTGGCTCATGCTTGTAATCTCAGCACTTTGGGAGGCATAGGCGAGTGGCTCACTTGAGGTCAGGACTTTGAGAGCAGCCTGGCCAACATAGTGAGACTCTACCTCTACTAAAAATACAAAAATTAGCTGGGCATGGTGGCCCGTGCCTGTAGTCCCAGCTACTCTGGAGGCTGAGGCAGGAGAATCACTTGAACCCAGGAGGCAGAGGTTGCCATGAGCTGAGATCACACCTGCACTCTAGCCTGGTTAACAGAGTGAGACTCCGTCGCAAAAAAAAAAAAAGGAAGGAAGCAGCTAGATAAATCAAGGTAACAGTTACTCTCCTACAGCCTCCAGAAGGAACGCAGCTTTGCCGACATCTTGATTTTAGTCCCATGTCAGACACCACGAAATTTAGAAGAATAAATCTGTGTCATTTAAAGCCATTAAGTTTGTTGTAATTTGTTACAGCAGCAACAAGGGATTTTCTGAAAGCCTTTCCACTCACTTGGTTGTCTTCAGTTTCAGGAGCATCCCTATAAACAGAAGGAGGGGAATTCCTAGATTCATTAACCTCAGATTTGGGGTACCTAAAATAGAAATATCACTTAAAAAAGAAGTCTTAGGCTAGGCGCAGTGGCTCACGCCTAAATCCCAGCACTTTGGGAGGCCAAGGTGGGCGAATCACTTAAGGTCAGGAGTTCAAGACCAGCCTGGCCAACCTGGTGAAAGCTCATGTCTACTAAAAATACAAAAAAAAAAAAAAAATTAGCTGGGCGTGGTGGTGCTCATCTGTAGTCCCAGCTACTCGGGAGGCTCAAGTGGGAGGATCGCTTGAACCTGGGAGGTGGAGGCTGCAGTGAGCCAAGATTGTGCCACTGCACTACAGCCTGGGTGACAGAGCAAGACTCTGTCTCAAACAACGACGACGATGACAAAAGAAGTCTTGCCCCATCACAACATAAATAGTTCTATCTATAGATACAGGCATGATGATGTGACCTACAATTTGTCCCAGGACAACCAGGAAAAGCCGTTCAGATTTTAATTGCTGGTAGGGTGTTACTGTCATCTCTCACATAAGCAGAAGAAACAGAAATGATTTCTCCCATTTCACTGGCACAGCTGCCGCAGTTTTCTATGCTCTGGAGTTTACTGTCATTCCAGGGGTAGACCTGATACAAATAACAAAATGGCAGTCAAGCCATTACTATGCATGACATAACAAGATGCTATGGGTCCTTTTACTACTAAAACACCTATTTAAGATTTTCAATTTCTGACAACCAAAATATCTGGGCTACATTGAATTTTGTGGCTGATTTTCATAAAAATATATAGGGAGAAAGAAAACTTGTAGTAATAAAGACAGCACTATAGTAAGAATCATTTTTTAAAGTCTTGTTAATTTAAACACGTAATAGTCACAGTTTTAAGAAAAGTCCCTCATAGCCATCACGAAGAATTATATTAATCCAACATTTTTTTCTAAAGAATAACCACTAAGTGGAAATATATTTTGTAAAGATAAAAAATGTGCAAGTTTCCTAAATAAACAGAGTTTCGGCCGGGTACAGTGGCTCACGCCTGTAATCCCAGCACTTTGGGAGGCCGAGACTGGCGGATCACGAGGTCAGGAGATCGAGACCATCCTGGCTAACACGGTGAAACTCCGTCTCTACTAAAAATACAAAAAAATTAGCCGGGCGTAGTGGTGCGCGCCTGTAGTCCCAGCTACTCGGGAGGCTGAGGCAGGAGAATGGTGTGAACCCAGAGGCGGAGCTTGCAGTGAGCCGAGATCGCCCCATCGCATTCCAGCCTGGGTGACAGAGCAAGACTTCGTCTCAAAAAAAAAATTAATTAATTAAAAATAAACAGACTTTCATTCACATTTTAAAACACTACTCAAGAACAAGCATAGGAATAGCTGAGTAAAAACAAAACCCATCACACATTTATCATGTTGGCTTTCAAAAATTAGGAATTAAATCACCTTATTTACTATAAGAGAATGTTTGATCTCTACTCACAGATAACACAAACCAGCGTCAGCCAAGTGCTGCTTATATCAAAGTGCCTATGTCTGCTACAAAGTGATGTTCATTCATGGATCATAAGTCAAAAAACACACTGGAATATTAGGAGTTGGCAGACCTCCTCTCCATTCCACCAATGGCATACAAATGACTTTTAGTAAATCCCATAACCTCTGTTTTCCCAAATACATGAGACTGACTAGTCAAAAACTGACCACGGAAATATTTTCTCACGTTTGTTTCCATTTTCTAGCTCTATAAGGCGGATAGAATTTATTTAGTATATATCATATGTCTGGACAAAAGTTTTATTTTTAATTGAGTTCCTAGAGAAAAATTTCTATACAAAATTAATCAGCTTGAATCACCCACACCAACACTGCCAAGATAAGCAAAAGCTGAGTCTCACCTTGCCTATTCCTAGATTCCAAGTGCTATGTTATGCACCTTTCTCCTTGTAGAGTCCTACTTTTGTTCTGTCTGTTATGTGGTCCATTACTGAACACCAACTATGTACCAGACCCTGTTCTAGGTCTTGGGAAATCCAAAGAAATAAGATTCTAGTCTCATGGAGCTAAAATAAACAAGGAAATTTCAGACAGTGATATGCTACTATAAAACAGGGTAATACAATAAAGGGACGGGGGGCTGGATTCTTTTCTTTAGAGACGGAGTCTTGCTCCGTCACCCAAGCTGGAGTACACTGGCACGATCTCAGTTCACTGTAACCTCTGCCTCCCAGGTTCAAGCGATTCTCCTGCCTCAGCCTCCAGAGTAGCTGCAATTACAGGTGCCCGCCATCATACCCAGCTAATTTTTGTATTTTTAGTAGATACGGGGTTTCCCCATGTTGGCCAGGCTAGTCTCGAACTCCTGACCTCAAGTGATCCACCTGCCTTGGTCTCCCAAAGTGCTGGGATTACAGGCGTGAGCCACCACACCCGTTTATATTTTTATTTAAAAAAAACTAATGAAGGCCGGGCGCGGTGGCTCACGCTTGTAATCCCAGCACTTTGGGAGGCCGAGGCAGGTGGATCATCTGAGGTCGGGAGTTCAAGACCAGCCTGACCAACATGGAGAAACCCCGTCTCTACTAAAAATACAAAATTAGCCAGGGTGGTGCCACATGCCTGTAATCCCAGCTACTCGGGAGGCTGAGGCAGGAGAATCGCTTGAACCCGGGAGGTGGAGGTTGCGGTGAGCCGAGATCACGCCATTGCACTCCAGCCTGGGCAAAAAGAGTGAAACTCTGTCTCAAAAAAAAAAAAACCAAAAAACCAAAAAAACAAAAAAACTAATTAAACCAAAACCAGGAATCAGTCATAATAGAGAGGCTTGAAAAAGACAAGGAAAAAGATGATCATCAGGTAATATCTTTTATTTCCTTTGAAGTTCACTCTGTTTCAGAGGCTTCTGAGTTATGGCTATAGCAAAAAGATTTAAATTATGGTTTACTCAAGTATTCCATGTAGTATAAAGTTTAAATCTTAAATGTTACGTAAACATAACTGGTCCAAAATATACTGAAATGGAACTCTCAGGAGGCTGAGGCATGAGAATCATTTGAACCTGGGAGGTGAAGGTTGCAGTGGGCCAAGATCACACCTCTGCACTCCAGTCTGGGTGATAGTGTGAGACTCTATCTCAAAAAAAAAAAAAAAAAAAAAAAATACTGAAATGAAAGCACTGCATTATGTATTTAAATCATTTGGTTGGTTGGCAATCTGTAGTCTGCTAATAATTGCATTGATTAAAAGACTTTTAAAATATTCCAGCTTTCAACTTCCAAACAATATTATTGATAAATTATAGTTATCTTTCTTTCCCATGAAGAATGTATTTACCATCTAACATAGCAGGCACACTAGAAAAATGAGATTTTAATGTGTCTAGCCCACAAAAACACACAAATATAGTAATCACAAGGCAAAAAATGTACAATCACGTCCACATCTACCTAATTTTTTTTTTTTTTTTTTTTTGAGAAGGAGTCTCGTTCTGTCGCCAGGTTGGAGTGCAATGGCGCAATCTCGCTCACTGCAACCTCTGCTATCCAGGTTCAAGCGATTCTCTGCCTCAGCCTCGCAAGTAGCTGGGATTACAGACGCCCGCCACCACACCGGCTAATTTTTGTATTTTTAGTAAAGATGGGGTTTCACCATGTTAGCCAGGATGGTCTTGATCTCTTCACTTCATGATCCACCCACCTCAGCCTCCCAAAGTGCTGGGATTACAGGTGTGAGCCACCGCGCCCGGGCTATATCTACTTAATTCTTTCCCTTCACTAAGAATAGCTAATTCTGGGCTAACCACGTGTAGCTATTTAAATTTAAACAGGTTAAAATTAAATTACATTAACAATTTAGTTCCTCAGTTACACTGGCCATATTTCAAGCATTCAACATCAACATGTGGCTAAGGTTACCATATTGGTCAGTGCAGATAAAGAGTATTTCCATCATCACAGAAAATTCTATTAGACAGTGCTGATCTACATTATTTTTCAAATTTTACCTTAACAAAAATATCCTTTAAAAGCGTATAAAAAATAAGATTAATTATAAATTTTTAAAGAAATCTGTTAATATTACTGTGATGATAGAAGTCACATAAGAGGAAGTTCAGCAAATAGATCTCTATGGCAGAGTAAGACAAACTCAGATATCTAGGGACAAGCAAAATGTCCACAAAGTAGAAGGATGTACTCTAACATTGGTCTTAGAGTCACGAGACTTGAATTTTAGTTCTGCTTCTACCTCTAACTTAGCTGCATAAATTCTGAGGACAGACAATATCTTTGGGTTTTCATTTAACATCATAAGAAAGGTTGGATCAGGTGATCCACATATATAAAATGACCACAAAAAATGGGAAAATGAGCTGTGATTCCTCCTAGTTATCAATAAATAAGGGTAGCACTTGAGTTTTCATTCTAACAAGAATATATATGTGGTTAAAATACTAACTTTTGGCCAGGTGTGGTGGCTCATGCCTGTAATCCCAGCACTTTGGGCGGCCAAGGCAGGCGGACCTGAGGTCAGAAGTTCAAGACCAGCCTGGCCAACATGGTGAAACCCCGTCTCTGCTAAAAATACAAAAATTAGCTGGGTGTGGTAGTGGGTGCCTGTGGTCCCAGCTACTAGGGAGGCTGAGGCAGGAGAATCACTTGAACCCAGGAGGTGGTGGTTGTGGTGAGCCGAGATTGTGCCACTGCACTCCAGCCTGGGTTGGACTAAGTTATTAAGTTTATCTTTTTTATTTTGGGACTCTGTCTCAAAATAAATAAGTAAATAAATAAATAAACAACTTTAAATCTTATCTACCACCTTAACAATATTTAAGATGACCATTATTTGCAATATCAAACAATTATATGAAATTCACAGCCAATACACTTAGCTACATAAATAGGATTTTAGGGAGTAAAATCAGCATGGCCACCATAATTCTCTTTACAAAATCCTAGTATGGAATTAAGGCGTGTTAGAGAAGTATGTTTTCTTTTAACTTTTCTGAGTTTAAACTACTAATAGAGCAAAACATCTTCTTTTTTTTTTTTTTTTTTGAGACAGAGTTTTACTCTTGTTGCCCAGGCTGGAGTGCAGTGGCATGATCTTGGCTCACTGCAACCTCCGCCTCCAGGGTTCAAGTGATTCTCCTGCCTCAGCCTCCCAAGTAGCTGGGATTATAGGCATGTACCACCACACCCATCTAAAAGGGGTTACACCATGTTAGTCAGGCTGGTCTCGAACTCCTGACCTCAGGTGATCCACTCGCCTCAGCCTCCCAAAGTGTTGGGATTACAGGTGTGAGTCACTGCGCCAGGCAGCAAATTATCTGTAAAGAATAACTGTGCTACTCCACAATCTGTTTAACTCTAGGGTGGTCACCTCAAATATTTTCTGAAATGTGTTCACTTTAAATTTTCCACTAAAAATTTAGAGAAGGATGTTTACAGAAGGATGATGGTTAAAGACATTAAAATATCCTGAATTAGGAAGTGACCTGAATGAAGTAGAACTTAGTTAATAAAATATAAAAAAGAAAACAACAAAAAAGTATTTCACTTAACCATAAACTCTGTCACTAAATTCAATCATACGGTTTTCACTTGACTATGATTCCATTAAGTTATACAACATTTTAGGTTGCTTTGTAGTTCATATTTTTTTCCTGACTAAACCACATTACTATTGAACTGCCTTTCACCAATACAAAGCCTACTAGTAAAACACCCTGTTTCCCTTATCTATCTAGTTTAACCTCAACTATCTTCACTTTGTTGTTGACCACACCCGGCAACAACAGACGTGGTATTACCACTTGAAGGAAATTACATTATTTTCCAATCCTTTACAGCAAGGGTAGTTGCTCACAATGAAAATTACTACAAACAACTTTCATCAGTCATCTTGTTCCATTCACTATGAACTCTAGTAAACTAACAAATTCATCCACATATTTTCCTACCTACTTCCTGGACAAACTTTTAAATTATGGTAAAATGGTTTGAGATTGGTTCTTAAAATTTTGCAAGCATTCAAATTTACTTTCTTTTACCTTGTATTTTCCATTCCCCACAAAAAGGCAAAATAGAATGTATGCCAAAGATGATATGTAGTTTTTAGAGCACTAAGCAATTTATTGTATCTAAAATAATAATTTACTAAGTATATCTTTTCTATAAAGACCAGTGTGGGTTTTGTTTGTTTATCACTTTAGTATTTTAGGTTCAACTGTACTCAACATGCAGTTTTCAAAATAAGCAATAAAAGTTAGAAAATTCAGAATTTCATACTATATATCCAAATTTCACGTCACCTATTTGTTTAATCAGAACACCAAGCTTTAGTGAAGCTTTAGCCATCATGAAGTTGTAATAACAACAATGGAAGTAAAATTGGACTGGAAAGTTAACTTCATGTTCAAATTTGAACCAGCACGAATTCTCTTACCAATATAACCTAGGCAAAGATTCTCTTCAGGTATTAGTTGAGGTTCAACTTTTAACTTCTATGAAAGTGAGTTTAGGCCAATTGAGTTCATTTCTTCTTCCATTAAACATGTGACTAAAGACTAGTTCATTTTGTGTACATTATTATTCTTCTACTTAAAAAGTTATTCATTATCAACTATATATCTGGTACAGTTCTACACGCAGTCTAGTACTTCTAATTTGAATCCCTGTAACTCCAAGAATAATTTTCATTTGCACTTTTAGAGATAAGAACAGTGATCTTCAGTGGTAAAGTGAAGTGGGGATAGGAACTCAGACCTCCTTGACTCTTGCCCTATACTTCACTGCCCTCCCAGTTTTTTGTTTTTTGTTTTTTTTTTTTTTTTGAGATGGAATCTCACTCTGTCACCCAGGCTGGAGTGCAGTGGTACAATCTCAGCTCACTGCAACCTCTGCCTTCTGGGTTCAAGTGATTCTCTTGCCTCAGCCTCCCGAGTAGCTGGGACTACAGGCGAGCGCCATAACACTGGCTAATTTTTGTATTTTTAGTTTCACCATGTTGACCAGGGTGGTCTCAAACTCCTGACCTCAAGTGATACACCCACCCGGCCTCCCAAGGTGCTGGGATTACAGGTGTGAGCCACCACGCCTAGCTAACCCACCCAGTTTTTAAGAAATGTTTTGTTAAATAGCTTAAGCAAATAAAACAAAAGAACAACTTTCAGGGGTGAAGGTCAGTTAGAACAAAGCAAACGTCTCTTAATAAAAAGAAAGCCATATTTTCTATAAGGTGATAAGTTTGCTACAGCTAACTGTATAGGTAACACTTTCCACAGATGTTTTCTAAAATAAAGTGTTTCTAAATCAAATCTGAATTTTTAAAAAAACATTTTAAACCATACACAATACTCTCTCAATAAAGACATTCTCACTGTCCAGGAGAATAATTTTATAATTCAAAAAATATACCTCATATTTTGTTTCATCAGCTTAAACTTCATATGTCAGGCTTTCTTAAAATGGGACGTAGGAGCATCATCTTTTCATGGAGGACTTTCTAAAATGTCACTCAAATGCATATAAAGTATATGTCACACAAGCTGTTGTGTTCCTGTATACTGTACTACACTTTAGATGTTACGAATAAATGCTATTTTTAAAACAAAACTTTATAATATTGCTGGGTTTAAACTGGTTCAAACCTTTCTGGAAATGTTCTAAAACTGATTGTGGTGACGGTTATACAACCCTGTGAACATACTAAAAGCCACTGCATTCTATACTTTAAATGGATGAATTTTATGGTATGTGAATTATATCTCAATAAAACTGTTATTTTAAAAAATCTTTCAAGAGAACAGTTTGGAAATATGTATCAAAAGCTTTCAAAATGTTTATATCTTTTAAGTAATTTTACTTCTAGGAATTTATTGTAATGAAATAATCAGCCATATAATTTTTTTAATGTATAAGGATGTCCATCAACTTACAATGTCCCCAAATTGCAAACTGCCTAAAAGACCCTCAACACAGAATGGTAAACAGGTAATAGCACACCTGTACATTGAAATTCTATATCAATTTTTAAAATCACAAACATATTTATTTCATAATGTATTAAATAACAAAACATGTTACAAAATAATATGGATGCACAATTCCAATTATGTAAAAAAATACATACGAAAAAGTATTGGAGGGATATACAACAAAATATTAATAGTAGTTACTGCTAGCTAATAGAATTTTAAATAATTTTAATTTTCTTTATACCTTCTGGTTTTCAATTTCTCAGCAATAAACAATCCTTACATAAATGTTATTTTAAAACTAGTCACTTTGGAGAAGTTCAAGTTTTTCATTAAAAAATAAAAACTAACAGGTGGTAATGACACAGAAACTATGAGGTGAATAAAAGCATATTAACTCTACTGCATACACAAAGCCAAACTACCTAATTTATCTTTTTAAAAATATCAAATTATATTTACTTTCACATCTAGGAAAACTCAACATACATGTTCCTTTCAAGATTTAAAATCGCTATCACCCATGCAAGGGAAAAATTAGCAAGAAATATATTTAATCTTCAGTGGGAGTAAAAAAGAAAAACATGCTATTGCACTACAGAAAAGAATTCAAGGATACAATAAAGCAAAGCAAGAAGTTTCTCACCACAATCTAATATGAAATACTGTATTCTGATGCATTTGAATCTTGCAGAGATCATACAAAAGGAGACCGCTTGGAGTGACAAAATTATAATAACCAAATAAAGGCTTTAATTTATAAAAATGCCTTTCTCAAAGTTCACACTGCAGAGTTGTACGCAAATAGACCGTATTCAGCAGGTACTCAGAGGGAAAAAAGCATTCAAATTTTTCTGCTATCCTAATCCTCAAAAATCAACACTCAACCTTTCCAAATACCTAAGAAAATATTCTTGAAGGCCAGGAAAGCATAATGCAGTTTCTCCAGCTTCGAAAGAAATTTGGTTCTCTTGGCCAAATTACAGAAAAGTTAAAACTCAAGAAGTACCAAGGATGAAGGGTCAAACATAGATTGTCATCACTGATTACTTCTCAGGTTAATACTTTTTGAATGGTTCCAATACTGCGAAAGCAAGAGTGTCAAACTCGATTTTGTTAAATAAGATAGTTAATCTAAGAAATTAACAATATAGACAAATCGACATTTTCTAAGTAAGTAATTTTAGAGTTTGCATGTTAATTTAAAACCTAATCATTGAATCTTACCAAAAAGTGCAACAGAGATGAACTCTAAATAAACACTTTGTATAAAACAGCACTTTCTTAGAGGATTCAGTATTATTTTTTGTTATTCATCGGTAAGGAACTAAGATTTCAAATCACTAAACACTGATAATAAATGTTAGAAAGCTACCTTAAAAACATTGTTCAGATACCCCTTCTGGCAATAACAATTAAAAACTAGCTATTCAGTTTTTATATTCGTTGAACTTGCATTGTTATGAATTCTTCAGGTTCTTTTTTATTTTATTTTATTTTATTTTTGAGACAGTTTCGCTCTTTCGTCCAGGCTGGAGTGAAGTGGCGCAATCTCGGCTCACGGCAACCTCCGCCTCCCGGGTTCAAGCGATTCTCCTGGATCAGTCTCCCAAGCAGCTGGGATTATAGATGCCCACCACGCCCGGCTAATTTTTGTAGTTTTAGTAGAGATGCGGTTTCGCCATGTTGGCCAGGCTGGTCTCCAACACCTCACCTTAGGTGATCCGCCCGCCTCGGCCTCCCAGACTGCTGGGATTACAGGCGTAAGCCACCGCGCCTGGTTCACGCCCGGCCAATATGGCAAAACCGCGTCTCTACTACTACAAAAATTAGCTGGGTGTGGTGGCGGGCGCCTGTAGTCCCTGCTACTCAGAAGGCTGACGCAGGAGAATCGCTTGAACCCGGGAGGCGGAGGTTGCAGTGAGCCCAGACTGCGCCACTGGACTCCAGCCTGGGCAACAGAGCAAGACTCTGTCTCAAAAAAAAAGAAAGAAAGAAAAAAAGAAAAAAGAAAAACCCAAGGACATCAATACATTTTTGTCCCTAATGTCCAACTACCACCAAAGCAATACCAGCTAAACCAATGAGGTTGTCTCTGCAGCTTTTCTTAAAGGACTTATTACCTGGGTGATAGTTACCGGATGTTCACTTCCTTTTTTTCCCTAAGACGGAGAGTCTTGCTTTGTCGCTCAGGCTGGAGTGCAGTGGCGCAATCTCAGCTCACTACAACCTCCGCCTCCCTGGTTCAAGTGATTCTCCTGCCTCAGCCTTCCGAGTAGCTGGGATTACAGGCGTGTGCCACCACGCCTAGCTAATTTTTGTATTTTCACTTTCTAATTATTTGTTTATACTGTACATTCAAGTTTTATATGCTTTTTTATATTTCACATTTCATAATGTAAAAGGCTTTAAAATGCCTATTTCTTAAAGTTTTTGTTTGTTTTTTACATACAGCTTTCTTAAGCCTCCACAGCTAAGAGAAATTAGATAACATAAGATTAAATAGACACAATATTGTCTTGGCTATGGTCCAAATGCTACTAGGCGTATCTCCATATGATCTTCTTAATCTCAAATCAATTTGATAAACTAATTTTTTTAACCTATGAAATCCCAATAAGCTACCCATTCTTAAATTTAAAATGCCTCCCCATAAGGATCACTTGAGGCCAAGTGTTCAAGGTCAGTCAGGCAACAAAGGGAGACTCCATCTCTACAAAAAAATTTTTTAAAAATAGCTAGGGAGACCAGCACAGTGGCTCATGCCTGTAATCCCAACACTTTGGGAGGACAAGGTGGGAAGATTGGTTGAGCCCAGGAGCTCAAGACCAGCCTGGGCAACTTGGTGAAACCCTGTCTCTACAAAAAAAGAAAAACAAAATTAGCTGGGAGTGGTAGCACATGCCTGTAGTCCCAGCTACTCAGGAGGCTGAGGTGGGAGGATCACCTGAGCCTGCGAAGTTGAGTCTGCAGTGAGCCATGATAGTACCACTGCACTCCAGCCTAGGTGGTAGAGTTAAGACCCTGTCAAAAAAAAAAAAAAAAAAAAAATTAGCTGCGCAGGGTGGCACATGTGTGTAGTCATAGCTATTCCAGAGGCTGAGGCCAGGAGAACTGCTTGATCCAAGGAGTTCAAGACTGCAGTGAGCTAGGATCATGTCACTACACTCCAGCCTGGACAAGAGAGCAAGACCCTGTCTCTAAAAATAAAAAAAATAAAAATAAACCTCCTATATATCTTAGGATAACTTATACCAAAATAAGAAAAAGCGCATCTGTAGTAGAAAAATACTTGTTACTTAATATTTAATTATCTATTGGAATGTGGATAATATAAGCTATGAAGAAAAATCAGGACACACACACTCTTAATTTTTTTTTTTAAGTAATCATACAGAGCCAGGTGCAGTGGCACCTGCCTGTAGTCCTAGCTACTAGAGAAGCTGAGACATGAAGACTGCTTGAGCCCAAGAAGGAACCCAGGAGGCGGAGCTTGCAGTGGGCCGAGATCACGCCCCTGCACTCCAGCCTGGGCAACAGAGGGAGGCTCCATCTCGGAAAAAAATAAAAATAATAAATAAATAACAATTATTGTGCTTTCTAACTTTACATTTTAAAAAAGTCAAGTTATTCTGTGGGAATTCTACCAAACACCTCAGAAGATGCCAAATAAATGTAAGGTATTATTCATGTTTTATCTTTCCATGCTACACATGGCTAAAACTGAAACAGTACGAATATTAACAATTTTCATTTTCCTAGTTACTCTCTTTAAGTAGCCCTAAACATAGATGGAAAAAAGAACCTAGTAATAAAATATTAGAAGGGGGAAAAAGTTATCACTGTGTATCAGTTAATGACAATAAAGATCCACATCTAAAAAAACAAGCTAAGAATACTTTTTCAAAGAACTTTTATAATTCAAAATCTTATCAAAAAAGTTGTGCTTTAGGAGTAACAACACATCCATGTAGTAAAAACTGAACATTCTCTAAGTCCACAAAATTTTAAATATACCTTTGCCTTCTTTTCATGTTACACAGTGCAGGTACAACATACTACAGAAGTGTTTAAAGTCTTTACTACATATTTACTAAGAACAACAGTAAAAATGAAAACGAAACTGTAAGCTTTTTAAAAAAGGTTAGGTAATGTTAGTATAAGCAATTTCTTAAATTTGTCTGTTAATATTTATAAAAATATAAATCTTATTTATAACTTATAAATATAATTTATAAAAAGATTGGCCTGCAGAAATAAAGTTCACCATTCATTTAAAAACTCAAATGCTGGACGTGTTAATTAACAAATAAATGAATTATCTTAGTTGCTTTTTCAAAAAATAATAGACTGCTTTTTTAAAAAAAAAAAAGTAAAACTAAAAACAGAACTGCATTGAAAAACAGATTTTATGGACAGATGCCAAGTTCTAAGCATTTTTAAAGCTTTAACTATTTTAATTTCTTAAGTGTCTACAACAGACAAGATTATCTTTTTGTTTTAAAAGATCCCAACGAATAAGTAACCATTTTCTTCTTGATAGAAAAAAAAAAAAAAATTTAAATAAAGTAATCAACAGTGCCTGCTAAGATTTTTAACTTGTTTTCAAATAGGGATTTTTAGCTCACTTTAAAATTTTTACCAATGTCTGTATTTTTTTTCCAGGTCCTTTTCTAAGATCATGATGGACCTCTAATTTTTTTCATTTCATAGCTCTTATTTTATTGATAATTTTATTCAAACAGGAAAAAGTCCACTAAAATCCACTTCATACAAAAACACACACTTCAAGATAACTTGGACACAATTCATTTTTGCATGTAAAAATATTTTGTGCATATATGTTCACAACATGGTGAATAAAATATGAAAAAATACAAGATCTTTCCTCACTGCAGCTTACTCCCCTTTAACTCATTATACTAAATATACTTAACCTTAAGTTTGCCCCGTCACCTTGAGCTTTCATAGGTAGCTCTAATTCTTTCTTTTCTTTCTTTCTTTTTTTTTGAGAAGTTTTGCTGTTATTGCCCAGGCTGCAGTGAAATGGCGTGACCTCAGCTCACTGCAACCTCTGCCTCCCGGTTCAAGCGATTCTCCTGCTTCAGCCTCCAGAGTAGCTGGGATTACAGGCGCACACCACCGGGCCCAGCTAATTTTTTGTATTTTTTAGTAGAGATAGGGTTTCACCATGTTGGCCTGGCTGGTCTTGAACTCCTGACCTCAGGTGATCCACCCGCCTTGGCCCCCCAAAGTGCTGGGGTTACAGGGTGAGCCACTGCCCCCCGCCAGGCAGCTCCAACACTTTTATAGTAAGGAAGTAATAGGTTGTGCTATAAAGAACCAAGTAATGGGTTTGTCACAAAAGCCCCAGACTTCACTTCCATAGGCCTCAGTTTTCTCTCTTGTAAAATAAAGTAATTGTACTAGCTTCCATTTAACAGGCTATTAGGAACTTAATTCACGACCAACTATTATTTACTTATAATAGCAAAACCTGCTAACAAACTAAATGTTAATGTTTTAAACAATGGAATACTTATAAGACCCTTTAAAAAAAAAAAAAAAAAAAAGCTGTGGATCCATATGTACTAATTTTTATGGTTCTTGTTTTTTGTTTTGTTTTGTTTTTGAGACGGAGTCTCGCTTTGTCTACCAGGCTGGAATGCAGTGGTACAATCTCAGCTCAGTGCAACCTCCGCCTCCTGGGTTCAAGTGATTGGCCCGTCTCAGCCTCCCAAGTAGCCAGGATTACAGGCAAGCACCACCATGCCCGGCTAATTTTTGTATTTTTAGTAGAGACGGGGGTTTCACCATGCTGGCCAGACTGGTCTCAAACTCCTGACCTCAAGTGATCCTCCCGCCTCAGCCTCCCAAAGTGCAGGGATTACAGACGTGAGCCACCACCATGCCCGGCCTTGTTTTGTTTTTGAGACAGAATCTCGCTCTGTCATTCAGGCTAGAGTGCAGTGGCGCAATCTCAGCTTACTGCAGCTTCCCCCTCGGGGTTCAGGCAATTCTCCCATCTCAGCCTCCCGAGTAGCTGGGATTACAGGTGCCGCCACCACACCTGGCTAATTTTTGTATTTTTAGTAGAGATGGGTGTTTCACCATGTTGGCCAGGCTGGTCTCAAACTCCTGACCTCAAGCGATCCGCCCGCCTCAGCCTCCCTCCCAAAGTGCTGGGATTACAGGCGTGAGCCACTGCGCCCGAGGCACTAATTTAAAAAGATGTCCCAGATAGGCTGCTAAAACGAAAAAGTGGGCGGGTGCGGTGGCTCACGCTTGTAACCCCAGCACTTTGGGAGGCCGAGGCAGGCAGATTAACTGAGGTCAGGAGTTTGAGGCCAGCCTGGCCAAAATGGTGAAACCTCGTCTCTACTAAAAATACAGAAATTAGCGGGCATGGTGGTGCATGCCTGTAATCCCAGCTACTCAGGAGACTGAGGCAGGAGAACCGCTTGAACCGGGAGGCGGAGGTTGCAGTGAGCCACGATTGCGCCACTGCCCTCCAACCTGGGCAACAACAGCGAAACTCTGTCTCGAAAAACAAACAAATAAAAAAACAAAAAAGCAAAATGCAGATAGTATGACCCATTTGTAAATATTTTAAGAGAAATATACACATACATGCATAGAAGTTTTCTAGAAGGACATACAAGAAAATTCAAGTGGTTATCAGTGGAGAATGAAGAATGCTAACTTTATTTTTTTTAATTCTCAGCCTTCTATGATATGTGAATACGTGAATAACTTTTTTTTTTTTTTTTTGAGACACTGCAACCTGGGCAACAAGAGCGAAACTCTGTCTCAAAAAAAATAAATAAGTAAAATAAAAAATAAAAAACTCCATCTTGGCCAGGCGTGGTGGCTCATGCCTGTAATTCCAGCACTTTGGGAGGCCGAGGCCGGCAGATGACAAGGTCAGGACTTTGAGACCAGCCTGGCCAACATGGTGAAACCCTGTCTCTACTAAAAAATATATAAAAATTGGCCAGGCGCGGTGGCTCACGCCTGTAATCCCAGGACTTTAGGAGGCCAAGGCGGGCGGATCACAAGGTCAGGAGATTGACACCATCCTGGTTAACACGGTGAACTCCGTCTCTACTAAAAAATACAAAAAATTAGCGGGGCGTGGTGGCAGGAGCCTGCAGTCCCAGCTACCTGGGAGGCTGAGGCAGGAGAATGGCGTGAACCCGGGAGGCGGAGCTTGCAGTGGGCCAAGATTATGGCACTGCACTCCAGCCTGGGCTACAGAGCAAGACTCCGTCTCAAAAAAAAAAAAAAAAAAAAAAAAAAATTAGGCGGGCATGGTGATGTGCGCCTGTAATCCCAGCTACTTGGGAGGTTAAGGCAGGATAATCACTTGAACCTGGGAGGCGGAGGTTGCAGTGAACCAAGATCGCACCATTGCACTCCAGCCTGGACAACAAGAGTGAGACTCCCTCGCTCAAAAAAAAAAAGTACTGACTTCATAAAACTGTTAGGAGGAGAAAAGGAAATCATGCATGTCAGACACTCAGCATAGCACAGTGTGAGAACAACTGTGAGCAGCTATTAGTGGATTATGAATATTATTATAAATTCCAGAAACTGCTGTCATTGGAATCAGATTTGACAGTTCACTCAACAATCATCAATCTCCAAGACAATCAGTTTCCTTTATCCAAAACTCATTCAATCTGATCAGTATAAGAGAGGGCATTTGTTAATTTAAGGGTTAGAAAAATAAAAAAGCTATCATAGGTAACAGGTGGGCTGATGGACATATTAATTGGTTTTAAGTGTTATTTAACAAGAGTAGGCTTCTTCGTATATGAATACCTGTGCAAGGAACCAGGATACTTACCACAGCTGGGCAGGAACCCTGATCTTTAAAGGATGCTGAATACATAAAAATAAACTTTTTCTTTTTTTTTTTTTTTTGAAGAATGAAAGCTTCCAACACAAATTTTTCTATTTCATGATTGCTTACTTTCCTAAAAATTTACAGTACTGATAGCTCATGCACACATTTTACCAGCTAATTACAAATAACATGTCAATCAAGTAGGGGACATAAAACTGAAATCACCATAAAAATAAATTCCAGAAAAAGCATGCTGAATTTTCTTTTTAAATGCAATTGTTCCTCACAGAATTTCAAACAAATTCAGCTGAATATTATCAACTTAAAATACTCCAAGCTGTAAATCTGGCTTTTACACTAAAAGCACCCTCTTAAAGTACCACTTTAACAACATTCAATTTAATTTTTCTAACAAACCAAGAATATATCCTAAGTTTCTATATAACAACTGAGAGGATGTTGCCATTTAGGTAGGTTAAATGTAGTTCAACTGGTTTGAGTCCACCATATTACAATGTTAACAGGCCTTCTTGGTATTAGAGAACAGTTTCAGTATCAATGTGATAGGTTAAAGTTTGGATTACTCCAACTGCTATAATAAAAACAAAAGGTCACGCACACACATTTAATCCTTTTCGATATGAAATAAAATAGGCTCTACTTAACACCAATGTATGTACTGTAAATTTGTCAGAATTTAAACCTTAGAATAGTAATTATTTCAAATTGTACAAGTAGTTACAGTTGAATACATTAGTTACTGTAGTTTCCTCAGAGTCACCTGAAGTTCCAATCAAAATACGAATGAACAAACAAACAAAACAACAACAACAAAAAAAACCCTGGCATCTTAATGAGACTCTAAGAACTGCATGCCTACTTCATAGATCATTGCACTGTGCTGAATTGGCATCTGGAGATTGTATTGAGCTAGCTACATGAAGGCACAGAGAAGAGATGGGGGAAAGAGAGTTTATTTAAAAAAGAAAATACTATTCTTAACACACTCAACACTCTTAACATGCTCATCACCTGTAAGCAAGAGCTATCAGAAATACTATTTAAAAATACATACATTTCTAATTTTTCAACATTCAAAATACAGCAAGCAGATAATCTACCACAAGCAGAGCTTCCTACCCCTTTCACCCGGACACAGCGCTTTGCCAAGAGCACAGGCCCAAGTAAAATAACCGATGCAATTTCCTTGTTTACTTAAAGAATTGCAGAAAACATGTTGACTGCTTCTGAGGCTTCTGAAACAAACGAATTTTCAATACGTAAAAGACTTCATGATCATGTTTGATATGTAAGCGTAGTAATGATTCCTTCAGCTGGTAAAAATCTAGTTTTAAATTGATTAAAAGGGTTAAATTTACACTGCAGCTCATTAGCATACCTTGTTTGCAACCAGAAGGAAGAGGGTAAAGAGAGGGAGAAAAGGAGCAAAAATACACAAGATGGAAAACATCACTTTGGCGGTTATGAATAATTTAAAATGACCCAAGATGTAAGGGGAAAAGAGTTCATGAATAGAAAGAAAGGGGGCTAACAATCTGAACTGGCCCCTTCCAGATTCATACTGATGTCGGAGAGGAAAAGGAATTTATTTACACTGCAGTGCCTGGCAGCAAACATGGCTGCCCCTGCCCCCTTTAAATCGGAATAATCTTCACTCCTCCCCAAAACCATCAAATTATGGCCATGTCTCTCCCAGCCTCTCTTCCATAACACAAACACATCGTTTCCTCCCTCAAAACAGTAAAACCCACACCTCCCCATTTCACAACAATCACAATCCCATAACCACTAGCTTCTCTATTCTCTAGTCTTGAAAGAAAGGCACAGAATACACACAAATATAGGAACAAAAGGCCTCCCTTCCTAACACTTTAACGACCTCCATCCCCTTCTTTTCCTCCCACTCTGACGCTAAGTCGATCGTTCTCATCCCTGTCATCATTCAGTTAATTTCCTTCCCTAGCCCAATCCTGTCTTCCAGTTTCCTGCGTCTATTTCCCATCCTCCTATTGCAGCCTGCCTCATCCCTTTCCCTAATCCACCTTTTCCTTCACTTCCATTCCTCATTTCTCCCTTCATTCTCATAAAATGCCCCATTTCTCCAGCAAATGTATCCCCTTCTCCCAGACTCTTTTGGTTCCCACACTCCATCCCCAAACCTCCCTATTTATCAGTCCACCCAGGTCTCTAATCTCCATGCAACTCTTCTCCCCTTTCCCTGCCCCTCCCCAATCCCATCCTTATCCCCGCCCCCATCCCACTTCTCCCAATTCCCAGCTCAGCGCCACTCCGACTCCGATCCCACTCCCACCTCCCCTGCCCCACCCCCCAATTCCCTCCACACCCCCCACCTTGCCATCTGCTCCTCCGTCAGGACCCCCTTCGAGCCCTTTCAGGCCACCCGCTTCCCCTTCCATTCCTCCTGGGGTCTGGCGCCCCATCCCTAGGTCGCCCCCTCCCCGTCGTTTCCTCCTCAGCCCTTCCTAGCATTACACGCGCGCGCGCGCACACACACACACATACACACACGCACACGCACTTTACCTTCAGTTTGTTCCATTCTAACCCCCCGGCCGTGTCAGTGCGATCACAGGAGAGACACGGAGGCCCGGAGTGGGGCTGGGCTGCGGGCAGCCGCCGGGGCCGCGCGGGGAGGAGGCGGAACCGAGCTAGGCCGCATGAAATCCCCGGGCTAGATTTTCCCCGCGCCGGACGCCTCTGCCATGGCGGCCGGCACCGAGGAGGGCCACGGCCGGGCCGGGCCGGGCGTGCTGCGGGAAGAGGAAGGCTCGGGAGGTGGGGAGGGAAGGGGAGGCCGAGGGACGGGGTCGCCGCGCCGCCGCTGCTGCCAGAGAGGAGCCTACGGCTGGCGGCCCGGCCAGGACAGCAGGGTCCTCGGAGCTCGGCTCGGAATTCGCACGCCTCTCCGCGGCGACCTGTGCACAGTCCCCTCGGCCTCCGCCTCGGTGCTGGCCGCCGCCGCCGCCGCCGCCGCTGCCGCCGCTCCCGCCGCCGCCGCGCACAAAGCCCCCCCACCCCGACTCTCGGGGCGCCGCCGCCGCCAAATCCTCAGCCCCTCATTGGCCGCGGGCCGCGGCGCCTGCCGGGAAATGCAGTCCCGGGTTCGGGACGCTGGGGCTCCGGAGGAAGCGGCGAGTCAGCGGGGCGGAGGGGGCGGGAGCGCGAACCAGGAACGCCCGCGGCCGCTAGCTTCTGGAAGACTAGGGAGACTGGGCAAGAGGGCCGAGGGACGGGGAGGGACGGTACGTGGGAGAATGACACACAAAACACCCCGGGAAGCCAGAGGAGGCGTGGAAAGGTGGGGCCCGGGAGGTAAAACTGGGCTCGGCGCGTTCAGTGTGGCTGATTAAAGAACAGCGCGCAACTAGCGCCATATGGCGCTCCTCAGGGTGACTCGGCTCTGTAGCTCCTGGGGTTAGGAGCGACCGTCGCACGGTCCCCGGTGGGTGACCGCGCGAGGGCGGGGCAGTCCAGGCGTCCCCTCGGCAGTCTCCCGTCCTACAGCTGTCAGGGAAGGGCTCCCATTCCAGGAGGGTCTGCATCTGGAAAGCCGGGGGCGATGCAAGACCGCCTTGGCGTCGGTCTCCCTCTCAGCCCCGGCTGAATTGTCAGAGGGTCCGCCTTCCCCGGTTGCAAGCAGTAGGAGGCCGGGCCGGCGGCGCCGGCTCGCTGAGGGAGCGCCCCGATCTCCCCGGCAGGCGCCGGCCCCGCGCGCCTCTTCCTGCTCGGCTGCGGCCCGGAGGCTTGTGGGTAACCGGGAGGACGACGTCAGTGCCGGCCGCATCCCCGGGTGCCCCCCAGCCGCGGGAGACCGCGAAGGCTCCGTGACCGTCACGTGCCGGGGGCCGTGGCTGCTCGCGGCCAGACCTTCGCATCGAGGGACATGAGGTACATTTGTCCTACACGGCCCAGATAAGAACGAGAGGAGGAACCGGGAGGCAACTCTCCGTCATCCTTTAGCCCCCCGCATCCTAGGAAACGTATGGAAAACAATGGAAGGTTAAGTGTGTGCACAGTGATCTAGCCCTGCAGGAGTGTGCCGACCAGGTGATATTTCCTGGGGCCTGGTGATAAGGATTTAGAAGGTTACGGCACAGAGATCTGAACGTAAAAAGGAAACACAGGCAGCAAGCAAATGAGGAAACTGATACTCTCTGTTCTGAGAATAAAGCCGTTTTACCGCTAGACGTCATACTCTCTGTAGACGTTATAGTGCTGGATGTCTTTGGTGCTATTACAAGAAATTAGATATCTGTTCTCTTTATCACTTAAGGAGATTAAAAGATTCCTACAGATCAGTTATTTAAAAGGGCACTAATTACGAACTAGTTTTTTTGTTTTTTTGTTTTGTTTTGTTTTTTGTTTTTTTTAAAAAACGTAACCCGGTTAATAATACTAAGGGTGATACTGAGAATTATCAGCATTGGCCGGGCGCGGTGGCTCACGCCTGTAATCCCAGCACTTTGGGAGGCCGAGACAGGCGGATCACGAGGTCAGGAAATCGAGACCATCCTGGCTAAGACGGTGAAACCCCATCTCTACTAAAAATACAAAAAATTAGCCGGGCGTGGTGGCGGGCGCCTGTAGTCCCAGCTACTCGGGAGGCTGAGGCAGGAGAATGGCGTGAACCCGGAGACGGAGCTTGCGGTGAGCCGAGATCGCGCCACTTCACTCCAGCCTGGGCCACAGAGCCAGACTACGTCTCAAAAAAAAAAAAAAAAAAGAAAAGAAAAGAAAAATTCTCATTACTATTAATAATTAAATATTTTTAAACATATGCTTTAAGTAGTAACACAGGTTAAAGCTATCAGTAAAAGCATACTTTTTATTTGTGATATGCCATTTTAAAACACAGATGGCCAAAGCGGGCCACCAAGTCTAGCTTAATTCCATCTCCAGGAAAGAGGGATTAAATTAGTCTTTTTTTTTTCTATGAGCCTTTCTACTTCCATTCTTCGTTTTCTTCCTCCTGTGTCTTCCTTGCTTTGTTGATAAACTGTTGCCTTCACCCGGCACCTGGGTTTCTCCCTTGAGGAGAATCTAGTAAATTGTCCCCAGGGATCTTATATTAGCCTGTTTCTAATAGCTATGCTGACAGCAAGAGTTTAAAATTGGAGTTATGTGAAGTAGATGCATAGTCTTTTCCTGCAAAGCATTACAAAATACAGTTAGTAATACTTGATCTGGTGGCGTATGTAGGAAAATGGCCATTAAAAATAATAGTTTACATTTTCAGTATCTAACATCTTCTGAAGTTTAGACGATGATTACTCTTCGCCATAGAAAATGAGCAAGGAACTCATTAAGACAGCAACCTAACACAGTTCTCAGGGCCAGAGTCATGGAGAAAAAATATTTTTTAAAAAATTTCTCTTCTGAAGATTATATACAGAAACTCCTTACATGATAAATCTCTTATCCTGAAAGTCAAAGAAACTGCCAAGTCTCATAACTAGGGAAGATGGACATTACTTTGAACAAACGGATTTCAATAAGAAAGGTTCTTAGCCCTTCCCTTTTTAGGATAGGATTGCTGACATATGGCCATGGTAGAAAACCTAGCTCATCTTTCAAATACTGGGCATGGAATCGTTCATCTGGTTTATGAATACTTAATGATATTCACTGTGCCTGGTTGTAAGTGAATACAATGCATGAATAAGAATATTTCCCCGTATAAAATGTCTCCCAGGGAACTGAAAATATATTTGCATCCTTTATGATCTTTTCCAGAAAAGTACCAATACATGGTAGTGCAATGATTAATTGATGAAATTAGTATGAAAACTACATCTACCTTCTAGAACTCAAAATTTGACCACCAAGAATTTTCAGTGAGGGAAAAGTAGAGTCCAAAGCTTTGTAGATTTTAATTCTGGTAAACAGAACGTGAAGTGAAACCTTTATGTGCAAAGTTGAACATCAGACATGCACAAAGAGACCTCTAGTGGCCAAACTGAAAAGTTTTGCCTGTTTAACAGTTGATCTATTTGGTTATTAGCTGAAAAATCCTTTGTGGATTAAAAGCAGTCTGCATTTTTTACTGACGTTTAATACCGCCATCTTCCATTCTTAAAAATGTGTAGCCCAGATGAGTAAAGTCAGTGGTCAGCTCACATGTTAGGAGAGGTATTCTCCGTGAGAAGGCGATTCCTTGCTGTATGGTGGTCGAGTAGAGCCCCTAAGAAAAAAAAAATTTTTTTTTTTTTGAGACGGAGTCTCGCTCTTGTCGCCCAGGCTGGAGTGCAGTGGCGCGATCTCGATTCACTGCAACCCCGACTCCCGGGTTCAAGCGATTCTCCTGCCTCAGCCTCCAGAGTAATCAGAACTTCAGGGGCACGCCACCACGCCCGGCTAATTTTTGTATTTTTTTAGTAGAGACAGGGTTTCACCATGTTGGCCAAGATGTTTTCTATCTCCCGACCTTGTGATCCGCCCGCCTCGGCCTCCCAAACTGCTGGGATTACAGGCGTGAGCCACCGCACCCGGCCTAAAAAAATTTTTTTTTTTGAATCTTTCTTCTGGAGCCAGATAAAATGGATGGGAAAAGATAACTGGGGAACGAGAATATTTCTAGATCTTTCATTTTCCCAAGATGGCTCAGTTGGCCATCCTAGGAACTGAAGTGCCCTCAAACCTATAGTGTCTGTCATTTCACAGCTACTATCACATACATTTTATATGTTGAGATTTCTGCACAAACTATTAATCACAAACAACACTTGTTAAGGGAACATTGAGGAAGCAAATATTTTTAGTAGAATACAGATTTCCATATGAAGATTTCACAGTATTCAGGCCTCTGGAAAGGAATGCTCTCCTTCCGATTCCCGCCCTTTCTGCGACACCATGAAGTCCTCTCCGCGCCCCTTAGGCAGTTCCGGAGTTGCAGGGGCCGAGGGAGAATACATCAAAGTGATGTCATTCATGACTCCGAGATGGTTACCATGGCAACTATCAGACATATTACGATGTCAGTAGGGTAAGAGCCTGTTTAGTCTTCAATCAAGGGTTTCCTCGGGCGTTAACCACTGCCTGCAGAGTGTGGACTGGCAGAAAACCCCTCGGGCCCCCCAGCACCAACGCTCCTTAAACCACGCCCCACAAAGAAGTCACTTCGGCGATGGGAACGCGGCTTTGCGGCTTCCTGGGCTGCTAAGGTGAAGGACGCCCGCCCTCCCCAGAACTTGAGAGCTTATTGGTTGGTGATGTCGTCACTCAGAGTGACATCAGGGGCAAGGAAAGAGGCGGAGCCGTAGAGACTTGGCTTCTGGCCCTTCTAGCTTGGGGGTCCGGGGAAGGAACTGGGAGGACCTAGGCTGCCGTTCCGCGGAGCCCGGCCGAGGAGGTAGGGGTGGGCAGGCCCAGCCCTCAGGCCGCGACCTGGTGGGCCTCGCTGCCTTTTTTTCCCTCCGGAGCCCGCTCCGTCCGCATCCTGCTCCTCTCATCCTGCTCCTTTCATCAGCGCCCGATCCAGGCTTCCTGACCGCTTCCAGTTCCCACCACGCTCTCCTCCGCCCACGACCTCATCCCCGCCAGTCCCCAGCACAGTGCGAACTCTGAAGCTCGGCCTCTCCTCCCCCGCACAGCGCGCTCAGTCCTTTCAGTCCCAGGCCCTGCTTCTCCTCGGCTTCATTTCCAACAACCCCGATCATCCACGAGGGTCGTGGTTCCAGTGCCTGTCCCATCCCAGCACCAAAAAACCAAAGCATAACCCCCAGACCCTGCCGCATGCAGGCCGCGCACACATCACGGGCGCCGAAACCGCCAGGCGAGGAAGCCCAGGGCGCGTTTTGCTCCGGTGGGGTGATGAGCAAAGCCGAGGAAGCCCGGGAGCAGCGGGCGTGGGGCGGCGCCAATGCGAGTGCGAGTGGTGTCCGCCGACCGGGAGCGCCGGGGCTCGAGCGGATTAACCGCCACCTCAGGTGTCGTCTCCCGCCCGCGAAACGCCACCCACCGTTAGTGTGGGTCCAGAGGTTTCGAGGCCCTGTTCAAAATGTCAGCTCTGTGGCTGAGATTTCTATTCAGGAGAGGCCCTGGAACTCCTTTTCCAGCCGCAAGAGAGCAAAGCTGCCATTGGGAGATGCCAGCTCTTCTGCCGCTCCTCGCGACCCTTAGCAGAAAAGCGCCCCTGGATGGAGAAGGGTTTTGGTGAAGGTTATCTACAGGTTCAAAGCTCAGTTTGCGCTCTGGAGAATCACTAGCAAGGGAAACAGTTTTACCTCCACCTGAGCGATTAGTAGGTTCCATGTCTACCTTCATCCACTGCTATATAAATTAGATTAGTGGGTACTTCCAATCTTCAGGATTTGGTACAGCTTGCCTAAATATAGAACAATGCTAACTGAAAAGAAATTCAGGATATCCACTTTCTACCTATATTTTAAGGCTACAAATAGATATATATTGCTCTACTTTTTAAGTACTTGGCAATCATTGAAGTTGCACTACTAGATACTATTGATCAGAAATCAAAATGTCTCTGAAGACCGTACCATCTTCATGAGCGACATCATCTTAGAGATCATTACCATTTGTTGGAATCTCAAGGTACCATTCTCAAGTCCAGAGCTAAGAAAATATCTGATTGTTGGACATGAGCTTGAAGGAGATTTTGTATCTTAACTATGCAAATGTTCTACCTTTGCAATAGTTAAAAATACTAAAATCCTGATGTCTTTTAATTGATGTGTTTTTGAAGTACTAAATTGTTTACTTACTCCTTTTGCCTAGGTCCCTATGTTAACTACTTGAGACAAAAATAAATATGGCCTTCTACAGTTATAATTCAGTCTTAGCTATTGCTCGAACAAGGTAAGCATTGGAGTTACCCCCCAATATGAACTTAATTCTTCTTTTTTTTTGTAAATGTATTTATTTATTTTTATTTTTATTTTTATTTTTTTGAGATGGAGTCGCACTCTGTCGCCCAGGCTGGAGTTCAATGGCGCAATCTTGGCTCACTGCAACTTCTGCCTCCCGGGTTCAAGCTACTCTCCTGCCTCAGCCTCCCAAGTAGCTGGGATTACAGGTGTTTGCCACCACCTCCGGCTGATCTTTGTATTTTTAATAGAGACAAGGTTTCACCATGTTGACCAGGCTGGTCTGGAACTCCTGACCTCAGGTGATTCGCCTGCCTCAGCCTCCCAAAGTGCTGGGATTACAGGCGTGAGTCACCTCGCCTGGCCTGAACTTCATCCTTCTAGATGGAAAGGATATGTGTAAAAGGATTGGTTTAGTACACAATTAAAAGTTTCTTGGAGGCTGGGTGCAGTGGCTCACACCTGTAATCCCAGCACTTTGGGAGGCCAAGGCGAGGGCACTGCCTGAGGTCAGGAGTTCGAGACCAGCCTGACCAATATGGTGAAACCCCGTCTCTACTAAAACTACAAAAATTAGCCGGCGTGGTGGCAGGAGCCTATAATCCCAGTTACTTGGGAGGCTGAGACAGGAGAATCGCTTGAACTCGGGAGGTGGAGGTTGCAGTGAGCCAAGACTGGACCACTGCACTCCAGTTTGGGCAACAAGAGTGAAAATCCATCTCAAAAAAAAAAAAAAAAAAAGATAGAAGATGTAGTTTTTTTTTCTTCTTTTTTCTTTTTTTGGGATGGAGTATCACTCTGTTGCCCAGGCTGGAGTGCAGTGGCATGATATCTTGGCTCACTGCAGCCTCCACCTCCCAGGTTCAAGAGATTTTCCTGCCTCAGTCTTACAAGTAGCTGGGATTACAGACATGCACCACCACACCCCACTAATTTTTGTATATTTAGTACAGATGGGGTTTCGCCATGTTGGCCAGGCTGGTCTTGAACTCCTGACCTCAGGTAATCCGCCAGCCTGGGTTTCCCAAAGTGCTGGGATTATAGGCGTGAGCCACCATGCTCAGCCAGAAGATGTAATGGTTTTAGAGTGACATCTCTGTAATTGATGAACATCATGTGAGGTCCTTAGATGTAAAGCCAGTAAAATGGCTGATGAACAGCCAGTCTTAGGGCATATTTGTGTCCCATTACGGTCTGTTACCTTTTTTTTTTTTTTTTTTTGAGATGAAGTCTCGCTCTATTGCCCAGGCTGGAGTGCAATGGCACGATCGTGGCTCATTGCAACCTCTGCCTCCTGGGTTCAAGTGGTTCTCCTGTCTCAGACTCCCGAGTAGCTGGGATCACAGGCGTGCACCACCATGCCCAGCTAATTTTTTTGTAATTTTGTAGAGACAGGGTTTCTCCATGTTGGCCAGGCTGGTCTTGATTTTTTTGTATTTTTGTAGAGACAGGGGTTTCTCCATGTTGGCCAGGTTGGTCTTGAACTCCTGACCTCAAGTGATCCACCTGCCTTAGCCTCCCAAACTGCTGGGATTACAGGCATGAGCCACCGTGCCCGGCCACCATTTATTTATTCACTGAGAATAAATAAAGACTATTCACTGAGCACTTACTTTTCCCCTTTTGGCCATTCAAAGAGTGTTTTATCTTGGCATCCTTCAAAAATAGTCTGAGGCTGGCTGCAGTGGCTCACATCTATAATCTCAGCACTTTTGGAAGCCTAGGCAGGAAGATAGCCTGAGCCCAAGAGTTCAAGAATAGCCTGGGGCCAGGCGTGGTGGCTCATACCTGTAATCCCAACACTTTGGGAGGCCGAGGTGGGCGGATCACAAGGTCAAGAGATCGAGACCATCCTGGCCAACATGGTGAAACCCCATCTCTACTAAAAATACAAAAATTAGCTGGACGTGGTGGCACGCACCTGTAGTCCCAGCTACTCAGGAGGGTAAAGCAGGAGAATCGCTTGAACCTGGGAGGCGGAGGTTGCAGTGAGCCAAGATCGCACCACTGCACTCCAGTCTGGGCAACAGAGCGAGACTCCATGTCAAAAAAAAAAAAAAAAAAAAAAAAACAGCCTGGATAACATAGTGAGACCCCATCTCTACAAAAATTTTTAAAACTAGCTGGGCGTGGTGGTGTGGGCCTGTAGTCCTAGCTACTCAGGATGCTGAGCCTGGGAGGTCGAGGCTGCAGTGAGCTGTGATCACACCACTCTACTCCGGCCTGGGTTTTTAACACCTTAAGAACTAAACCAGGCATGGTGCATGTGCCTGTAATCTCAGCTCCTTAGGAGGCTGAGGTGGGAGGATTGCTTGAGCCCAGGGGTTTGAGGCCAGCCTGGGCAACACAGCAAGAGTCTGTCTCTTAAACAAAAAGAAAAAAAAAAAGAGCCAGGTGTGGTGGCTCACGCCTGTAATCCCAGCACTTTGGGAGGCCAAGGCAGGCAGATCACTTTAGGTCAGGAGTTCGAAACCAGCCTTGCCAACATGGTGAAGCCCCATCTCTACTAAAAATGTAAAGATTAGCCAGCTGTGGTGGTGGGCGCCTGTATTCCCAGATACTCGGGAGGCTGAGGCAGGAGAATTGTTTGAACCCAGGAGGCAGAGGTTACAGTGAGTCAAGATCGCGCCACTGCACTCCAGCCTGGGCAACAGCGTGAGACTCCGTCTCAAAAGAAAAAAAAAAAAAAAAAAAAAAAGAACCAAGACAAATTTTTTGTTTGTTTATTTTTGTTTTATTGTTTTTTTTTGTAAGACAGAGTCTCGGTCTGTCACCCAGGCTGGAGTACAGTGGCGCAATCTCGGCTCACTGCAGCCTCCGCTTCCTGGGTTCAAGAAATTCTCCTGCCTTAGCCTCCCAATTAGCTGGGACTACAGGTGCACACCACCATGCCCAGCTAATTTTTGTATTTTTAGTAGAGACGGGTTTCACCATGTTGGCCAGGATGGTCTCGATCTCTTGATCTCGTGATCCACCCCCCTCAGCCTCCCAAAGTGCTGGGATTACAGGCGTGAGCCACCACGCATGGCCCATATTTTTATTTTCAAACAATCTGATATGGTAGTTTAACTGCAAACCCTGGGCTGTTGCAATACCAGAAGGTAGAGACCCTTAATTGGGGTGCCCAATTCTAATTGTGTGGTTTTTTGGTTTTCGTTTTTTGTTTTTTTTTGAGACAGAGTCTCGCTTTGTTGCCCAGGCTGGAGTGCAGTGGCATAGTCTTGTCTCACTGCAACCTTCACCTCCTGGGTTCAAGCGATTCTCCTGCCTCAGCCTCCCTAGTAGCTGGGATTACAGGTGCATGACACCATACCCGGCTAATTTTTGTATTTTTAGTAGGGACTGGGTTCCACCATGTTGGCCAGGCTGGTCTCGAACTCCTGACCTCAGGTGATCCACCCGCCTCGGCCTCCCAAAGTGCTGGGATTATAAGCATGAGCCACCGTGGCCAGCCCTAATGTTCTTGAAGAATTTAGGTGAAGGGTATTTCAGCTGTAAGTTGAGGAGTTCAAAGACACTGAATAGGTAAGGCAGTATTATGTGACTAGTTAATTCCTACAGTGACCATCAAATGTGTCTTTGAAACAATATTCCTTGGCCAGGCATGCTGGCTCATGCCTGTAATTCCAGCACTTAAGGAGGCCAAGGCAGGCGGATCACCTGAGGTCAGGAGTTTGAGACTAGCCTGGCCAATGTGGTGAAACCCCATCTCTACTAAAAATACAAAAATTAGCTGGGCATGGTGGTCTGTGCCTGTAATCCTAGCTACTAAGAAGGCTGAGGCAGGAGAATCGCTTGAGCCCAGGTGTCATAGGTTGTAGTGAGCTGAGATCGTGCAACTGCACTCCAGCCTGGGCAATGGGAGTGAAGAAAAAAAAAAAAAGCTGTTGTATTTTGACCGGATGTACTATCTATTTCTTTAATAGTATGTGCTTTATGATAGTGTGTGCTTTGTAATAGTATGTACTTAACTCAGAGGATGTTCTTTTTATTCCAGATTCCCTAGCCATTTTGTCCATCCTACCTGCTCTTCTTATTCCCCATCATGTGCATTTCTTCACTTGCCAGATTCCCATTTAAATAAGACATGTATGAAGAACTATGAGAGCAAGAAGTACTCGGATCCCAGTCAGCCAGGCAATACAGTACTTCACCCAGGAACTAGACTAATACAAAAGCTACACACATCCACTTGCTGGCTGCGAGAGGTTCCTGGCAAACCTCAGCTGGAGCAAGCCCCAAAACATCCACAGGTGACGAGCCCTCAGGCCACAAAAGAAACTGGCACGAAGATTAAAGAAGGCGAACAATCTTATAGACAAAAAATCATGGATGAACTTAAATATTTTTACAATGGATTCTACTTACTTTGGATTGATGCCAAAGTTGCTGCCAGAATGGTTTGGAGGCTGTTGCATGGACAGGTCCTAACCAGACGAGAGAGACGAAGGGTAGGCAAGAATCATATTTGAGAAAGAAAATGTGAAATTAAAATGAACTATTTGGGAACTCAACTATTTAAATTCAATGTAAACTTCATCTTAAAAATCTCGGAGTAGGAATAATAACTGCTGGTGAGAACCAGTTTCTTGTCTGCAACTGACTTACTGTACAACTTTAGTCAGTATTCTGGAATTTGTTATATATTTTCCTGTAGAACGGTTTTAAAAAAAACTTTTATTTTAGGTTCAGGGGTACATGTGCACATTTGTAGAATGGTTATGATTATGTTTTTTTAATTTTTCCAAGAAGTTGAGAGGCTTCGTGTTTCAACTGTTGTTAATATATTAAGCAGATGCATTTTAAAACCCAATTTTGGCTGGGCACGATGGCTCACACCTGTAATTCCAGCACTTTGGGAGGCCAAACACAGTGAAACACTGGCCAACACAGTGAAACCCTTGTCTACTAAAAAAATTACAAAAATTAGCCGGGCATGGTGGCACGTGCCTGTAGTCCCAGCTACCCAGGAGGCTGAGGCAGGAGAATGGCTTGAACTTGGGAGGCGGAGGTTGCAGTGAGCCAAGATCGTGCCACTGCCCTCCAGCCTGGAGTGAGATGCTGCTGCAAAAACACAAACAAAAAAAAAACAATTTTAAGTGATACAATGCTATTAAAGTGTGGACCCTCTAACATAGATGAAGTCTAGGAGATGCCAATAATATTTTTATTGTCGTAGACTTCCTTTAAGATATCCCATAAAAATTGCTTCAGAGCTATGGTAAACAGGAAAACCCTGCCTTTTCGTTTTTATAAACAGCTGCAGAAAACCTGTCTTGGGTTTTTAACACTTTAAGAACCAAGCTGAGCATGGCTCAAAGGCCTATAATCCCAGCTCCTTGGGAGGCTGAGGTGGGAGGATTGCTTGAACCCAGGAGTTTGAGGCCAGACAGGGCAACATAGCAAGACACTATCTCTTGAAAGAAAGAAAATGAACCAAGACAGGGTTTTTTTGGTTTTGTTTTTGATTTTTGTTTTTGGCATGCCCTAAAATAATGAATATTGCATATGCATTTAATTCTATAGCTGTTGAGAACTTGTGTTGATTTCTTCCGCCTGGTTCCATTTATGGTGTTCATAATTGTACCCTTCATGGAATTCTTATTACCAGTGTTTCTGAAACTCTTCCCAGAGATGTTGCCATCAACTTTTGAAAGTGAATCCAAAAAGGTATGTAGGATTTTTTAACTTTAATAAAATTTAATAAACTTTATTAGAGGAGTTTTTAGGTTTACAGAAAAATTGGGTAGAAAGTACTACTTCTCCCCACCCCACCCCATCACAATTTCTCCTGTAATTAATATCTTGCGTTAGTGTGCTATATTTGTAATGATTAAAAAACCAATATTGATATGTTATTATTAAAGCTCATACTTTAGGGTTCACTCTTTATGTTGAAGCAGTTCTGTGGGCTTTGCAAATGCATAACTTCATGTATCCACCATCACAGTATCATACAGAATAGTTTCACTGCTCTAAAAATCCACGGTGGCTTACGTCTGTAATTCCAGCACTTTGGGAGGTTGAGGCAGATGGATCATCTGAGCCCAGGAATTTGAGACCAACCTGGGCATCATAGTGAGACCCCATTTCTACAAAAAATGCAAAAATTAGTCGGGCATGGTAGCTCATGCTGTGGTCCCAGCTCCTTGGGAAGCTGAAGCAAGAGGATTGCTTGAGCCCAGGAGGTCGAGGCTGCAATGACCTATGATAGTGCCACTGCACTCCAGCCTGAGTGACAGAGGGAGACCCTTTCTCAAAAAAAAAAAAAAAAATCTCCGTGCTCCACCTATTTGTCCCTCTCCCTTCTTCCCCCAACCCATGGCAGCCACTGATCTTTTTATTGTCTCTGTAGTTTTGCCTTTTCCAAAATGTCATGTACTTGGGATCATACAGTGTGTAGCCATTTTAGATTGGCTTCTTTCACCTAGCAATATGCATTTCAAGTTCTTTTCATGGCTCAATTCTTTTTATCACTGAATGATAATCCATTGTATGGCTGTACCACAGTTTGTTTATCCATTCTCCTATGAAAGGATACCTCGATTGCTTCCAGGTTTTGGCAATTATGAATAAAACTGCTATAAACACTTAGGTACAGGTTTTTGTGTGGATGTAAGCTTTCAACTCATTGGGGTAAATACCTAGGAGAATAATTGGTGGATCATATGGTAAGACTATGTTTAGCTTTTAAGAAATTGCTAAAGTGTCTTCTGAAGTGGCCGTATTGTTCTATATTCTTACCAGCAAAGAATGAGAGTACCAGCATTTGATGTTGTCAGTGCTCTAGACATTAGCCACGAAATAGGTGTGTAGTGTGGTATCTCACTGTTTTGATTTGCAATCTCCTGATGTCATATGATGTTGAGTATCTTTCCTGTGCTTATTTACCATTTGTGTATCTTCTTTGGGGAGGTGTCTGTTTAGATCTTTGGTCGACTTTTTTTTCTTTTTTGAGAAGGAGTCTTGCTCTGTCACCCAGGCTGGAGCGCAGTGGTGCAATCTCAGCTCACTGCAACCTCTGCTTCCCGGGTTCAAGTGATTCTCCTGCCTCAGCCTCTCGAGTAGCTGGAATTAAAGGCATCCACACTGCGCTCAGCCAATTTTTATATTTTTAGTGGAGACAGGGTTTCACCATGTTGGCCAGGCTAGTCTTGATCTCCTGACCTCAGGTGATCCGCACACCTCAGCATCCCAAAGTGCTGGGGTTACAGGCGTCAGCCACTGCATCCGGCCCTTTGGTTGACTTTTTAATGGTTTTTTTTTTTTTTTTTTTTTTCTGATTGTTATTTTGAGTTCTTTGTATATTTTGGGTAAAAGTCCTTTATCAGATATAATACGCAGATGTTTTCTTCTACTCTGTGGCTTATCTTTTCATTCCCTTAACCATGTATTTCACAGAGCAAGTGCTTTTAACATTAATGACATCCAGCTTATCAGTTTTTTTCTTTCATGAATCATGCTTTTGGTGTTGTAGCTAAAAACTTATTGCCAAACTGAAGGTCACCTACATTTTTCTCCTATTTTATTCTAGAAGTTTTACAGTTTTCTGTCTTACATTTATGTCTGTGATCCATTTTATTTATTTATTTATTATTATTATTTTTTTTTGAGATGGAGCCTTGCTGTGTCGCCCAGGCTGGAATGCAATGGTGCGATCTCGGCTCCCTGCGACCTCCGCCTCCTGGGTTCAAGCAATTCTCCTTGCTCAGCCTCCTGAGTAGCTGGGATTACAGGCATGTGCCACTACACCCAGCTAATTTTTGTATTTTTAGTAGAGCCAGGATTTTCCCATGTTGGCCAGGCTGGTCTCGAACTTCTGACCTCAGGTGATCCGCCCACTTCGGCCTCCCAAAATGCTGGGATAACAGACGTGAGCCACTGCTCCAGGCCGAGTTAATTTTTATGAAAACTGTAATGTCAGTATATAGATTCATTTCTCTCTTTTTTGTATGTGGATATCTAGCTTTTCCAGGACCATTTGTTGAAAAGATTTTCTCTTCTCCACCAAATTCTAACTTGATTTTAACTGTCAAAAGAATAAAGAGAACAGACTGGATGCAGTGGCTCATCCCTGTAATCCTAGCATTTTGGGAGGCCGAGGTGGGAGGACTGTTTAAGCCCAGGAGTTCAAGACCAACCTGAGCAATATAGCGAGACCCCTGTCTCTAAAAAAACAATTTTTTAAAAATGTAAAACAAATTAGCCAGATGTGGTAGCATGCACCTGTATTCCCAGCTACTTGGGAGGCTGAGGCGGGAGGATTGCTTGAGCCCAGGAGGTTGAGACTGCAGTGAACTGAGATCATGCCACTGTACTGCGCTCCAGCCTGGGCAAGAGTGAGATCCTGTTTAAAAATAAAAGAATAAAGAAAACAGAAATCCACTGTTACTGCGGTGACTAGTGGAACAGTAGGTATGATTTAGTCGGCACAACAGACCTGTTCAGCAGCCCCTGAGAAGAGGGAGCCTTCATTGAGTGTGGCAGTCACTGTGCAGGCGAGAAAACAGAGGCAGCTCCTTCCTTCTCCCCTTTCTGTGCCACTCTACTAGACAGCGTAGACAGCGTATGGTAAGAAGATGTGAACAAAACATTATGAGAAGACAAAAAGTGCAACTTTTTTTTTTTGAGACGAAGTCTCTCACTATCACCTGGGCTGGAGTGCAGTGGCACAATCTTGGCTCACCACAACCTCCGCCTCCCAGATTCAAGCAATTCTCCTGTCTCAGCCTCCTGAGTAGCTGAGATTACAGACGCCTGCCACCACACCCAGCTAATTTTAAAGGCAACTTTTAAATCAGTAAGATTAGGAAATTTTTCACAGAAAAGGTAACTTTGGAACTGAGACTTAAAGAGTAAGTGGGATTTTACCAAAGGTATTCTGGATAAAAGGAATAGCATTTAACATGGCTCAGTGGCATGAGAGAGTATGATGTAATCAGAGACCGCTGGTTGGTTATTTGTGGTTGAAGTAGGCAGTTCCAGGGCATCAATGACAGGAAACAGACAAAGTGATGTGTTGGGGTCAGGTTGGAAGGCATCCACCAGCTTAAGAATTTAGGCTTTCCCTTTGACCATGGTGAATAATGGAAACGGAACGTTTGAAGCAGGGTGGCTGGGTGGATGACATGATTAGATCTGTGTTTTGGAAGAATAATTTTGCTACAAGAGGGGCTGCAGAGGGTAGAGCCAAGGAAGGGAAACCAGCTGGAATGCTAGCCCAAGAGAGAGATGACAGAGAATACATTATGAAATTAACAATAAGAATAAAGACTTGAAGGCTGGGCGTGGTGGCTCATGCCTGTAATCCCAGCACTTTGGGAGGCTGAGGTGGGTGGGTCACTTGAGGTCAGGAACTCGGTACGAGCCTGGCCAACATGGTGAAACCCCATCTCTACTAAAAATACAAAACATAGCCTGGCGTGGTGGCATGTGCCTGTAGTCTCAGCTACTTCGGAGGCTGAGGCAGAACAATCACTTGAACCTGGGAAGCAGACGTTGCCAAGAGCCAAGATCGTGCCACTGCATTCCAACCTGGGTGACGGAGTGAGATTCTATCTTTAAAAAAAAAAAAAAAAAAAAAATCTTGAAGACAAATTCGGGATACCTTCACAGGATAAAATCAAATTACAATATTTGACTGCCTGGCAATGGTTTAATTTGCTTACATTTAAAATAATCAGCATCTAGAATTAATGCCATAACATTCCAAGGAAAGTATTAGTGAATTCAGGAAGATGGGGGGAGTAGAGGAAGTGATTTATCTAAATGTTACCTCTTTCCTGAACACCACTCATTCCCTGAAACATACAAATATGTCTACATCATGGCCACCGTCTCAGAAAATTCTTGTTTGCTTTGTTCCATGGAGAGAGGAGCTTTCTGTTTACATCAGATCACAGCACCATGTATTTCTCTTTCATAGCACTTACCCATTATGCTTCTACATTAATGTGAAGAATTACGGGATTATCATTAGTCACTAATGTTTGTCTCTCCCACTATACTAAAAGTTCCATGATGGCAGGAATTCTTACCTGTTATTGTTCATTTTATCTCCAGTACCTAATACATGGTAGATGTGCAATAAATAAATGGATGGATGGAAGGATATGGATGAATGAAATGGATGACTAAGTGGGTTTTGTTTGTTTGTTTGTTTTTGACAGAGTCTTTCACTGCTGCCCCGGCTGGAGTGCAGTAACGCAATCTTAGCTTACTGCATCCTCCCCCGAGGTTTAAGCGATTCTCCTGCCTCAGCCTCCTGAGTAGCTGGAATTACAGGCATGCGCCACCACACCTGGCTAATTTTTGTATTTTTAGTAGAGACAGGGTTTCATCATGACAGGCCAGGCTGATCCCAAACTCCTGACCTCAGGTGATCCACCCGCCTCAGCCTCCCAAAGTGCTGGGATTACAGGTGTGAGCCACCTCACCCGGCCACTAAGTGGGTTCTGATCATGCTATTGTGTGATTTTGTTGTTGTTGTTGTTATGTCTTTTAAGATCTATCTAAAAATCAGTGATTCTTATGATTGGCTGATCATTAGAGATTGATATAAGATTGATATACAGATTCCTTAGAAATCATTAGAGATTTGATATAATCATTAGAGATTTGATATAATCATTAGAGATTTGATATACAGATATACAGATTCCTGTTCTTCTTTACCACTGAGTCCTGACTGTGGTTATTTTGAAAATGCTACCATAGTACATTTGTGATGATGAACAAGGATTGAGAAACACCAGCCAACAGTGTCCTACGAGTATCCATTTACTTTTCTTCTGTGTAGTGCTGTGTTCATGTCTGTTAGAGCACTTAACTCATTGTATTGTAATTACTTATGTCTGTTTTCTATTAAACTGTAAGCTACATTAGTGTAGAGTCCATTTCCTAGTTTTCTTTGTTTGTAAAGCAAAACCCAGGGCCACTCAAACAGAGTTGGCTCAACTGGCAGACTGAATAGTTTGCACCAGGTTAAGAGATTCTTGTCTGGGTGCCGTAGCTCAAGCCTATAATCCCAGCACTTTGGGAGGCTGAGACGGGCGGATCACTTGAGGTCAGGAGTTCAAGACCAGCCTGGCCAACATGGCGAAAATCCCTACTCTACCGAAAATACAAAAATCAGCCCGGTGTGGTAGTGTGTCTGTAATCAGCTGGGAGGCTGAGGCAGGAGGGTGGAGGAACCAGGGGCAGGAGGTTGCAGTCAGGTGTGCCTCACTCCAGCCCTGGGTGACAGAGGCCGAAACTCCATCTCAAAAAAAAAAAAAAAAGGCCGAGGCTGGTGGCTCAAGCCTAATCCCAGCACTTTGGGAGGCTGAGGCAGGCGGATCACAGGTCAGGAGGTCCAGACCATTCTGGCTAACACAGTGAAACCCGTCTCTACTAAAAATACAAAAGCTTAGCCCGGGAGGCCGGTGTGAAGCCTGTAGTCCCAGCCTTCTCGGGGAGGCTGAGGCAGAATGGTAAACCCGGGGAGGGCACAGTGACTGAGATCCGGCCACTGCCTCAACCTGGGTGACAAATGGTCTCATTAGCCAGGTGTGGTGGCGCGTAATCCCAGCTATTAGGGAGGCTGAGACGGAGAATCACTTGAGCCAGGGGCATGGAGTTCGCGGTGAGCGAGATGGAGTACCACTGCACCCCAGCCTGGGCAACAGAGTGGGACTTCACATCTCAGAGAGAGAGAGAGAGATAGTAACTCATTCTAAATAATGATAAAGCCTCCCATTGGGGGAACATTTTGGATCTATCAAATGCTTATGATTATTGTATTAGTGAGAAACAAAAGTAAGGAGACAAGTTCCAAATAGAGGCTTCTTTTTACTTGCTTTGGTCTCACAAACCCATTCAGCTATGCCTGAGCATCATGTTATTACGTGATGTAGGGATGAGCAATAACAAGGAGACAGTTGTTTTTCTCCCATCTTTACCTACCAATTTGCAATCATGAAAGATTGAGTAAGTTTTATTCTTCTACCATTAAGGAAGGAAAACAGAAAAAGAAAATGGCTGTAAAGTTGGAACTAGCAAAATTTCTTCAAGAAACCATGACAGAAATGGCAAGGAGGAACAGAGCGAAGATGGGCGATGCCTCTACACAGCTGTCATCCTACGTGAAGCAGGTGTCCATCTTTTATGTAATGCTAAACAACTTCAGGATTGGGAGTTATATGGCTTGCATGTCATCATGGATTTCCCAAACTGTTCACCATCTTTGGAATTGCAAATATCTAAATTATGAACGTACAATATTGTAAACATTTAATATTATAAACATTGATAGTAGTTTGCAGAAAAGCCTGTCTTAAAGTAATCAGCATGTTGAAGACATTGATAACTTTTTGGAAAGAACGGTAGACTTAGAGTCAAACTTCTTTTTTTTTTTTTTTTTTTTGAGAGGTGAGTCACAAGCTCTATCGCCCAGGCTGGAGTGCAGTGGCGCGATCCTGCCCTCAGCCTCGGTAGCTGGGACTAGGCCCAGCCACCAGCCCGGCTAGTTTTTGTATTTTTAGTAGAGGCGGGGTTTCACCATGTTAGCCAGGATGGTCTCGATCTCCTGACCTCGTGATCCACCCGCCTCGGCCTCCCAAAGTGCTGGGATTACAGGCTTGAGCCACCGCGCCCGGCCTGAGTCAAACTTCTGAACTCCTGATTTTTCGGCTGATGTAGTTTTACTTCGGATGGATATCTTTTCTTTATACCACGAGACCCATTTCCAGATGTCAGAGAGAGTCCCATAAATGCTTTGGTGTCTCTTTCAAATAGCCTATTGGGAAAGTTAAATTAAGTAGGAAACACATTTTAATTGGCCTCTTTGTCCCACTGCATAGGTCCAGACAGGCCACAAGCCCAGCACAAAGGAGATAGTTCGCTTCTCCAAACTATTTGAGGACCAGCTGGCCCTGGAACACTTAGATCGCCCTCAGCTGGTTGCCCTTTGCAAACTGCTAGAAATGCAGACGTTTGGAACCAACAACCTGCTCCGCTTTCAGCTCCTGATGAAACTGAAGTCTATAAAAGCAGATGATGAAGTAAGAGCTTAACCATAGCTCTAGGGAATTAGCAAGGTTTTGGGAGATACCTTAGGGTGCCTGTGGGACGAACTGTGCAGTATTGTTTTTGTTTTTGAGACGAAGTCTTGCTCTGTCGCCCAGGCTGCAGGGGTGCAATCCTGGCTCATTGCAACCTCTGCCTTCCGGGTTCAAGTGATTCTCCCACCTCAGCCGCCCAAGTAGCTGGGATTACAGGCATGCGCCACCACACCCGGCTAATTTTTCTATTTTTAGTAGAGACGGGGCTTCACCATGTTGGCCAGGTTGGTCTCAAACTCCTGACCTCAAGTGATCTACTTGCCTCAGCCTCCCAAAGTGCTGGGATGACAGGTGTGAGCCACCATGCCTGGATAGAAGTGCAGTATTTTCCATTGGGTCTGGTCATGTTGGGTTCTGACAAAATGAGTGGTTTAAACAACCATTACCATGACAACTTGAACCTTGATTACTCATTTGAGGAGTTGTCATCCCCTTACCCATTTATTGAGAAGGCCATCATAAGCAGTTAGTAATTTGGATGTCTTAGCTGGGACTCACCTAAAGCAGTTAGGACCTGCTGGGAAGGAAATAGCAGCTCAGTAGATTCCTGACAAAGCTCTGCTCCCACACTTGTGCTCTCATACCGGGAAGCTGGTGCCAAAGTCAATATTCTGCTGGGCGCATTGGCCTGCCAAGAAGGGGTAGTTGGCTTGGTATGCAAAACATAATGCTGGGAGGAAAAGCAGAGCCTCAACACCTTGTAGAAGAAAGGCACCCTTGGACTATAACTACTAATTAGGCTTTTTGAAAAAATGGAAGGAATGTTTCTTGACTCAGAATCAGCTGCTTTATAAGCATTCCGCCTGGGGGAGCAGGTTTCCCAGAACTGAGAAAGCATGATCCCTTTGGCCCCATTTAGATTTCAGTTGTTGCTCTTAGAGCTTTGCAATAAACAACACTGGTCCCAGAAATACCATAGTTTTGGGTTACGCCAAGCAGAAACTGTGTTATTTACTGAGGGAGTTTTGTGGATCAGTGTGTCAGGGCCATTTCTGGGGGTGGTGGGGGGACAGCAGGGGAAAACACTACAGGGACATGCAACAAATGGTACATTGTGAGTTTTTCAAGTGAACTACTTTTTTCTAATGAACCATAAAGCTGCCACGGAAGAGAAAAGTAGGTATGTCACAACCAGACAAAATGCAGATCAAGAGGGGAAATAATTACTCTGATGACAGAATGTTGGGGAGGAGTTGTGTAAATATCCCTAATATTGCTAATACCTGTTGGCAGGATTCCCGTTATTTCAACTGCCACCTCCCTACATCGCCTTTGCTGCAGCAGCCAGTGCAAGGTACAAAGTGTCCAAGCCTCCGATTCTGTTTCCACTGACTTACTGGAATTTAGGGATTGCATAAAATTGGAATCAAAAGCTCCAGCTCCATCCCTTACATTTCTTTCAGATAATTGCCAAGGAAGGGGTAAGGGCATTGAGTGTATCAGAACTACAGTCTGCCTGTAGGGCCCGAGGGATGAGATCATTGGGTCTCACGGAGGAACAACTGCGACAACAGCTCACGGAGGCAAGTATCAGCACCCCTCCGGGGTCCTCTTCCCTAGAAGTCTCTTCTACAATATGCAGACCTCCTTATGTGATTTCTTCTTTGCAAGTGAACCGTCTTACCTAATTTGCCTTATTTCATTGAGCACTGGGATGTTGAAGAACTAGGTTGATTTTTCACTTTTGATTGGGATCTCTGTCAGTTTTCCATTGCTGCCTACGAAATGACCATGAACTTAGTGGCTTAAAACAACACCGGTATATTAGCTCACAGTTGGTAGGTCAGAAGTGCAGGCTGTCTTCCTTTGGAGGCTGTGGGAAACGACCTGCTTCCAAGTTCATTCAGTTTGTTGGCTGAACCTAGTTCCTTGCAGCTGTCGAACTGAGGGCTTTGTTTCCCGGCTGGCTGTGAGCCCAGGGCTACTCTCAGCATCTAGTGGCCACCTGTATTCCTTGCCTCTTGGCCTCCTTCATCTGCAAAGCCAACATCAGAGAACTTCTTATATGCCAGAGCTTCCTTGTGCTTGAAATCTCCAATTTCCCCCGCGTTTGACCTCTAGCCCCAGACTGAAGGTCTCATGTGATTGGTGAGGCCCATCCAAAGATTCTCCCTATCTTAAGGTCAACCGACTTGGGACCTCAGTTACACCTGTAGAATCCCTTCACACAGCACCTAGAATACTGTTGAATAACTAGGAAAGAGTGTGGGTGCTGTAGGGACAAGGTGTCTTGGAGCCACCTCAGAATTTTGACCTACTCCACGTAGTGTAAAGGGTCCTGGCAAAAATTTCAGTTCAAGGCCTGTTATCTGTGTGAATCTGTCTGGAGGTCCCCACTTTGCCTGGTGGCCCACCTGGGGCTGCTTTTCAGTTAGTGCCCCAAACCAACACACGCTGTGGTAACCCATGTTTAATATTTTTCCTCAGATAGCATATTTGTACTTTAAGAGCATCCATGCTTTAAAACAAAGGAGTAACTCCTATTACATTTCATTCCCATCATTGTAAAAAATGCCATGAAGAGTGCGCAGATAATCTTAGGATACCAGCCTTGGCTTGGAAACCGTGTTAGGTCACTTTTTCCTCTCATATGTGGGACCAGCTCTGGTTGGAAGACAGCACATTGTAGAGAAAGATCCTTAAAATCATGTATTTCTTGAACGTTGGCTATGACATGGTCACTGCACAAGCTTTGTGAATTTTTTTTATGGTACTTTTTGAATTTTATCTTTTGTGCATATATTACTGATCTTAAGAAGACAGGGTCTCACTCTGTCACCCAGGCTGGAGTGCAGTGGCATTAACACAGGCCACTGCAGCCTCAAACTCCTGGGCTCAAGCAATCCTCCCACCTCAGCCTCCCTAGCTGGGACCACGGGCATGTACCACTATACCCAAATAATTAGAAAATTTTTTTGTAGAGACAGAGTCGCCCTGTGTTGCTCAGCCTGTGATTTATTCTTTCACATTATCTACACTTTGTCCAGGAGAAGATACTTGACTGGGTTGACAGTTTAATTGAATTCTCCGAGAGTGATTCCACCATAGTGAAGGAGTCGGCAGGGTACCCCCTCAGTGCAGAAGCCAGGGCTGGGTTCCTGTCCGTGTTCTGCCGTTACTCATCACCTGAGCGGCTTGGCGGAAGGGGCGGGGGCGGTGGGAAGGTGTCGGCGAGCGAGGCGGTAGATCACCGCGGATCACTCCGGCTCTGGCGTTCTGTGATTCTCACGTGTTGTTCCCCTCCTGTTTTCCAGTGGCAGGACCTCCACCTGAAGGAGAACGTCCCTCCTTCCCTTTTGCTCCTGTCCCGCACCTTCTACCTGATAGATGTGAAGCCCAAGCCTATTGAGATACCACTCAGTGGGGAGGTGAGTACCTGGGCTCACACCCTCCTCGTCCGTGCAGCTGAGGCCTCTCCATAAACATTTGGTGTACTCCTGCAGTCAGAGCAGGCATTTCTTTTGGCCTTTTAGAATTTGGCCTAACTGGCTTTATGTTTTAAAAATTCCTGAAAAACCAACCAACCACAACAAAACAAAGGCCAGGCACCGTGGCTCACACCTGTAATCTCAGCACTTTGGGAGGCCGAGGTAGGTGGATCACCTGAGGTCAGGAGTTCAAAACCAGCCTGACCAACATGGTGAAACCCCGTCTCTACTAAACATACAAAAATTAGCGGGGCATGGTGGTGGGCGCCTGTAATCCCAGCTACTTGGGAGGCTGAGGCAGAATTGCTTGAACCTGGGAGGCGGAGGTTGCAGTGGGATGAGATCACGCCATTGCACTCCAGCCTGGGCAACAGAATGAGACTCCATCTCAAACAAAACAAAACAAAACAAACAGAAAACTGAAGCCACTCAGACTACCTGCAGCCTTAAGGCTGCTACTGCCTTTGAGCCCAGTTTGAGAATTTTACTAATAGGAGCAGTTTATTCCTTTTCCTTAACTATCTCATCTTCATTAGACGACTTGTGTGTGTGGGTGTTTCTGTTCCTTTCTCCTTTTAGACTGAATGTTTCCTGTTCATTTGTCCAGATACCTATTAGTTTTTAAGCACTGAATAGCTAATCTAGAATGCTCTTCAACTCATTTCCTTAGTCATTTTTCTTCCTGGTGTTGTAGGGAAGAGCATAGGATTGGCCCAGTCACTATAGCATCTTGCGCTAGGCCCATCAGAAAGGGCCTCCCGCTTCTATAGCTGGTGGCTTCCTGTCTGACTCAGAACTCCGCATGAGTAAGAAAGGAGACTCTTGTAGAAGATGCTACACTGTGGTTTAGGGGATTAGTCCAAGTACTAAGTGAGGGCCATTTTATATCTTAATTATGCTGTTGACTCCTTGGACAAGCCAAGGAAAATTATCTGAAGTCCAGTATGAAAACCCAACTTCAGGAAACACCATCTTGCTTTCCCTTTTCATATTTCTAGAGTAATCTGGTTTTGGGATTTGTCCAGGAAAAACTCTAGGGACACTAGGAGCAGTTTCAGAGTATAGACCATGTTCTAAAAGGCAGGCTAGTGGGTTCTTATTCTATCCAACTCAAGGAACCATTCATGTGAGACAGACCAAAGTCAATAGTCATTCTTAGATTGCTCTCAGGGGCTAGGAAATCTTGGAGGAGCTCACTGTCTCAGCTAAATTTGGGTTCTCAGAATTATTCTAGAGAGCCATCAGCTCTTTATCCAGACGTTGCTTTCTGGAGTGGGTGAGAAAGGAATTAAGGACAAAATGATAAGCTCCTAAGCAATTTATTGGCTTTTTCCCACCCATGTTTTTAAACTTCTATTCTCCATGTATATATACAAAATGAGAACAAGTAGCATGCTAGGTTCTGTGAAGAATAGAGACATCAAATATACTGTAATTTTGGATGTATGTAGCCTTACCCCTCCAAAGTACACAAATAACTTTCAAAGCACAGTGATATATTTGTTTTTCAAATCTAATTCCTAAAGATAGGTTAGCTAGCTGTTCTATCACCACCCCCATTCTGATCGTAATCTATAATACCACTCCTCTCCCCATCTTCCCTGCATTACAGGAGCTTACCATTTTAGTAAATCAGGCTATTTTATCATTTATTATTAGATACTAAAAATGAAAAAGATGCAACATAGACCAAGTTATATCAATGCTATTAGAAAATAACTGAGACCAGGTGCGGTGGCTCATGCCTGTAATCACAGCACTTTGGGAGGCTGAGGCGGGCAGATCACCTGAGGTCAGGAGTTCAAAACCAGCCTGGCCAACATGGCGAAACACCGTCTCTACTAAGAATACAAAAATTAGTAGCCAGGCATGGTAGTAGGCGTCTGTAATCCCAGCTACTCAGGAGGCTGAGGCAGGGAGAACTGATTGAACCCGCGAGGGGGAGGTTGCAGTGAGCCGAGATCGAGCCACTGTACTCCAGCCTTGGTAAAAAAAAAAACCTCCACCAAAAAAAAAAAAAAAAAAAAAAAAAAGGAAAAAAAAATTGAGAAATGGCTTTTTTTTTTTTTTGAGGCTGACAGCAGGACCAGTACCATCAGTGGTTTGCTAATGATTATTTTAAATGCTAGAATCTATCCGAGTGCAACTTTTGTATACAAAGGACTCAAAACTCAAAGAGAAATAATACTAAGTTGCTATGTCAGGGGCATATTTCATGGTACTCATAAAGGGTGGAGCTGGAGGAGGAAGCTAGGGATTTAGTGGAAAGCAAATTAAAAAAGGCATTGACTACTATAAAAGTTTCTGGGTTTTAGGAAGAGCAGAAAGCTTATTATACATAAAATGTTTCTCTCCCCAGGCTCCAAAGACTGATATTCTTATGGAACTACCTACTTTCACCGAATCTAAAGAGAACATAGTGGATCTTGCACCTCAACTGAAGGGAACTAAGGTTAGACAGTTACTTTCCATTTGGTTAGATTAAAAAATGAAAATAGCAATGGGTCAATTTCTCCTGTTTTAATCTCCTTAATGAAACTGAAATTCAATACAATAATGTTCCTTAATAAGGAATATTTATTGTACTGTTTGATCTGTTTCTAAGAGGAAGCTTATTATTTGGCTATATGCAATTAGGTTCCAGATTTTGCCTTTTGAATCTTGTGCCAGGATATGAGGTAGCTGTGACAAGTTCCTGGTAGTCAAGGTAGTGGACTGTAGATTAATACATTTTGTTTTAAATCAGTAACCCAACTCTTGGTTCTGATGTTTAAGGATGAAGACTTTATACAGCCGCCACCAGTTACATCATCACCCATAACACCATCAACACCAATTTCATTACCTAAAGGATCCATCACTTCTTCTAAAGAAGCTGTAAGTATCTTTAATAAATGAAAAAGAAAAACCCTCTCCCTCCAGTTATCTTTAAGGGTAGTGAGAATCTAGAATTAGTCCTGTTGCAAAACACTGCACAATTCTTCCTGTTGTCCAAACAGGAAATTGTAGGCTGAACTTTAGTCATCTTATAACCACGTTTTTTACTTCAACTATCCAAAAGCAAAAAACAACCAATACAATTGTGGGTCAGACTAAAACATGCTTACAAGCCAGTTACAATATAGGCAGACCCTTTTTTTCTTATGTGCCAGATGGAAATAGTTTCCATGTGTTGTGTATTTTACACAGGCTTCTGATGTCAGGAAATACTAGCTGGAAAGCAACTTGAATTTCAGGAGAAATGCACGTAAATAAGAAATTATCTTATCATCCAGTCTTCCCAATTGGGTGAAGGGATTTGGGGCAAGAGCACAGGGCATGAAGAGTAAACAGTGGGGAGGTTGTGGGAGAGTTGAAGTGGGAAGTGGCTCCTGTGGACCAAAGACACGCTGGCAAGACAGAGAATCTATTAAGACACATATGGGTTAAGCCCAGAAAAGCATCCCAAGCACACACAGACCTTGTTTTTTGTAAATCTCCTGTATCTTTTATTACCAAGGTAAATTATAATCTCAGATTTGACTTTGTGGTCTGTCACTATTTTGATTAAGAAAACAAAAATGGCATTCACTCCTTAAGAACTTACACGTCTGTGACTAATGCCTACAGTCCTTTTGTTTTTTACGCCTAGACACTCCAGGCCAAATCACAAATGACGGCCCAGAACAGCAAGGCTAGTTCAAAAGGAGCATAAGGACTACTTGAGGATGGAGCTCACTCTCTCCAGCTTCCGGCCCTCAACAGTGGCATCTGTAAAGGACCTCCCAGCTAAGACTCTCTGTCTGGCTTCAGAGAGTGGATCACTCGTTTAGCCCATGGGGCAGTCCTTTGAGGCCTGGTAACCATTCCAGGTGATGTGAGTAGTGAGACCAGGTTCAGACCCCTTATAAAAATATAATTGCAAAGTCCCATTTCCTCTGTGCCATTGTCACCCCCCACCATGTTGTTTTTTTAATTTCATGTGTACGTCCCTTAAGAGAGGAAATTTTTTTGCACAATGGAATCAGCTTGGCACCTTAGATACCTCTGTCTCCTATGGCTTGGAATTCTGAGTAAGAACTTGGAAGTTCCAAAAACCATTTTAGGAGCACCTGATTTAACTTTCTGAATGATCCACCGGTAGAATCAGCACCCTGGAAACAAAGTACCTTATGAGACGGGATGGATATACTCCCCAAAAGATCTTTCTGGATATAATGAAGCTTCTTGGAGAAAATGGGGAGTTAAACAGACTGGCAATCAGAAAGATTTGGCTGCTTCTGACATCCCCCTCTTGGGCCTGCAGAGGCTGCAGCAATCTGCTAGGCAGCCACTCTTCTAGCGCATATGGCTTTCATTAGCCACCATTTTGCTAGGAAGCATAATTAAGGGTTTAAACCTTAATCATTTGTTTGTGTTGGGTGTGTGTGTGTTTCTGGCCAGTTTGTCTTTCACAAGACTATTTATTAGTCATAGGGGTTGTGAAGGTCTGATATAATCCCTGTGCTACCCAGCAACAAGTATCACATTAGGATATTTATGTTTGATGTTTTCAGTATTAATAATACTGAAATAATAGACTGCCATGCAGCTGACCAAGGGCTTTCTTCCCTTGGGGAGTGGTTAGAAGGCCAAAGGTATTTCAGCCTGTAGGTGATAAAATTAGATTTACTTGCTATGGTTAGACAGCAGTCAGTTAAAATAAGTAAAACTCAACTGTCCTGTCTGGGATCACCTAAATGAGGAACGTCACCAGCACTTCACAACAAGAATATGTATTCTACAGTGCTTTCTAAACTTCTGCTCCATCACAGAAGCCCCACCATGTCCCACTAATGAAGCCCAGTTCTTTGGGAATGATGAATCCCTACTGTGCAAATACAGCAGTCATGGATCCTGCCTAGCGAGGTGATTCACAATACATTTTCCCGTTTCAAAAATGACGGGTGTTTTAATTAGTCCACATTTCAGGTGTTAAATGTGGGAAAAGGATTAGCTAGTTAAACTTGCTCAATCATGTTTTAGCTGAATGAGTCATAGGTACTGCTGGGCTGTCCTACAGTTCCTTCTGGCTTTCCCTCCGAGCAGGGTGGGAATGAGCAGTGACCCCGTCAAAGGACCCGGGCCACTTGATACACCTCTCCTCCCACTCTCCTGCTAGCAGCTCAGAGAAGTCAAGGATGTTTCGTTGTTCTCATCACTTAGGGTGCTTGGCTGTTGGGTTCAATGATCCTTACATCTAATCCCAGCTAGTGGTGTTCTGGTAAATCGTTAACCACCAACTCTTTGAGGGGGAAAAAGCCCTGATTTATAGCATCTGGTTATTCCAGTGATATAAATCCTCCCACCATGTTGATTTCAAGCCACTGCCAAGGTACCACTGGACAGTGCAGAGCTGGGAGGAGACATGCAGTGTCCCCTGAGAGCAAGCACCACACACCACACTGGTGCTAGCCTCCCGGGGTAATGAGACAGTTACACCTCTAGTTGGCATGTTTATGAAATAGATCCCTTCTGTGTGCGGAGACCTGCATGTGGGGCAGTTACGGTGGAAATGCTCCTGAATACTGGAGGGTCCACCTAGAGGGAACCCGCCCAGACCAAGTCTTAGCAGTTGGGTTCTTACTGACCACCCTCTTCTCTGGCTCTCCTCAGCAGAGGGAATGGAAGGCTGTTCCGGCTGCTTCAGAGCTTTCTCCTCTCTGCTCCCTTCTCTATAGATGCAGATGCCTTGGCTCTACCTGCTGCTAATGATCTCATTGGGTATGACTTTTGACTTTTTTTTTTTTTTTTTTTTTTGAGACAGTCTCGCTGTCACCCAGGCTGGAGTGCAGTGGAGCGATCTTAGCTCACAGCAACGTCCGCCTCCTGGGTTCAAGCAACTCTCCTGCCTCAGCCTCTGGAGTAGCTGGGATTAAAGGCATGCACCACCACACCTGGCTAATTTTTGTATTTTTGTAGAGATGGGATTTCACCATGTTGGCCAGGCTGGTCTGGAACTCCTGACCTCAGGTGATCCGCCTGCCTCAGCCTCCCAAAGTGCTGGGATTACAGGCGTGAGCCACCATGCCCAGCCACTTTAGGCATTCTCTAAAACCCAACTGCAGTGATGCTAGATGTGGCCTGTGTCTCACATAGAATTCTGCTACAATAGAGAGGTGGTGGCCACTAACACTTATGGCCTTGCACTTGTGTCATGTCTAATTCTATACTTAAATCATTCCAAAACAAGCCATATCAGTGCTGTCCAATCAATTTTTCCGTAATGCCAAATCTAGGCTAAAGAGTTCCCACTCACCACCAACACATACTAGCAGGTAGTAGTTGGACCAATGTGACCTGAGAGCTGACTGGTGGTTCACCTAATGCCAACTGAAACTTCAGCTCGCTGGCTCCACCCAGTGGTAGCTAGTAAGCACAGCAACCTCATTAACATTGAGACAGATTTCCTCCCTCATCTGATGTTCAATCTTACTTACCTGAGATCAATACATTACATTAGCAGGGCCAAGGGACCGATGATCTTCAGCCTATGGCAATTAGAAAAGACGGAAAGGCAGTATTGATTACTGCTGTGGTGATCCCAGCCCTAATCTTTTAACCCTCAGGAAACCAGACAGACTCAGTGCCTTGATGGCACAACATCTTCATTAGATAAACCGGATTCCTTTCCTCAGGAGACCCAATCTGGTCCTCTACGTAAAATGGCCATTTCATTTTCTCTCAGGTCAATTTCACTCTCTTTTATGTGACAGCTAGTGCAGTCTTTGGGGAAATTCGTGGGTGATTTCAGTAGTAACAGCAAGGACATCACTGTAATTATGATAGTGCCATATATTTTTCTAGCACCTCTCCCAAGGGCTTATGAAGCCTTTTAGAGTCTTCATCCCTTCACACAACATTGCTTCAAGGTAGGGCCAAAGCAGAATATCATCACTGTTTTACAAGGAAAGACACTCCTGCGTGGTCTCAAAGCAAATGCTTTTAAGAGCTAAAAATTCCTTTCCCAGCTCTTCACCAAATGCCTTCTTTAAACATAAATACACATTGTAATGTTAGCAGGTGCGTATTTACAGAGAGAAACAAAGATAATTTTACAATAGTGACCAATACTGTAGCTGCCAAAAAAAATCCTAGCTCAGAAATTTAAAGCAGCAATCCCATTTTCCCTACAGAAATGAAAACATACTGAACTTTCTTTTGTATTTAGCAGTAATCCAGCAAAATGTAAGCTTTAATATAGCGACTGAGGAGTGGTAGTTTGAGCCATGAGGTACCGGGGAGCCAGAATCCGCCTGGTGAGGACAGTGATGACCAGCAGGTGGCAGAAGTAAATTCCAAGCAGCCGAAAAAACAAAAGCATTCGGAGAATTTTCCCCCCTTCCTGAGGGGTAGGGTGGAGTTTGGACAGGAAGAACTGTAAGAAGCCAAGATCTGCGACAGTCCCAATAAATACAGTCTGGTCACAAGGATACAGGAAGGACGATCTGGGGAGGAATACCAACAAGAAACGAAGCCAGGGACCTGAATGCAGAACTAGCCTCAGGTGACATGTTCTCCTGCACTTACAAGCACCGGCAAAACCACGCCCACACAGATGGGGGCAGACACATGTCTGGGTTTCAGTTCCTGCAGACCTTCATCATTTGCTTTCCTTTCTGTTTTCTCTGTCGCCCAGGCTGGAGTGCAATGGCACAATCTCGGCTCACTGCAACCTCCGCCTCCCAGGTTCAAGGGATTCTCCTACCTCAGCCTCCTGTGGAGCTGGGATTACAGGCACGTGCCACCATGCCTGGATAATTTTTATATTTTTAGTAGAGATGGGGTTTCACTAAGTTGGCCGGGATGGTCTCGAACTCCTGACCTTAAGTGATCTGCCCACCTCGGCGTCCCAAAGTGCTGGGATTACAGGTGTGAGCAACTGTGCCCTTGGCTACCTCTTAATCACTTTAGCTCTACCTGGTGGCTATTCCTAGGTAGGTGGCCCCTCCCCAGCCCAACCCCACCGGTTTCCTTGGAGGAAACCATCCATGGTGGTTGGCTGCTGGGCCTTGACTCTCCGCCCAGCGCGTCTAGTGCATGGATGGGGTTCCTGCCCTCGACGCAGACATCTTCTTTTTCTGACTTTCCAAAAGTAGCGGAGAGGCAGGAGGTGCGTCGTGAGGTCTGGGTGCAGGACCTAGGAAGAAGAGGTTACAAGGAACCTGCGCCAGGAGCGTGCAGTGCCCTCGGGACAGACCTAGCCCCAGGGCCCGTGGGTGTCTCTTCTTTCCAGTGGACATTCCCACCCTTTTCACACAGCCCATAGAAAAATGAAGCAGCAGCAATTTTTATTGAGGGACCTAAACTGAAAATAGGTTTAGAACATAATTTAAAAAAATAAAACAGCAAAAGTAGCAAAAAATATATGACCTTTTTAAAAACATTTTCCTTTTTTTTCTTTTTTCTTTGTTTTTAATATATAGCAACTGATGCCTCCCAGCCACCAGGAGCATCTTACCCGATGGGTAAATCTCTGGTAACGACCCTTTTAAAAAGACATGTAAATATATACTCAGATTTATACACTTTGTGTTTTCTTCATAGCTATGTACAGAGCCCCCAGTTCGGGGCTGGGCCCCAGGGCCACAACACTGCCCCCAACCTGGCCTTCACTTCACCATCCTCTGGTACCAGGCATTTGGTGAGCAAAGCAAACTAGTATCGGAATTAGTAAGCCACTGGCACCACCCATCTGGAGCAGAGGTCACCTTCGATCGAGGCTCGAAGCACTGACCTCCCTACTGCTGTAGCCCTGAGGACAAGGCACCTGCCACCAGAGTGCAAGGGGCTTATGGGTGAAGGCGAAACAGACCAAACCGACACGAGAAAGCTCAGGAAGCTCTCACTTGCATGCCTGTTCATCGGCTCCCACTCCCCGCCCTCCAGGCAGTGCCTGGTGGCAGGGAGGGGTCTTGGTCCAACATCTGGGAGGGGATGAAGTGGCTGGCAGCAAGGATCTGCCTCTTTGCACCTCTCACCAACAAGTGGAGAGGAGGCGGAGGAAGAGGTGAGCTGAGCGGGGTGAAGGCAGGCCACACAGGAAGGCCCCCGGTAGGCAGTGGGCTCCTGCCAGCAGGAAAGGGGACAGGGACGGACAGGCAGTGGGCCTGGCAGGGGCTGTGGGTGAGGGTTACAGCTGACGGTAGAGTCTGGGGAGGGCGTGTGGGTGGCAGTCAGCGGCGTTTGAGTCCGCCATTGGCAAGCTGGGCTGGGTGTCGGGGCAGGCAGGGCTCCTCGGGCAGCGGCTCATGAGAGAAGACGGAATCCTCCCCTGAGGAGCATGTAGAGCTCCGGGTGTCGGGAAAGCTCGGGGAGTACTGGTCCAGGGGCATGGACAGGTCCAGGTACTCCTGTGATGGGCGAGAGGAAGCAGTGATGGGCCGGGCCCCTCCTCCCTACTCAGGGAGGTGCATGCACGCAGTGGGGACAGCCTGAGCTCTGGCTCTGGCATGGGCAGCCTTACCTGGTTGGAGGTCAAGGCCACGATGCGGTCCAGGTCTTCCACCAGCTGCTTGAAGGTGGGTCTCTGTGAGGGCACTGCATGCCAGCAGTCCCGCATCATCATGTACCTGCAGCAGGACCGTAAGGTCAGGGAGGAAGGGCCGCCTACTGGAGATGGACACCCTCTCATCTAGCCCCCTGCCCCTCAAGCCCACTCTTGCCCCAGGGCCTGGCTCACGGCCTCCGACATCTCCTCGGGCTTACAGCTCGTTGGTGCAGTTACTGGGCTTGTCCATGCGGTGACCCTCCTTCAGCAGCTTGAAAAGCTCCTCCACAGGCACACCAGGGTATGGGGAGCCGCCCAGAGTGAAGATCTCCCACAGGAGCACCCCGAAAGACCACCTGCAAATAAGCGGAGAGCCACGGGGTGTTACAGCTTCTCCGCCTCCCCTCCTCCAGCACAAATCCCCCACCCAGGGCAGTGCCAGGAGACAGAGTGGAGAACAGATCAGCCTTTCAACATCTGGAGCAGAGGAAATGACCACAGACAATGTTTTGTTTTCCTCTCTGGGGTGGAAGGAAGACTCCTCAGTCCAGGGAGAATGCAGGACTCTGCAGTGCTAGCAGCTCTCTATCCCACACCTCCCTGGCAATTGCTGTTACAAACTCACACATCACTCTGGTGGGTGTAGATCCGGTCAAACAATGCCTCGGGCGCCATCCACTTCACAGGCAGTCGACCCTGAAAGCAGCACAGGGGAGGTTGGGGTGGCCCCAGGCAGGGCTGTGAGAGCACAGGTGGGAAGGGATGGGGGCGGGGGTTGGTTCTGAGCCCACCCCACTCCTAGCTTCTCAGATGAAACCACCAGCATAGGGCAGCCCTGTTGGCACTCACATTGGTTGTCTTTTTATAGTAGTCGATGTGGTGAATGTCCCGTGCGAGGCCAAAGTCTGCTATCTTCATCACATTGTCCTCTGTCACCAGGACATTCCTGGCGGCCAGGTCTCGGTGTATGCACTGAGGACGGAGGAAGGGAGAGTGGGAAGCGGGGAGGTGAGGGAGCTGGAAGGCTCTGTGGGGGGGGCTGCCACCCATGCAAACTGGCCGACTTGTGTCATAGGACTTCTGCCACACTGCTCTGCCCCCGAACCTCTGCTTTCCCTCCTCTAATATTCTCTGCCAGCATCAGGCTTCTCATCACAGCAAGCGCTCCTCCCTTCCCTCCCCAAATGCTGGCCCCTTATGCCTCTGCTGGGTCTGCAGGGGTGCGTGCTCCCAGGTCCTGCCTCCCAGCACTGCAAGTCCACATGTGGCTGGGCTCAAACCAAGCCAGCCCTTACACACCAAACACTGCACTCTACACTCACAGACAGTTTCCTTTTATCCTCATAACAATTCTACAACAGGTATTGTTTACTTTATTTTCTTTTGAGACAGGGCCTTGCTCTGTCGCCCAGGCTGGGGTGCAGTGGTGTGATCATGGCTCAGTGCAGCCTCAAACTCCTGGGCTCACGCTAGCCTCCCATCTCAGCCTCCCGAGTAGCTTGGACTACTGGCACGCACTACCACACCCAGCTAATTTTTTTTTTTTTTAAAGACAGGGTCTCACTATGTTGCCTAACCTCGTCTCAAACTCCTGAGCTCAAGCAATCCTCCCACCTTGGCCACTGCACCCAGCTGATATTATTCTTATTTTGTATTCGAAGAATTTTAAGATGCTAAGTAGCTGCCTGAGGCTACGCAGAAAGTGGCAGTACACACATCTGACCTTCTATCAGTCTGACCCCAAGGCCACCTGGCTACATGGGTTCTCCTGACTCTGCGGTTCCCAGAGAGCCTAAGACAACACACAGGGTACACATGGCCAGTGCTCAGTGCATCTACAATGCTACCACAAGATGACAAGTCACAGGCTGGAGGACTGGGGGGGGCTCTGTTCCCACCCTGGCATTACCCAGGGGAGCCTTCAGGTTCCACACCTTCTTGGAGGCCAGATACTCCATGCCTCGGGCCACCTGATAGGCGCAGGACACCAGGTCCTTGGAGGAGAGCTGCTCCTCTGGGTTGTGGCTGGGGTTGTAGCAGTATTCCAGCCCCGGGGGCCTCCGGGCCTGCAGGTACTCCCGCAGGTTGCCCTTGGAGGCATACTCCACGATGACATACAAGGGACCTGCGGGCACAGGAGAAGAGGCCACGGGGCCAGCAGCAGATGAGCAGGTTTGGCTTCACCTCAAAGAAACCCCATCCCCAGCAGCACACCCTGGCCACCTCCCCTCTCCTGCCTCCTCTTAGGGGACCTGGGAAATCCATTCTACTACCCAAAGAAAATCAGAGAAATAATTATTCCCTGCATAGTCCAGAAAATTCTCAAGCAACATTGGGGTAAGAGCCCCAGTTTGTCTGTTTATTTATGTTGAGATGGAGTCTTGCTCTGTTGCCCAGGCTGGAGTGCAGTGGTGCAATTTTTGGCTCACTGCAACCTCCGCCTTCTGGATTCAAGCGATTCTCCTGCCTCAGCCTCCCAAGTAGCTGGGATTACAGGCATGCACCACAACGCCTGGCTTTTTTTTTGTTTTTTGTTTTAGGATGGAGTTTTGCTCTTGTTGCCCAGGCTGGAGTGCAATCGCGTGATCTCGGCTCAGTGATCTCGGCTCACAACAACCTCCGCTCACGGCAACCTCCGCCTCCCGGATTCAAACAATTCTCCTGCCTCAGCCTCCCGAGTAGCTGGAATTACAGGCATGTGCCACCACGCCCAGCTACTTTTTGTATTTTCAGTAGAGACAGGGTTTCACCTGTTGGCCAGACTGGTCTCGAACTCCAGACCTCCCTCAAGTGATCCACCTGCCTCGGCCTCCCAAAGTGCTAGGATTACAGGTGTGAGCCACTGTGCCTGGCCTATTTATTTTATTTTTGAGACAGAGGGAGTGTCTCCCAAGCTTGAGTGCAATGGCATGATCTCGGCTCACTGCAACCTCCACCTCCCGGGTTCCAGCAAGTTCTTGTGCCTCAGCCTCCCGAGTAGCTGGTATCATAGGCATGCACAACCAGGCCTGGCTAATTTTCATATTTTTAGGAGAGACGGGGTTTCACCATTTTGGCCAGACTGGTCTCGAACGCCTGATCTCAAGTGATCCACCTGCTTTGGCCTCCCAAAGTGCTGGGGTTACAGGTATGAGCCACTGCACCCAGCCTGAGCGCTCTTAGCCCATAATTACTCAGCTGCCTCTGTTAACACACCATGTGTGTGAATCTAGGTATCTGTATTCTTGAATGAACACCAATGAGCGGAGCCCAGACCCCGAAATAACACATTTTAACCTCTGCTAGTGTGGCCTCTCTTAACCCCCTTCCCTAACTGTGGCTGAGAGAGGCCTTGGGACTGATACCGCAGCTCAGATCTTCTGCCGGCTGGGCAGGGAAGGCCAGTCTGGCCGGTACCCACCGTCCTGCGTGCAGGCCCCCAGCAGGTTGATGATATTCTTATGCTTCCCGATCATCTTCATCATCTCCATTTCTGAGATCAGGTCTGACAAGTCTTTCTCTGTTGCGTCCGCTTTAAAGAACATGTTGAGACTCATTTACTTGGGAAGGGAGGGCAGGATAAAGGCTAAGGGAGTGGGGTATGTGTCGAGGGGCTGCTTTTCCCTGGGACTTGATTCTCTCCTCCCCACTTCCATCCAAACTTATTTTCTCTTCCGTCTAATGGGAGTCGTTGTTGCAATAGGTGGTAGTGAGTGGGCAGGGATGTGGTGAGGAAAGCCTGCAAGCGATGGATCCAGGATAAACACCTGACCACAGCCCAGGTTGATACCAAGGAACAGAGTGAGGTCACAGAACAATCTCAGGGTGCAGAACACCCCCTCCACTCCCAGGTAACCCCAAGCAGGCAGGGGAGCAGGTGTGGGCAGCAAAGGCACCAGAGAAGCTGTTCTGCTGGGTCCGAGGCCTGCTGCTTGCTTGGAACGGGACAAGATTTTCTTTGCAAGGACAGAAGCATCACTTACACTTCAACATCTTCACAGCCACTTTGGTCACACGGTTGGGTTTGTCCTTGTCCAACCCGATGGCCTCTGCCAACACCACCTGCCCAAAGCAGCCCTCTCCCAGGGGTTTGCCTAAGACCAGTCTTTCAGGGAAAACAGAGAGGGGCATAAGTTGGGGCTGGTGAAGTTCAAACCTTGAGAGGCACCCCATCTCCACCTCTCTGTCTTTCACCCAACTGCAAGCAGAAAGTGGCAATGTTTCTGCAGGCATTTCATGAACCTTCACTGCCCAGAAGGTGTTAGTATATGCACCTTCCACCACTAGAATAGCACGCAAGGAATACCTTCAAAAAGTTGGGAGTTAAAGTATTATTACCTGTCCCGAGGCAGCTCCCAGCGAGGGTCTTCAGGAAGCTCATACTCGGAGACCCCTGCTAGCATGGGAGTCCCACTGGAGGAGAGCCGTGATGGCCGAACCAGAAGAACCCCAGAGTTCATGGATGCACTGGAGTCAGCAGACACCTGCAAGGAAGAGTGGGGTCACCCTAGAGCAAGGAGCGGGGTCAGGGGTGACTCCTTTCAATTCCTAGTCAGGGCTTCCCAACAATGGCAGACACGTGTCTGTGTATCTGATGTTCCTTCCCCAACACAGAGTGTTTCAAAGACCATGGCAGGCCAGGAGGCCCAACTTCTAGGACTGACCTATTTCTGCCATGAGCTGGCCTTTCTAGACTTCACTCACCTTTAAATTAAGCAGACCAAATGCACCTCTTCCAGCTTGACATTTTATAACTGATCATCGCAGTAACAACTCTGTTCTCCTGACTCTTTGCAACTACTTTGCCTTAGTTTATGGATTCCTAACTCCCAAAGCACCTTCCAGAATGAGCACAGGCTTCTGAAGAAACGGCCACTCTTGCACACACCCTCCCATGCAGAAGGGTGGGCATACAGGGGACAAGGGTATGGTATGGCTGATAATGGTTTGGCTGTGTCCCCACCCAAATCTCATCTTGAATTCCCACGTGTTATGGGAGGGACCTGGTAGGAGGTCACTGACTCATGGGGGCAGGTCTTCCCCGTACTGTTCTTGTGATAGTGAGTAAATCTCACGAGATCTGTTTTTTTTTTTTTTTTTTTTTTTTTTAGACGGAGTCTCGCTCTGTCGCCCAGGCTGGAGTGCAGTGGTGCGATCTTGGCTCACTGCAAGCTCTGCTGCTGGGTTCATGCCATTCTCCTGCCTCAGCCTCTCGAGTACCTGGGACTACAGGCGCTAGCCACGACGCCCAGCTAATTTTTTTGCATTTTAAATAGAGATGGGGTTTCACTGTGTTAGCCAGGATGGTCTCGATCTCCTGACCTTGTGATCCACCCGCCTCAGTCTCCCAAAGTGTTGGGATTACAGGCGTGAGCCACCACACCCAGCTGATCTGATAGTTTTATAAAGGGGAGTTTCCCTATACAAGCTCTCTTCTCTTGTCTGCCCCCATGTGAGATGTGCCTTTTGCCTTCTGCGATTGTGAGGCCTCCAGGGCCACGTGGAACTGTGAGTCCATTAAACCTCTTTCTTTTGTAAATTGCCCAGTCTTGGGTATGTCTTTATCAGCAGCGTGAAAATGGATTAATACAGACAGTCCCCTTCTCTACCCTGCATCTCTGCACTTCTAAGCAGCCCTTGGGGACAGTTCAAATTCATGTTATCAGCTGCACATTCCGTCCAAATAGGACTTCCTCCCAATCCATGTCCCAGGGGTCCGGAGGACTTGCAGTGGGATATGGAGGGTGCAGGAAATTCACGGGCTACGCTAGCTTGAAACAGACTCTGGAACACTTAGTTCATGACATTCCACTGTGCCTTGCCCAGAAGCCAGAAAACAAGGCCCAAAGTTGTAGATTAGGGACAATGGGAGAGGGCAGGGCATTAGAGGCCCAGAGAGAGAGGTGGTGCTGAGTGTGCAAATCCCCCATCTACTTTCTGTTACCTGTCTGCGCAGAGGGATGCTCTTGGCCAGCTTGTGCACAGCCATCTGGCTGTGGAAGTCGCTCTTCTTGGTGCCACTCTTCATCTTGTAGACGATGACCGACCCTACCATGCAGGAGATGAGGAAGGCCCCTGTGCAATAGATGATGATCTCCAGGTACAGGGGCGAGGTCATCACCGCCGGCCTCTCTTCCAGAGCTGAGTCAGTGCGAAGAGGGTATTAGCAGGCTCGGAGGGCCCCGTCCATGCGAGGTCCCGCTCCATTAGAAAAACAACACCTATCTCCTGTGTCCTGGGAACTTTTAGGGAGGAGAAGAACTACGGCAGGTTCTAGCTAGGACCGGAATTGTGGCACGAGGAGGATCAGACAACCCCCTGATCTTGGAGGCTGCCTTCAATGGACTCGAGCCATGGAAGAGGGATGGCCTAGAACCATCGTGCTACATCCTCATTAACTCCTGAGCCTCCTCGCTCAACTGGACTGGAGAGGTACAGGCACCCAGGGACCCTGTAAGGGCCAACTGAGAAGTCACTTCTGTGTGCCTTTCTTGGTCTCCTCTGGGAGCCATGGCCCTTCTCTGCAAAGCCTCAGCACTGTGTGCGTGCACTTAACATGCAGGGACAGAGGTGTTTCTGAGTCCTCTGTCCCTAAGAAGCCACAGGGTCCCTGAAGGCAGGGTTGGTGCCTCGTTTATTTCTGCAGGCTACAGTACCTGGTGATGGTGGCACTCACAGAATGAGGACAGAGGACAGGAGGGGAACCAGCCTGTGCCCTGCTCAATGTCCCACTTTGGGTCTGTGTCATCTCTGTCGGGGCACACAGGTAAATATTTACTCCTAGCCAAACCACAGGCAAAGCTGACTTAATTTCCAAAAATAAACTTTTGTGGTAGTTCTTACGAATTCTACTTATAGGTCCCAACTCCTAAAACTTAAGGAAATGCGGCAGCAGGGGGCGGGGTTGCATTTTGTTATTCTCTTCTCCCACCTTCCGATTAGGATTCACCGCCCCTCCCCCCCATTGCCACAGCAGCTAAGCCAGTTCGGTCCACCTTTCCCCTCAGCACGGAAGGCTGGGAGGCTTTCATCCCAGCACGTGCAGCACTGGTTTCACGGAACACGCTTTGCCCCACGGGTGTGGACACCCTCCTCCTTCCACAGGCCTCCTCCCAACCTTCCCCTTTAAAACCCAGCAGCCAGCCATGGAGGCGGCACCCCTGGGAACCTCCCCAGAGAGGCATGAGGCACGACCCCAGACTGAGCCCAGAGGAGAACGTCGCAAGGTCTGACAAGGAGACAGCAGAGCTGATAACAGGGAGAAGTGTTGCTGTTTTTTCTTTCCCTGATGTTGAGGAACGAAGACAATTGATTGGGAGCACATGGGGAGCACGGACAGGACCAAGACAGGGACGACGATAAAAACAGAACGCTTTTCTGCCTCCAGTACGGGCATCCGTAGACCCTGACAGGCAAGTAGGGCAGAGTGGGAAAGGAGGGGAGAGAGGAGAGGGCAGTGCCAGCAGGAACAGCCAGACCCACATGCAGGACATTCCGAGAGACAGCAGCAAGCCCTGGCCCCGCGGTCACCAGCCACCACCCTGAGCAGGCTGCAGGCTCCTTCCTCCCTGGCTCAACACACAGACTTCCCCTCTTGGGAGAGGAGAGACGGCAGCAGCCAAAGAGGATACATGGGCGTCATGAAGCCTGCTGCGGCTGCCTGAGACAGGCCTTTCTGAAGGCAGCTCAGTTCACCTGTCCAGGCTGACCTCTTTCTCCAAAGGCAAGAGGATGGTAGTACAGAAGGGTGGACTGCCCCTTTGCAAGCAGCAAGCCCCACCCCTGGGCTGAGCACCTGAGAAAGGAGAAGAGGCGTAGGGCCCTATCTGAGACTTTTCAGACACTCAGTGCCCAGCGGACTGGGGAGACTGCTGGACCCAAGGACGGAAGGAGCCTGCCCTGGAGGAGTCCGGCTGCAGGGTAAACCCAGATTCCGGGCATGCATTGCAATGGCCAGGGGGAGAGCAGAGGCAGGTGTATGGGTGGGAGGCCTCCGTGCGCCTGCAAAACTAGGGAAGCTCTTCTCTGAGCCGAGAGGATTCAGCTCTGAAAGCTGGGGCAGGATGTGGCACCAGGCAGGCAGGAGCCCATTCTTCCAGCTCTCCTGCCTCTGTGTCTCCCCGAGCCCGGAAATGCATGCTCCCCCCGTGCCCGTGGCAAGGGCAGGACATCGAGAGGAGAAGTTACAGTGTGTACCTTCCAGAACGGTCAACCATGCAGAGTGATGGGAGAGTCCGATAGAGTTACCCGCCAAGCACGTATACTCCCCTGCGTCCTCAAAGGAGACATTTCTTAAGTGAAGCACCTCCATCTCTTTGTCGGTGGTATTAACTCCAGCAGTCTAGAAGAGACAATGGAAGCAAAATGGACAAGCATAGGACATGAGACCTCTAAGAGACGCAGAGCAAGGGAAGGAAACAGAGAGAAGGGGGACCAGAGGAAGAAATGCTCCCCCGCATCTTCTTTGCAACAAGGAACAAACGAAAACCACCAGGCAGCAAAACCTGTTAGAGGAAGAGGGTGAGACCCTTAGGGAGGAACTCCGGCAGACCTGAGAAGATGACGGCTGGTTACGACCCTTCACCAGACGCTGGCAGCCACTGGCCCATCCGAGCATGCGGGCGGTGAGCGGCATGGAGAAATGGGGCCGGCGGGCAGGGGCTGTTTGGTTTCAGGTAAAGATAGCCAGGTGAACACAGGAGGAATGGCGGGGGCTGCAGACACACACATGCGCACACACACACACTCGCGTGCATGTGTGCATACACAGCCAGCAGATGCGAGTATGCAAGGGAACGCCTAACCCCTTCTCTCTTTTTTAAGAGATGGGGTCACATTCTGTCAACCCAGGCTGGGGTGCAGCGGCATAAATGTAGCTCACTGCAGCCTCGACCTTCTGAGCTCAGGCAATCCTCCTGCCTCAGCCTTCAGACTAGCTGGGACTACAGGCACACACCACCATACTTGGCTAATTTATTTAATTTGTAGAGATGGGGTCTTGCTATGTTGCCCAGGCTGGTCTCAAACTCCTGGCTTCAAGCGATCCTCCCACCTCAGCCTCCCAAAGTGCTAGGATTACAGGCATGAGCCACCGTGCCTGGCCTATGGCCCCTTCTCTTAACCACCACTCACTCACACCTTCAGTCTGAAGTACTATTTGTAACACAGCAAGACCGTGTCCCCGTGAGTCCTCGCATGGATCCACACACAGCCAAGGAACACACAGAAGGCAGAGAGGGAGCCCGCAGACACCAACACAATACCAAACCAAACCAGCCTCCCAGGCCGGGTATTTTTCCATGGCTCTGGGCACTAGAAATATAGTAGGGTGGCAAGGACAGTCCGGTACTGGCTTCTCCGCCTGCCCCAGCAGCTTGGGGCCTACATCAAATCCCCAGCACAGGATCCCATCCATCTCCCCATTACCTTTTGCCACAGGTCTGGTGACAGTGAGCCACGCAGACTGGTTAGCTTCACCAATATAATTGGAAACCTTACACACATACTCCCCGCTCTGGGCCTCTGTCACATTGAACAGGGTCAGCACCTCCGCATCCGAGCTATTAATCCCCGAATGCTGGAACAAACCAACGACACACCAGTCAGTTGGGCAAACGCTGAGACGTGGCCACGCGTGTTGCTCCCGTGTAACTTTCAGGCAGGCCCAGGGAGCGAAGGGAGATGTTAAGTGAGATTAATTATCTTTCCCTTTTAGAATTTTTTTTTTTTTTTTTTTTTTTGAGACAGAGTCTCACTCACTCTGTCACGCAGGCTGGAGTACAGTGGCGTGATATCAGCTCACTGCAACCTCCGCCTCCTGGGTTCAAGCAGTTCTCTTGCCTCAGCCTCCTGAGTAGCTGGGACTACAGGTGCCAACCACTATACAAGGCTAATTTTTGTATTTTTAGTAGAGATGGGGTTTCACCATGTTGGCCAGGCTGGTCTCAAACTCCTGACCTCAAGTGATCTAAAGTGCTGGGATTACAGGCGTGAGCCACTGCGCCCGGCCTTCTTTCCCTTTTAGAAGGACAGAACAAGTGGACTTCAAAAGTCCAAAGCATTTGATTAAAAAAAAAAAAAAATCACTGCTTCAAATGGAATGTTCTATTTGTGTTTAACCCACTCCCTCCAGGACTAGAGCAGGGGTTGTGCGTGGGGACAGTGGCCAATGACCTACAGAGCAGTTTTAGCACCAGTAGCAAAGAGAAGAGAAGGAAGGGCCAGTATATCTCTGAGACAGCCAAGCCAGGGGAGGATGAGGTCTAACTCTGGGACAAAGAGGTAAACAACTTTCCCAGCTTCTGGTTCCTTCCTGTTGCGAGATCCACTGGAGATTTAGGCAATTACCTTCCCTGGATTAATGGAGCATTCAGGGACAATGAATGTCTGGGAGTGAGAGGAAAAAGGAAGAAAATGCCATTCATTACTCCTCATATGGCTTAGAATTTATAGGTGGCATCTGTTTTTCCAACTCTTCATAAAAGATGCTCTTATCATGCACCCCATTTGCCAGAAAGATTGTACGTAACTCAGGACGCAGGGCTAAGACTGGGAAATGCTTGTCGGAAAGGCTCTGGTTTCGGGCAATGAAAAGGCAGGGGTCCAAATGCCTTCCTCGCGTAGCTGACCCCAAAGCCCCAGTGACGTTGCTCTCAAAAATTATAACAGACCAGCATCACCCATCCCTGCAGCCCTCTGTTCCCAGCTCACCTCCACTTTGTGACCTCTGTCACTAGTCCTGGGGGATGTGGCTAGATCCCTACCGAGATGGAGTGTGTGTGCCTGAAGGGTGAGGAATGATCCCATTCGGGGGCACTGAGCCTGCCCACAGGAACTTGAGCCCCCGAGACACTGGTCTCCTTCTCAGCAGTCTGGCCCACGAAGACTGGTGCCGTGATTACCTTCAAGATCTGGACATAAGGCAGGTTGTCTGGACCAATCTTGCTCCCGTTCACCTCGATGTGCTTTAGCCACTGGATATGCGGCTGTGGGTCACTGTACACCTTACACATGAACTCCACGTTGCTACCCAGGGCCACTGTCTTGTTGGCGGGCAACCCTGCTTGCAGGATGGGCCGGTGAGGGGACCGCTCTGTGGAAGAGGGGAGAGGAGGCGCTTGTCATGGGGACCTTGCCAGGGCTAAAGAAGGGTGGGCTCACCTGCGTCCCACTTGGCTTTCCCAGTGATGGGATGTAAACCTCCCAGCACTTCTGCTGAGCCCAGGCCTCTCAAAACAGAGCAGGGGAAAGGGACACCATCTCTTCAGGCCCTAAGCCATCAGGATCCTCCTTCCCAAGGCAGTCATATTTATAGTCACAGTAAATCGCTCATGCTTTAATGGAGAACCTTCTAACTCAGTTGCACCCCCAGACCTCAGCATCACCTGCTCCTCCTTAAGTAAAACCAGAGTCACTTAGACTCCTGCTGTTCAAAGTGTGGTCCACCAGCAGTGCTACCAGCATCCTTTAGGAGCTTGTTAGAAATGCGGGATCTCAGATCTTACCCCAACCTCTTGGATCAGAATCTCCTTTTTACTTTTTTTAGAGGCAGGGTCTCACTTTGTCACCCATGCTGGAGCACAAGGGTGTCTTCATAGCTCACTGCAGCTTGGAACTCCTGGGCTCAAGTGATCATCCCACCTCAGTAGCCTCAGTTACTCAGTTGGGACTACAAGTACATGCCACTGCACTAGGCTAATTTTTAAATTTTTTTATAGAGACAGGATCTCACTGTGTTGCCCAGGCTGGTCTCAAACTCCTGGCCTCAAGCAATCCTCCTGCCTTGGCTTCCTAAAGTCATGGGATCACAGGCATGAATAATCCCATTACGCCACCTGGAGCTCATAAGCCACTGCGCCTGGCCACAATCTCCTTTTTAGACCATATTATCACAAGAAGAACACTGACTGAGAGACTCTGTACCCAATGATCTCTAGGGAGTGATTTTCAGAACTCCTAGAAGGCAAACGCTGTGGTAATCGCTCCAAGAGGCTCAACATTCTTCCTAGAGTCTCCTGTGATGCCCTGAAGTTGGCACAGGTGTACAGTTCTGCATCAGCAAGGTATCTCACCTCTCTGAGCCTCACTGCCTGTGCTCCTGTGCAGAGCTAGACTAATACCACCTACCTTGCAGGTGTGCCACAAGCATTACAGAGCAGGTATTTAAGGAGCCTGGCACATTGCTGGCATTAAGCGACAGCTCCTGTTGCGCTACATTTAACACCTCTCCAACAGCATCTCCTTCAGGACAGACTCTGAAACCACCTTCCATTTCACAGTGACAACCAGCTTTGACATGTGTTACTGTCTGATCTTAACTCTATTTTACAGATAAGAAAAGTGAGACTCAAAAGGGAGAAGTGACCTGCTCAAGGTGACAAAGCCAAGAAGTGCCAACCGCTATCCTGACTCTGCCCCTAAGAAACCTGGACACCCTGGCTGTGTTCTCCAAGCTCAGCTCTTCCCGCTAAATGCATTCCTCCTGCCGCCTCTGTCCTCTTACCCACGACATCCAGCTGGTAGGTGTGGTTGATGCTGCCATACTCATTCTCCACAATGCAGGTGTAGTTGCCCTTGTCAGAGGGCACCACGGAGTCCATTATGATGCTCCAGGTGGCATAACGGACCTGAGGGGAAATGCCGAAGGGGTACTTTCAGAGTCTGAAGGAAAATACAGGCAGAAGCCCCATGACAATGTTGGCACCCCGTGGCACCTGCCCTCCATATCAGAGTCTGGTGGCACAGGGCTCCAGGCTGCAGGGTTGGCTAGGACAAGGCGTGGATTGCCCCCACTACCAGCCCGTTCACACTCTGCAAGGTGGTAGATGGGGTGTAAAGACTCTGGAAGTCTCCACTGTGACGTTCAAGGTCATTCGTGATCTGGACAGATGTGCCTTCTGCAAACACTTCCAAATACACCAGGAATGTTCCCAACTGTGCACCTCTCCTATTATACGAAGAATCCAGCCCCTGCTGCCCTTGACAGCTCATTTCAAAAACCATCTCCTCCAGTCCAGTCTCTGGTCAGAACCGTGCTCACCCTTTCCTCTGCCTACCCAGGGCACCGATCACAGTCTGCTTTTTACGGTAGCCACTCATGGACATTTGACTCTGATGAGACTGGAAAATTTTTATGGGCAGGAACACTGTCTTGTAGCATTTAAAGCATGGTGTCTTGCCTGTAGTGAGTGCACGGTGAATTAATTTAAAATGTTTCTGGCTGGGTGCGGTGGCTCATGCCTGTAATCCTAGCACTTTGGGAGGCCCAAGAGGACAGATCACTTGAGGTCAGGAGTTCAAGACCAGCCTGACCAACATGGGGAAACCCCGTCTCTACTAAAAATACAAAAATCAGCCGGGCATGGTGGCCTGCACATATAATCCCAGATACTCGGGAGGCTAAGGCAGGAGAATGGCATGAACCCGGGAGGCGGAGCTTGCAATGAGCCAAGATGGCATCATTGCACTCCAGCCTGGGCGACAGAGCAAGACTCCGTCTATAAATAAATAAATAAATAATGCTTACACCCTTTAAGTTGGTAATTTCACTTGTAACAATCTGTCCTAAGGAAGCACACTTAAAAATGCTGACAGAGATTCACTGCAACATTATTTATTATGGTGAAAAGCCAGAAAATACCTAATATCACAAAATAGTTCATTAAATTATGGGACTTTTTTGTTGTTTTTTGGAGACAGAGTCTCGCTCTGTCACCCAGGCTGGAGTGAAGTGACATGATCTCAGCTTACTGCAACCTCTGCCTCCCGGGTTCAAGCAATTCTCCTGCCTCAGCCTCCCGAGTACCTGGAATTACAGGAGCCTACCACCACGCATGGCTAATTTTTTGTATTTTTAGTAGAGAGGTTTCACCATGTTGCCCAGGCTGGTCTCGAACTCCTGAGCTCAAGCAATCTGCCCGCCTTGGCCTCTCAGAGTGACAGGATTACAGGTGTGAGCCACTGTGCCCAGCCAAATTATGGGATTTAAAAATAATGGAATCTTATATGTTTCAAACATTCATGCTTGAAATATATCATGAAGGCCGGGCGCGGTGGCTCAAGCCTGTAATCCCAGCACTTTGGGAGGCCGAGACGGGCGGATCACGAGGTCAGGAGATTGAGACCATTCTGGCTAACACAGTGAAACCCCGTCTCTACTAAAAATACAAAAACTTAGCCGGGCGAGGTGGCAGGCACCTGTAGTCCCAGCTACTCGGGAGGCTGAGGCAGGAGAATAGCGTAAACCCAGGAGGCGGAGCTTGCAGTGAGCTGAGATCCAGCCACTGCACTCCAGCCTGGGTGACAGAGCGAGACTCCGTCTCAAAAAAAAAAAAAAAAAAAAAAAAAAGAAATATATCATGAAAACACTCATGTTAACAAATGACAAGGCAAGGAAATTATTATACATGACGTGATCAACTATGTAAAAACCATATTACACAGAAAGAAGACTGAAGAAATTTTTAAACTTTATTTGCATTTTTTTGCATTTAAAAATTTTAATACATAACCTGTATAGGTAGAAAGTATTACTTAAAACAATGAAAAGCGTGTAATCAGGACTTCCTAGCTCGGCCTCCCCTGTTCCCGTTACTCAACTTTCGCATGCACACACACGTACCTTGTAGCCTCCAATCCTGTGGTCAGGTTTAAATTCTTTGCCATTTTTCAACCAGCGCAGTGTGGGGTTTGGGGTCCCACTGGAAGGGCATTTGAACTTCACTGTCTTGGCAGCTGGCACCGCATGCAATTTCTTTTCCATCTTTTCTGGGGATGTCCAATATGGAGCTACGGCTGCCCGGGGAAAGCCAAGAGAGACAGGCAGGGTGGGGAGGAGCAGCTGGTCAGGCTCAGGAGCAGGGCCCAGGCCACGACCTGGGGGTGCCCTGCCCATCTGCCCAACACCTGTGAGCAGTGCCTGGCACTTAGCAGAACAGGCACCGTGACCCCATGTGCCCTCTCTTCCTCCCCTTTCAGCCTTCCCCTCCCCTCTTAAACCCAACGCCCAGACCCAAAGGGCAGTAAGATAGGAAACAGTGTCTCACGCATACGGTTTGGTTTGGTGTTATCTGTCTCTTTCTCCTCTGAAGAGGAGTCATCATCATCATCATCATCCTCTGAGGAGGGGAGAGCATCTATGGGAAGAAGAAGGGGCACTGAGGCTCCTCCTAGGGACCCCTAGATTTCGCCAAGGCTAGTGCAGCTCCAGATGAACACAAACACCCTCCCCATGGGGATACCAGTCCCACTTCTCCCTTAGTGACGATCTCTTGGTGGGATGGCAACTGTTTAAGAACAGTTCCTGTGCGTGTTTCCTTCCTTCCCCAAAGCACTGCTCCCACTGCCTGGAAGCCTTCACACTGGGTGGTTCCATCAGGGTCAGCTGTTCCTCTTTAACTTAATTCCGTCCTACATTCAAAGGCTCTCTCTCAACTTGTGGTACCACCTGGGTGTGCTGGTGCCAGGCAGCGTGTATTCTTCTTTGGACGGCTGACTACAGGGAAACCCAGGCAGGTCTAGACACATTGTAGCTAGATGCTATTTCCAAACGATGGGCTAAACACTCCACAGTCAGAATTTTTCTAGCATGTGTCCACTAAGATTTGGGGGCTGCCCTCCCTAACCAGAGCAGATAGGGCACCCGACACCCCGGCAGCTGCCAACACCTCTCCCCAGTAAGTATTTATTTCTTGTAAGAGCAGGCTTGATACACATGTTATCTCACCCATCAGGGTTCATGCCAGATCTTTCTCCAGTCCTTCCTATCACCTTTGGGGATCTGGTGCCAAGTCCGCACCCCGAGGTGCAAAAATGGCATAAAGAAAATTTCAGCAACACTTCCTCAACTCCTAGTTTTGTGAAAGTCACATTCTAATAGTGGCAGGTTCCCAAGTTCACAGAGCTCCAGGGCTCCCTGGCTGCCCTCGCACAGCTCCCTTGCAGTGCACCTGGGTTCCTCTCCAGCAGAGCAGGGATCCCACCACCTGTTCGGGGGCTCTAATCACTAAGCCGAGTACCAAGTCCAAATGGCAAGGGAGTGATGGGGTGGAAGCTGGCCGAGCACCACTTAGCCTCCTGGAGATCTGGGCAAGCTGTGGTGGAAAAAAATCACAGGGTCTTAACATCCCAATAGCCCTGGCAATCACCTCCGAGGTGTGTCCTGGAAGCCCCAGATCTCCGGCCCTGGGGCCCACCCCACCTGGTCACCCCTCTGAGAGCCAAGCCACGCGGCAGGCAGGGAGCAATGTTAGTGGGCAGCAGTTTCTGAAGCAGAGTGGGGGCAGACCACGGAGGGGGAGGAGGTTCACCTTCCCCTGATACTGGCAGAGAGGGGTGGAGGGGGTGGGTCTAGGGAGGGGCGAGGGCACGGCTTGGCTACCAACCTGAAACATTGACGGAGAAGTAGGTGGTGTCGCTGCCCGAGGGGCTGCTGGTTACGCAAGCATAGAGGCCGGAGTCCGCGGGCACGGAGTCCTGCACCTCCACCTCCTCCCCTGTGATGCGGGTGCGGTTGCTTTCTGCCAGCTGCACCCCGTCCCGCAGCCAGTTGATGCTCTGCACATCGTCCCGCAGCCGACAGCGAAGCTGCAGCAGGTCACCGGGGTGGACCAGGAAGGACTCCACTTCCACAGGGGCTCCCCAGGGCTGGGCTGCAGCCACCACGGGGCCGGGAAGGGAGGCCAAGGGGCGAGAGAGGAAGACAGGGAGAGGGGAGGAGGGGAGAGACAAAGGGAATTACACTGGCCACACGGAGCCGCACCGTCCCGGGCATCACTTACTGGAGGCTACTGAGCCGGGGCAGTGGGAGTTGGAGCATGGGTCAGTGGGGAAACAGCTGGCTGCCTGGGAACCCCCATCTCTTTTCCACCCCACTCCTCCAAAAGTCAAAGGAAGAAAGAGGCAAAGTTAGGAAGCAGCTGTAGCAGCATTAAGCGGATCACATTTCATTTCCCCCCATCCTAAGGGGAAAGGTCAGCCCTCCCCAGGACTTCTTTGTGTCCGGAGTTGCCCCCTCCCCGACACTCAGTTCTTTGCCAAGATCCCCACTTGCCAGAGGAACACCCCATTTCTTTTGGGATAGCTCAGCCTCACCCTTCCCTAGCAACAGCTGAACAAACCCCGCCCCTCAAAACCCCAGCAGCCCCTGCCCAAGTCGAGAGAAGGCAATTTGTCAACCAGGGGCTGACCAGGATGTGTGTGATTCGGCGAGGGTGGGGGTCTCGCCCCCGACATGTCAGATGCACATGCTGGGAGGGGGCAGCCCAAAGAGAGGTCAGCTCAGGGAACCTCTCGCTAACAGGTGTCAGGGCAGGGGATTTGGAGCTGCTGACTATATTAGAACCAGAGGCCACAGCTGCCATAAAACCCACACTTGCTCTGGCAGCAGGAGCTGTCGCACACAAAGGTCCTTTCTCCTCAGCCCTCTGCCTGGGCACACCCTCTCAGGCCCCCCACCATCCACTCTCCCTCTCCGTGCCCCGTCCTTCTCTGCCCCTGGGTGGGAGTGCTGGACCCACCGGGGTGTCTGCACCTCACACAAGATCTGATACCACCAAGAGCACCTGTCCCTCCCCTGACCAGTGCCTCTTCCCACACGCGTTCAAGAAGGCCCGTGGCCCAGACACACCGGAGTCCACCATGCTGGGCTGTTACCCATCTCCCGAACACACCCCTCTGCACTCACGAGGGGAAATGAAGTTTCTATTTCCTTTTAGGATGTTCAAACATACTCCTGGAACCTTCCACCTCTCACCTACCACCCACACCCCGCCCACAGCCTTGGAGAGGACTTTTCTCACCATCTGTTCACCCTAAGAGACTCTGGAGAGCAACTGTCGCTCCCCAATGCGATGCACAAGGCTCTGAAAGAGCATGCTCTCCCTCAGCCCCTGCTGTGGCTCACGCCTGCCCCAGCGGCCACAGAGCCCCCGACTGTTTCTGTCCAGCTCTCAATACTCACTCTTCTGTCTCAGCCTAGTTGTTGACTTCTCCTCGAGGGCGGTGCTGACTCCGAGTCTGGGTTAGGTGCCCTCCCCTTCCTGGCACCTGTCACACTGAAGGGCAGTCCTGTTTCTGAACCTGAGTGTGGGGATGTGTCATCGGTACCTTCAAATCCCCAGCGTCCACCATGATGCCTGGCGCCCAGGAAATACTTGCTCAATAAATACCACACGTGCAGTCACCCTGGCTCTTCACTGCCTTCCTTTCTAATCTCCCTTTTCTCTTTCACTCCCCCTTATTTGAAAAAGAGTCTTTCTGAAGTGCTCAGCAGGCTTCTGCTAGAAACCTTAAACATGAAAATAGGTGTCCCGCGCTTCAGAAGTGACCAGCAACTGACAGGGACTGACAGTGGTTTCTCTCACGGGGGCTGAGGTTGCAGGCCCAGTCCTGCATTGACCCATGGGCTTTATCTTAAATAAGAGTTGTCAGACACAAGGGTGCTGCTTTAGAAGGGCTCAGACACCACTAGGCTTGCACACGTTTATTTTTGTGAGTCCGGTCAAGGGGAACACCACAAAGGTGAGTAGACCACACAACTGATTAAAAATAAGCTTTTGTGGGCCTTAGAAGAAGTTCTTCTTTCCATTTTTAATGGTCTGTGGTTTTGCCCAATGAAGGTAGGGGAAAAGCAGTTTAGACTCGACTCTTAAGGAACAGAGCAGACACTCCTATTGATCAAATCTCATTTCCCTCAAATGACCTCAGTGATTAAATATTTTGCAGCTTGTGATCTGTGCAACCCGTTGGTCAAGAGTAAACTTGAATTCTTACCCTCTGGCAACCCAAGGCCTATTGCAGCCTGGTCCCAGAGAAAAAAGCAGCTCCCAAAGACAAAACCGTAGCAAAGAGAACCCCCAGGCTTTTATTTCCCTCCAAGAGAAAGTAGCAAAGGAACACTGGCCCTGGTGAGACCCGCTCTAGCTGATACCAGCTTGGATCCGTACCTTCCTGACGGTCCCAACCAGAACATGCAAACAAAACTCCACTATACGTGACCTCTAAAAGCCTCAAGAACCAGCTTGCTTTCCTCCTGATGCAAGCTTAGACCCCAGTTCCCTTCCAAACGTGGCTCAGGTATGCTCTATCCTCTCCCTTTCCCAGAATCATCTTGGGATAATTTTTTTTTTTTTTTTTGAGATGGAGTTTCACTCTTTTGCCCAGGCTGGGGTGAAGTGGTGTGATCTCAGCTCACTATAACCTCCGCCTCCCGGGTTCAAGCGATTCTCCTGCCTCAGCCTCCTGAGTTGCTGGGATTACAGGCGTGCGCCAACACACCCAGCTAATTTTTGTATTTTTAGTAGAGATGGGGTTTCACCACGTTGGTCAGGCTGGTCTAAAACTCCTGAACCCGTGATCTGCCTGCCTAGGCCTCTCCAAGTGCTGGCATGATCCACCACACCCGGCGGGGATGATCTTTTAAACGGCCTCCCTGGGGCTGCAGCTCAGACTCCCGCTTCCAAGCCGTCATGTGCTTGACATTATTTTTCTGATCAAAATCTACCCTGTGTACTGAATAAAATTCACATCCCTGCCTCACCTTCAAGACTCCCTGCAATCGGCTTCCACTCTCTCCAGCCAACCCCATTCTCTCTACCAGGGTCTGTCCCTCCCCACCGCCACCCTCCCCACCCCCCAGTCGGGATGCTTTCAGCCCCAGCTGCATCCTCCCTGGCATGGCAAAGCTTACTCCATCAGGAGGACTGTCAGCGCCACTCCAGAGTCCTCCTGCCTCAAACTACTCAAAGTCCACCATCCAAAATGTCCAGGGACTGGGCGCAGTGGCTTATGCCTGCAATCCCAGCACTTGGGGAGGCTGAGGCAGGCGGCTCACTTGAGCCCAGGAGTTCAAGACCAGCCTGGGCAACATAGTGAGACCTTGTCTCTACAAAAAAATTTAAAAACTAGCCAGACTTGGTGGCACATGCCTGTAGTCCCAGCTACTCGGTGGGCTGAGGTAGGACTGCTTAAGCCCAGGAGTTGGGCTATAGTGAGCTATGATCATGCCACTGGGCGACAAAGACCCTTTTTTTTTTCTTTTTTAAAGACAGAGTTGCTTTGTTGCCCAGGCTGGAGTGCAGTGGCACAATCTCGGCTTGCTGCAACCTCTGCTTTCCAGGTTCAAGCCATTTTCCCACTTCAGCCTCTGGAGTAGCTGGGACTACAGGCGTATGCCACAATGCCTGGCTTATTTTTGCATTTTAGTAGAGACGGGGTTTCGCCATGTTGACCAGGCTGGCCTCGAACTCCTGACCTCAAGTGATCCACCCGCCTTGGTCCTTGCATCTTCAGTTAGCAAGTGCTGGGATTACAAGTGTGAGCCACTGCACCCAGCCAGACCCTGTCTTAAAACAAAACAAGAAACTAGGAAGCCTTGTTTACACCAATGTCTCATCTCTAATTTTCTGTAAAACAGTTACTGTCTGAATCACACAAATTCACACTCAATTACATTCTATTTTGTATTGTTTCTATTGTTTTAAACAGCAGACAGGTAATTCACATGCTGTAATATTCATCCATTTAATGGTTTTTGTATATTCAGAGTTGTGCAATCATTCATCACAATCACACTTTAGAACATTTTTACCATCCCCCACCCCTCAAAAAATGCCTGACCCATAGTAGTCACTCCTCTATCCCCTATTCCCAGTCTAAGCAACCACTAATCTGCTTTCTGTCTATGGATTTGGCTATTCTAGATATTTCGTATCAATGGAATCATACAATATGTGATCTTTTGTGACTGGCTTCTTTCACTTAGCATGTGTTCAAGCTTCCTCCATGTTATAGCATAGAATCAGTACTTTGTTCCTTTTAATGACCTAATAATATTCCATTGTGTAGACATACCACATTGCAGTCCTCAATTGACAGACATTGGGTATAATATTTCTTTTTTAAAATAATAAGTTAAAGTTTCAACATGTTGTCCAGGCTGGTCTTGAACTCCTAGACTCAAGCAATCCACCCACCTCGACCTCCCAAAGTGTTGGGATTACAGGCGTGAGCCACTGCACTCAACCCATATTGCTGCTTTTTTTTTTTCTTTTTAAACAACTGCTAATCAATTTATTAGTAGTTGACTTTGAGCATCTGCATTGGTGACTTCCACCTCAATTCCTGGCTCAATACTGATGGACGTCAACCGCTTAACAATCTCAGAAGGACTGTGCAAGTCAGTGGGTAGATGGCGGATTCTCATCTAGAAACGATCCATGACTCTGAACCTTCACCACAAGGAGATTTTCTTATAGTGAGTCTCGAAGTCCTGGCACGCATTCAAACTGATCCCTTCACCTTGACATTCTTTTCCTTTCCTCCTCTGAATCAAGTCAGCACACACTTTCTCCAGGGATTTTACGCTGTGGCTCATTAGAGGGATTCAAATTTGGTGAATGGTCACCTCCAGCTTCACAGGTGATTTTAGTATCTTTAAAAGCCATGGCTGCGGTGCAACTTCCTGACTGACTTGTTTAGAACAGCGGTGAGTGAGGAGCAGGAGCGGGTGGACTGCAACGCCACACCACCTATGACTGCATCTTTCTCAAAGAGCTGTATTGCTTCTTTTTTTTTGAGACAGAATTTCACTCTTGTTGCTCAGGCTGGAGTGCAATGGCGTGATCTCGGCTTACTGCAACCTTTGCCTCCTGGGTTCAAGCAATTCTCTTGCCTCAGCCTCCCGAGTCGCTGGGGTTATTACAGGCACGTGCCACCACGCCCGGCTAATTTTGTATTTTTAGTAGAGATGGGGTTTCACCATGTTAGTCAGGCTGGTCTTGAACTCCTGACTTCAGGTGATCCACCCGCCTCAGCCTCCCAGAGTGCTGGGATTACAGACGTGAGCCTCCGTGCCTGGCCTGTATTGCTTCTTTTTATTTTTTGAGACAGAATCTCGCTCTATCGCCCAGGCTGGAGTGCAGTGGCAGGATCTCAGCTCACTGCAAGCTCTGCCTCCTGGGTTCACGCCATTCTCCTGCCTCAGCCTCCTGAGTAGCTGGGACTACAGGCGCCCACCACCACGCCTGGCTAATTTTTTGTATTTTTAGTAGAGACGGAGTTTCACCGTGTCAGCCAGGATGGTCTGGATCTCCTGACCTCGTGATCCGCCAGCCTCGGCCTCCTAAAGTGCTGGGATTACAGGCATGAGCCACCGCGCCCGGCCTGTATTGCTTCTTAATTGTCCAAAATGTCCAAGTCTCTCCTAGGAATTAGCAAGCAACTCAGCACAGACATACCTGTTATAATTTTCCCACAGTGCCTAACAAGGTCAAAAACCCAGAGACTACTCAATAGGTCCAGAACTGAATCTAGCATCTGGCAAAAGCTAATTTTCAGAGGAACCAAAAATCAGCCTAACCTCGGGTTCTAGCGGCTTTTTTCCATGGCTAGGAGTGCTCTTGGTGTGTGTCAGGTTCTCCGTTTACAAAGCAGGGATGATGCCACCTTCCTATAGGAGGAGATGGAACCAACTGCTTGTATGCTTTCCAGGCCCTGCTTGACCGCGTCACTACCCTGTCCAGTGGCCCGGACCTTGGGGAATTCTACATAAGGTGGCTGATTTGGGGGCATGACTGCTCACTAGTCAGTGAGCATGACTCACCCTGCAATTACCAGTCGGTACTTTCCATTCGCTTTTGGTCTTTCCAGTGTCCTTCACTTATGTCCTCATTAGAAAGGTTCTAGCCTCTTCAGCTCCAGTTGCCCTGAGTCAACTCAGGTTCTCTGGTCAAGACCAACAGGCCAGGGTGTTCATTAGCAAGAGGACTGGCCAAGAAGACTTTTATTGGACTGGCCAAGAAAGACGAAGAAAAGAAAGCCACTTTATTGTTCAGTCACTTGAAACCAGCATTCCAACTCTTGGAGAACCTGATTGATTGGAATCAGATACAAAGGTTGTCCTCAAAATGCACAATGGGGATGCTGACAGGAAAGCGGCACCTAAACACTTGCTTTATGCATCTGTTTCCTGAGAGATGAGGTGGGGAGTGGAGGTTGGAGGGCATCTGGTATCTGGATTCCCTGGTGACCAAGCCTGAGGCTGAAAAAGACTGGCTGTTCACTATTACAGGCTCGAGGTGCCATGTGTTAACAATGCATTGTGGATTGGGTGCGGTGGCTCATGCCTGTAATCCCAGCCCTTTGGGAGGCCAAGGTGGGAGGACTGCTTGAGGCTAGGAGTTCAAAACCAGCCCTGGCAACATAGTCAGACCCTGTCTCTGCAAAAAATAAAAAAATCAGCCAAGCATAGTGGTGCATGCCTGTAGTCCCCAGGTACTTGGGAGGCAGAGGAAGGAGGATCCCTTGAGTTCAGGAGCTCAAGGCTGCAGGAGCTATAATCTTGCCTGCACTCCAGCCTGGGCAACAGAGACCCTGTCTCAACAACAAAAAAAGTGCGTTGTGAAAAAAAAGGTGCCTTATGCTTTGATGCCAACAGAATGGAGTCACTCTTCTCACCAACAGGAGTGGGAAAGTCAGGGTTACGGTTTGACTTGAACATCATTAGAGGACTCAGGCTGCTGATCTCATTACCACACAGGTTCCTGGGTCAAAGCAGCTGGCAGGTGGACCTTGGGAATTTGTGCAGGCTGCAACCAGTGATCCTTTTAGTGCGAGTGACAGGGATTCATACATCAAACCCACCCTGCTTCTCTAAGGTGTCTCTATCCCCTAAGAAAGAATTAGGAGCCCACCAGAGACCCACACTTTTTGGTAATCCTCAAGGAAGCAGCTAGAAAGGACAGAGGCACGGGTGGAAGGAGACTTTCCCATGGTGCTTTCACGTTCAAGGAACACAATTAATGATAATGAGGCCCTACTGAGTCCCTCTTCCCTTCCTACTTTCCCCCCAAATACTGCAGGCTTGTAATCCCAACAAGCCAACAGGTACGGCATTTTGCTTCTGGCAGGACTGGACAAAAATCTCCTAGTCATTTAGAAGGCAGTTCTGGGATCTTGGCTCACTGCAACTTCCATCTCCCAGGTTCAAGTGATTCTCATGCCTCAGTCCTCTGAGTAGCTGGGACTACAGACGAGCGCCACCACACCGGCTAATTTTCTATTTTCAGTAGAGATGGGGTTTTGAACTGGCCAGGCTGGTCTTGAACTCCTGAACTTAAGTGATCCACCCACCTCGGCCTCCCAGTTCTTGATTCTAAATCTGTATCTTCCACCAGTCATGGGCTCTATAAAAGGTGAAGGAATGGAACCATGAGAGGCCCAAACCCATACAAACTTTGCTATTCTTATGAGAAGATGAGACTCCAGTTCTCAGAAATCCAAGACGACAGGGAACTTTCTTCAACATAGCTACCATTAGGTGACTCTGGGAGCCCTTGTCACTGTGCAAGGAGAAATGGGTGAAACAAAGGCCCAGAAGGCATATGTCTTGCCCTAACAGGGGGGCTAAGATTTGCATAGCACCTTAATATGGATGAAGATTTTATATTGCAACATGAGACAAATGGAGAACGTGAGGACCAAGTACAGGCAGGTCCAGCACTGGCTCTGACGTCATGAAACATAAAGAAAAGTATCAGCAGTGAGAGTAGAGGTTGGACAAAATGACAGGGAAGGGAGAGGGGAGGATTTAGATGAGAGGTGAAATGTCTGGGGGGAACACAAGAGAATGAAGTGCTTACAGGCATGGCTGTGCCCTGGTCTGAGGGGCAGTGGGAGATAAGGCCAGGCTGTACAGCCAGCCAGGAACGGAAGGTTCATGGGAGAATAACAAATAATGATTTCAATTTGTAAGCCGAGGGACAGAACAGAGCCACCAAAGATATCCCAGGGAACACAGCTCTCTGCAGAGACTATGAATGCAGGGCATTCATGCCACATGGACAAACACACCTGAAAATGTATTTTGAAATACCACTTCACCAGCCTGGTCCCATAGCAGCCACTCTGGTCTGGAAGTTATCCATCCCCAAACCCCACAACTTAACAGGAACCCAGTGAAGAATAACAACATATTTACATAGCACTTTGCAATTTACCATGTGCCTTCCCATATATTATCTAGGGATCCATAAACATCTGAGTAAACAGCAATACTACTACTGGCCAATATTTCCAGCACACTCACTATATCCCATAGGCTGCACAACGCTTTTAACACAGACCCTCCCATTTCATCCTCATAGGAACCTTATGAGGTTGATCCTACTATGATTTCTATCCTACGGATGCGGAGGCTTACTACATACCAGCATAGTTCTCAGCATGCGTTAACTTAGAATCTTGTGACATATTTAAGAGTTAGAATTATTAGTATTATTATTTTTTATCATACTTTAAGTTCTAGGGTACATGTGCACAACGTGCAGGTTTGTTACATATGTATACATGTGCCATGTTGGTGTGCTGCACCCATTAACTCCTCATTTACATTAGGTGTATCTCCTAACACTATCCCTTCTCCCTCCCCCTCGTTATCTTCAGGCCAGGTGCGGTGGGTCACGCCTGTAATCCTAGCCCTTTGGGAGGCCGAGGTGGGTGGATTACCTGAGGTCAGGAGTTTGAGACCAGCCTGGCCAACATGGTGAAACCCTATTTCTACTAAAAATACAAAAAATCAGCCAGGCGTGGTGGTGCATGCCTATAATCCCAGCTACTTGGGAGGCTGAGGCAGGAGAATCGCTTGAACCTGGGAGGCAGAGGTTGCAGTGAACCAAAATCACACCACTGCACTCCAGCCTGGGCGGCAGACCCAGACTCTGTCTCAAAAAAAAAAAGGAATTATTATCTTCAGAGGGGAAACTGGGGCACAGAAAGATTTGGGATTTGTCCAAGATGGCCCAGCTAGGTTGTTAAGTGGCAGAGCTGGGATTCAAACATAGGTAGCCTGGTTCTCCAGAATCCACACACACCCAGAGTCCAGCTTTACTGCTTTGCAAGGTAGCCTCAACCTTCACAGTGTCTTGACGTCCCCAGGTGAGGAAGCCCTTCTGGCTCAGCTCTTTGATTCTGTCTAATGGCACCCCCGCATCCTACCACCTCCCGTGAGATTCTGAAGTTGGTTGCTTTGGCCTTACCTCCCCTCCTTCCCTCATTTCCTCAAGCCCATAGCTCGTATCAATCATTACCTTACAGTTGAGTGCTTTTAATTATAAAATGCACTCTCCTGCCTCTGCGAGTCCAGCAGGCTGGGCTGTCCAAATGTGGCAGGTGAGAAAATGGGGGAGGTGTTCGTTGTGATTGCGGCAGACTCAAGACCAGTAACAATGCCCCATTTTGGCATTGCACTTCATATTTCATAGGGCCTGCTTCTTCACGTACAGGTGACTTGTGTTCCTTCCCATTTAAACAGGGAAAAACGGAGCTTAAGAGATGGCTCCCAAAGTCACAAAACAAGGACAAGCTCTAGAGGCTGCATCTGCTGGGTCCTGGCCCCTCCACTGTGTACAGCTTCTCTCCCAGGGCTCAGTCCAGCCAGCACTGTCACAGCACACGGGGTGATGAGGTGTGGCCCACTCCAGGTCTGTGCCACTCTACCTGGACCACAGGAGACAGCACCCTGCCTCCCCTGTCCTCAGCTCAATCCCCAGCAGTCACCTGACACCTTCTCTCTTCTTGAGCCCCTCACCCTTGATTACAGCTTACAGCTGATGACCCCTGATGACCCACTGAGAAGATTAAGAACACGAGGCAAAAGAGCTGGTCCGCCCTCCCTCTTGGGCCACATCCTCAGGACTGCACAGGGCTCACAGGGGTCCCGGCTTTCAAGCCCTGACTGCTCCAGACCTGGCTGCTGCCTCCTGTCCGCCCCCCACCTCAAACACTCCATGACAGCCCCAGCTGGTCTGGAGCCTCTCAACCACCTCCTCTCCCACTCTCCCCAGTTCCACCTCCCCAGTGGAGCCAACATCCTCACTGCTCCTTTGATTTTCCTTTTCCTCTCCTACAGGCCTTTCTCCTTCTCTCTCTCCAACAAGCAATCATCTCCATCACTTTCCTAGGCCTTAAAACTCACTCTTCTGAGACTGGCCAAACTGCATTCTCCACCTCTCCCCAACATGAATGTGCCTTCCCCTAGAGCTGAAAATGTTCATGGCTATGTCTTGCACTTAGTCATGTTGCTGGGGTGCTGGGCTCATGGTAGGTATTTGTCTTACCTACTCTGTGTACACTCCAAAGGGCTTAGGGCTTAGATAACTGACCCCCAACAAAATCCAGGTATCCTCCATTAGCATGATGTCTCAGGGTACCAATTTCTGTCATCCCTATTCCATCTTTTTGATTTCTGGATTTCTGGGTTAAAAAAATTAGAGACAAAGGCTAAACTCCCCAGCAACACAGGGGAAACTGGTGGTCCAGAAATGTTTACAGTCTTGGTATAAACTCCCCAGAGATAAATGAGGGGGCAATTGTGGGTGGGGGAGGAACTCGGGGTGGCTTTGAAAGCAACTTAAAAGGAGCACAGAACAGCGCAGCAGGACTCCAGCGGCCCTCTGCAGAGGTTTTTTTATTACATTATTTTGGCTTTGAAATGGAACTGAAAACTTACCTTCGGCTGGCAGGACCCGGCCAGAGCACAGAAGCGTCTCACCGGGTCACAGCTACCACCCTACAACGGTTTGGGTGGAGGAAGCCCAAAAAATACGTATTTCCCTCAACTCTCGGAGTCCCCAAATAGAAGGAGAGCTGCAAAAATGGGCTCCACAGGTATGTGTGGAAGGAGAGCCAGGAGCACCAAATCAATTAGCAGGGCCTGACGCCCAGGGCCAGCGGCGTCCACCAGCCCCCGACCCAGGGGATTTGGAGAAGCACTTTTTTTTTTTTTTTTAAATTGAAGAAAGTGAAAAGAGTAAGAAGGGACATTTTGCATGCAAATGGGCCACTGCCAGAAGAGCCCATTAAAATGTAAAAACTCTACATTCAGCCTGACAAAACGGTGCAAACTGCTGTGTTTGCCAGAGGGCCGGCAATAAAGCTCACAACAAAGGGGCCGGGGGACAATGGCGGACTGAATGGCCTCTGCCAGCAGGTCCCCCCGCGCGTTGCCATGGGGACCCCACCGGGGCTTACTAAAGGTATTTCCTGAGGAGAAAGGCAGAGCACACAGGCCCAGGCAGCCCGGCTAATCCTGACAGGAAGCCATGGCCATTCAGCAGCCCAGGGGCTTGGGGCCCGGAGTTTTGTTTTGTTTTTATTAAAAAAAGATTTCAGCCTTTTGTGTGTCCCACCTCGTCACTGTAATTTAGTGCTGAGCCGCCTGCACTGGCCAAAGCCACAGCCAGGACCCTGCACCCGCCCCAAGACCCCCCAAAAACAGATCCCCCTGAGCTGGGCAGCAAGACACGCGTAGAATCCCACTGGGGAATCCCAAGCGGAAAGTGCTCTTGGCCTGAGAGTTGTGTGTGGATCTTAAAAGACAGAGGGACTCTGGGTGTCGCAAGGGATAACGCAGCCTCAGAACTGAGTCTGGGGCTCAAGCTTCTATGCACGGGTTCATCTGATGCCTCCTTCAAATCTGTACTTTTTTCCCCTAGGAATTTTGCCACCTTTCTCCGATCAGCACCAGTGTCCCCCACCTTCTCCCTACCTCTCACAAGGGGGAGTTCACTCCCTTGTTGGCAGAAGGACTATAATTAAGTGATTAACAAAGGAATGCACCCAAGAGTTGTCTTAAAAGAAATTTCCCTCCCTCCTCCCTCCTTCCTCTCTCCCCAGCAAAAGTTCTCACCCCATTGTTTACTGATATTAAGGACACAGCTGTACAGAAAACTCTTACTACACCCATTCGCTCAACCTATTCCCAATACACTTTGCTTCTCTCCCTCCTATCTGAACAGGAAGAAAGCATTGCTCTGGAAAGAGGGAAGTTCACTCACTCATCCAAGAAGAGCAAAGGTAGATGCCCTGCGGCTACGGGGGAGGGCCGTCCAAGCTCACAGTTCCTAGAAGTTTGTGTCACCATTTCACATCTGGCACCAGAATCCAGCCTTGGCAGATTCAGGGAAGGGAGCCAAGGACACAGCTGGGGTGGAGACAGAAACTCTTGTGTGACAACTGCCCCCTAGGACACAGTTTAGGGTCAATTAACATTTCCTGAACAACTTGCAAATGGAAAGAGCCATCCCCAATGAAGACTGAAAAATGAGAGGCTCAACTCATCCATTATGACTTGAACTCAAGCCTATCAGTGTTTGCAAAGGCCATGCTGTTGCATCTAGACCTCCACCCGGAAACATGTTTTGGGCCTGGCATTTTAATAGAAACACAGAGAGGAAAACACACTATTTCGGAGGCATTAAGACTGTGACTGGCAACTGCCCTGGATACCTTGGGAAGCTTCTAAGGCCATATTGGGTGGGTCCTATCTTGGGAAAAGAAGTTGGGGCATCTGCACGATGATAGAAAGCTCCCAGGATCTGCTAAGGACCACTTAGGTGGACTGTAAGTTGGGGGGATCTAAACACTCAGGTTGGGGGAGGGGTTTTCTCCTGCCTTTATTATAATATAAAACACATCCTAAACTTCAAGCAAAATTTAAGTCGTCATCACCTGTGACAGTGCATAAGAACATCTTCCACCAAGTTGTTAGCTAAAGCAGGGTGTGTGTGTGTGTGTGTAGGGGTCCCACTGCTGGAGGGGAGCTCAGATCCTCCCACCACTGGCCCGGAGCCCAGGCCTCCCAGCCATGTGTCTGCAGCTGCGACCTGTCATGCACTTCCTGGTCTGGGTTCTGTAATGGAAAGATCATTAACAGTGGGGGAGGGTGGAGAGATGAATCAACCGCGAAGAGGTAACCCTGCAGCTCCCACTCTCCACTGAGCTCTGACCTTAAAGTTCGGTCAGGTTCCTTAAAGAAAAGAATGTATCGCCCTCCCCCCACCTCTCCCAGCTGGGGCCTCTTGAACAACCCCCCCCCCCCCAAACTCAGCAGAAATTGTATGGGGAAGGAAACGCCAGCAGCTGGGCAGGGAAAACTTGCCGCTCCCTAAACTTGCTGATGAATTAGTAGAGGTTTCAGCTGTTTCAGGATGTGTCTTCTGGTCCCCCCAAGGCTGCCATGGGTGCTTGAGCTCACAGTTCACCTGGAATCTCAGCTCCCCAAGTGCCTGCCATCTCCCCGCAATCCCGTCTCATCCCTGCAATGGTGGGGCTGGGTCACAGCCTCTCCAGGGTGGAGAAATGAATGGGCTTCATAAAGTTACTTTTTTTTCCCACCGTAAAGAAATTCCCTCGTGGTTTTACACGATGCAACTAAAGACAATAAAACATCCTTTGAAAATGAAAAGGTGTGGAACAGTGGTTACCAGGGGGCTGGAAGAGGGGAGAAGAGGGAGTTAGCGTTGAACAGGTAGGGTGTCGGGGAAGGTGAAATGGATGGTGGTGATGGCTACACAACGTGAATAAACTTAATGCCACAGAACTGTACACTTAAAAATGGTGAAAATGCACCACAAAGAAATGATAAATATTTAAAGTGATGGATACAATACAGCAATTACCATGATTTGGTCGTTACATAATGTGTGCGTGGATCAAAACATCATACTGCACCCACGATTATACATAACCATTACACGTCAATTACAAATTTAAAAATTGGTCGGCACGGTGGCTCACACCTCTAACTCCAATACTTTGGGAGGCTGAGGTGGGATGAGTCCAGGAGTTAGAGATCAGCCTGAGCAACAAAGTGAGACCTCATCTCTAGAAAAAAAAAAAAAAAATGAACAAAATTAGCCAGGCATGGTGGTGCGCACCTGTAGTCTCAGCTACTTGAGAGGCTGAGGTGGGAGGACCTTTTGAGCCTGGGAGGTTGAGGATGCAGTGAGCTGAGATAGCAACACTGCACTCTAGCCTGGGTGACAAAGTGAAACCCTGTCTCAAAAAAAATACATAATCAATTAACTTAAAAAAAATAAAAAGTTAAAATGGTTAATTTTATGTTATATATATTTTACCACAATAAAAGAATTAGACGGCGCTGGGCTCGGTGGCTCACGCCTGTAATCCCAGCACTTTGGGAGGCCAAGGCAGGTGAACACCTGAGGTCGGGAGTTCGAGACCAGCCTGACCAACACAGAGAAACCCCATGTCTACTAAAAACACAAAATGAGCCAGGCGTGGTGGTGAATGCCTGTAATCCCACCTACTTAGGAGGTTGAGGTAGGACAATGGCTTGAACTTAGGAGGTGGAGGTTGCAGTGAACTGAGGTCACGCCATTGCACTCCAGCCTGGGCAACAAGAACGAAACTCTGTCTCAAAACAGAAAAAAAAAGAATCAGATGGTAATGGTAGTAGGCAGCATTAGTTTATTAAAAATGTTCTTACTTGGCATAAAAGTTGGTGATCCTTTGTTGGCTCCAAAAATTTGGGGGGAAATTTTACTGGCCTATGAAATCTAAAAGTCTGGGACCACTGGTCTGTTCCACGCATTTCCAGGAGAGCATGGGCCCAGAGACTGCTTCATTCATATCCCACCCATCCATACACCACACATTCATCCTTCAGGCTCACTTTTATGCACACAACATGAACGTTGAGCATTCAGTACTCTCAGTTTTAAGAAATTAAAAACATGGTTTGGGTTTTTTTTTTGTTTGTTTGTTTTTGTTTTTTCCTTTGAGACAGGGTCTCACCCTGTAGCCCAGGCTAAAGAACAGTGGCATGATTTCAGCTCACTGCAGCCTTCACCTGCCTGAGTCAAGTGACCCTCCCACCTCAGCCCCCCAAGCAGCTGGGAGTATAGGTACATGCCACCATGCCTGGCTAATTTGTTTGTAGATACAGGGTTTTACCATGTTGGCCAGGCTGGTCTTGAACTCCTGACGTCAGCTGATCCACTCGCCTGGGCCTTCAAAAGTGCTGGGATTACTGGCATGAGCCACCGTGCCCAGTCAATTTAGGGATTTTTCTACCTGGAGTACATGGCTCTGTGGTAGCCAGGAAGCTAAAGCCCAGTATCTATCCTCAGGGCTCCAGTGATCTGGAGATCTAGAATAATCCTGGGAAAAGAGCCCTTACTCTCAGCAAAGTCAGTATGCCCCATGTCCTACTAGAAGAGAGAGAGCATACTTTGAGGTCCTTGTAAAACCATTTAGTCCCAAACTCAGTTTGAGTCACAGGTGGTTGACTTTTCACAGCACCTGAAGAAATCACTCAGATGACAGCTGATCACTTACGGTGTGACCTCAGGCAAGTCACCTCCCCTCTCCCTCTCAAGCCTCAGTTTCCTCCACTGGAAAATGAGAGGGCTGACTGACCCTGTCCCAGCCCTAACCAATGTCCCATTTTAGTTGGGTCTTGTGAGATGATAGAGGGGCATCGCTTACTGACATCCCTTCCCATGCCCACCGTGGGCACAAAGCTCCCTCCAATGTGAGGGAAGTGAAGAGCCCTCAACTGAACTGTCCTTCAGAAAAAACGATTCTTTGTTGGTCTCAGGGCTCCAGCCACCAGCACCTTCAATAAATGCTTCTGCTCTTCATCCCTGCTCCCTGGCCTGGAGTGCTTCTCGAGATTCTAAGGCTGACAGAAAGCCCAGCTATATACATGGAGGATTCACTTTAGCGTCATCTTTTGACGGTCATGATATATTATCCCATGAGAACGGTTAGGCAAAAAAATTTTTTAAATGCACTGGGAGTTTGGGGGTAGTGAAGGACTAAAATTATAAAATAAACATATGAAAAATATGTTTATAAAATTATGAAATAAACAAATGAAATTGACACTTCATTTTTGGGGGAACAGAGTCTCTGTTGCCCAGGCTGGAGTGCAGTGGCGCGATCTTGGCTCACTGCAACCTCTGCCTCCTGGGTTCAAGTGATTCTCCTGTCTCAGCATCCAGAGTAGCTGGGATTACAGGCACCCGCCACCACGCCCGGCTAATTTTTAAAAAACATTTTTAGTAGAAACACTCACTATGTTGGCCAGGCTGGGCTTGAACTCCTAACCTCAGGTGATCCACCCACCTCAACCTCCCAAAATGCTGGGATTAAAGGTGAGCCACTGTGCCAGGCCGCAACTGACACTTCAAATCATGACTACCCACGTTTTGAATGCCTAACTTCATTCAGTAGTTAGTAAAGGAACCTGAATCTTCTAAGGTTCAAAAGCTACTTCCTAAAACCTAAGGAAAATAAACCTTAATTCCAAAAGCAAACTCTGGAGTTTGACACCAGAGGAGCAGAGTTTTCTGAATGCAAAAGGACACTTCTGAAGGGCCGGGGCACTGATCAGCATTCTAAAGGCTGTGATAATTGACCGAAGGCTGTGGCAGAGCAGGGCAACATTCCAGGAAAAGGGTGTCCTTCCTTCCTAGGGAAGCTCTTAGATCACTTCCCTGTTCACATCCTTCTCCCCCATGCCTCCAAGGCAAATTGACTCAGACCTTTTTTTTTTTTTTTTTTTTTTTTTTGAGAGGGAGTCTTGCTATGTCGCCAGGCTGGAGTGCAACGGCACAATCTTGGCTCATTGCAACCTCTGACTCCGTGGTTCAAGCGATTCTCCGTGTTGCCCAGGCTGTTCTCGAACTCCTGAGCTCAGGCAATCAGTCCGCCTTGGCCTCCAAAAGTGCTAGGATTACAGGTGTGAGCCAACACGCCCGGCCTAGGTGATCCTCCTGCCTCAGCCTCCCGAGTAGCTGGGATTACAGGCACCCACTACCACGCCCAGGTAATTTTTTGTATTTTTTGTAGAGACGGGGTTTACACCATGTTGCCCAAGCGGCTGTTCTGAGCTCACTCTATCTGCCTACCTCGGCTTCCCAAAGTGCTGGGATTACAGGTGTGAGCCACTGCGCCTGGCCCTTCTTCATTACTTAAAAAATACACTAGGCCAGGCATGGTGGCTCACGCCTGTAATCCCAGCACTTTGGGAGGCCAGGGCGGGCAGATCACGAGGTCAGCAGATCAAGACCATCTTGGCTAACACGGTGAAACCCCGTCTCTACCAAAAATACAAAAAATTGGCTGGGCGTGGTGGTGGGCACTTGTAGTCCCAGCTACTCTGGAGGCTGAGACAGGAGAATGGCATGAACTCACTCGGAGCTTGCACTGAGCCGAGATCACGCCACTGCACTCCAGCCTGGGTGATGAGCGCACTCCGTCTCAAAAAAAAAAAAAAAAAAAAAAAAAATACACTAGTAGCCTCAAAAAAATGTTAATGCCCCAGCCTCTGAAGCTTTTGATATGTTTACTTCCATCCATCAGAAATTGTTGGATCACGGCCATATTAGAAGCAATCTAGTTTATGTGTCCAGGCAATACCCATACCATATACCACACAGTCTAGGCTGTGATCTATGAAGAAAACTCAGGTGTCGGATCTGATACCTTGGGAACCTTCTCCAAGTAGGAGGTCTCTGGCAACAGTGGAAATGGCAGCGTCCATGGGGATTTTGTAACACTGATTATTCTACGCTAGGGAACCTGTTCATTAAGGCAGCTCACAGACCTGTGACTGATGTGTAACCTCTCTACAGAATGCCACAGGAGACGTTACTGCAAGCAAGCAAGCAAAAGTGCGCGCGCGCGTGCACACACACACATACACACACACACACCCTGACAAAGGGAGGGGATGCGCAACTCCTGTGAGACAAAGGGGACTGAGCCAAGAATGTTTACATTCAGAAGTTGGTCCACCTGGATTTTGTGGGGAAACCCAATTTGACACAGAAACATAGTGAAATACAGTGGAAAAAAAATACTATAGTCAGAACCACCTGAGTTTAAATCCTAGTTCCACCCCTTACCCACTATGTAAACTTAGATAGGTTACTTAACCCCCCAAACCTGTTTACTCATCTGATTATGGTCATAAAACTGATGTCTGTGGAATCATTGTAAAAATGGGAAAATGTCAAGCATGCAGAGTGTGGAGATGATATTTATTATTATTATTATGACTTTTGAGACAGAGCCTTGCTGTCGCCCAGGATGGAATGCAGTGGTGCAATCTCAGCTCACTGCAACCTCCACCTCCCGGGTTCAAGCTATTCTCCTGCCTCAGACTCCTGAGTAGCTGGGAGACTACAGGTGGCCGCCACCATGACCGGCTAATTTTTGTATTTTTAATAGAGATGGGTTTCGCCATGTTATCAAGGCTGGTCTCAAACTCCTGACCTCAAGTGATCTGCCTGCCTCGGCCTCCCAAAGTGCTGGGATTACAGGTGTGAGCAACTCCACCTGGCTAGTATTTATTATTATTTTAAAAGACATTTACTGGTATAATATTTTGGGGGCAATTTGGTATAGTGATATAATAGTGATATAATCAAAACTTAAAACAAATGGAACTATCCTTGGATACATGGACAGATTTTATTTGTAAGAGTATGTTCTACTGAATGCAAACTATTGAAAATAACCTAAATGCCCAAATGTAGAGAACTGGATCAATTTTGTACACCCACACAGTGGAATATTATGTAGTTCTTAAGCATGATGAAAAATATTCTCTGTATGACTCTAAATGCTGATATCAGTTACAAAACATCATATACAGTATAAATCCTAATTCTGAAAAGTCAGGTTTATACAAATGCAAGAAAAAAGTCTAGCCGGGCGTGGTGGCTCAAGCCTGTAATCCCAGCACTTTGGGAGGCGAGACGGGCGGATCACTAGGTCAGGAGATTGAGACCATCCTGGCTAACCCGGTGAAACCCCGTCTCCACTAAAAAATACAAAAAACTAGCCGGGCGAGGCGGCGGGCGCCTGTAGTCCCAGCTACTCGGAAGGCTGAGGCAGGAGAATGGCGTGAACCCGGGAGGCGAAGCTTGCAGTGAGCTGAGATCCGGCCACTGCACTCCAGCCTGGGCGACAGAGTGAGACTCCGTCTCAAAAAAAAAAAAAAAAAAAGAAAAAAGTCTAAAACAATAAATTCAGTTAACAGTGATTGCTTTTGAATGATGGAAATATAGGAGTTTTCCTTTTCCTCTTTACAAGTCTGTATTTTCTGAATTTTGAAAGATGAACCCAGATTACCTATCAAAACACCATTTATTTATTTATTTATTTATTTATTTATTTATTTATTTATGAGATGGAGTTTCCCTCTTTCACCCAGGCTGGAGTGAAGTGGCGCGATCTTGGCTTACTGCAACTTCTGCCTCCTGGGTTCAAGTGATTCTCCTGCTTCAGCCTCCTGAGTAGATGGGATTATAGGTGCGTGCCACCACACCTGGCTAATTTTTGTATTTTTAGTAGAGACAGGGTTTTGCCATGTTGGCCAGTGCTGGGATTACAGGAGTGAGCCACCGCGCCCGGCCTAAACACAAATGTTTTTAAAACAGTGATAAAGACATACTTGCTGATTTTCTAGAACTTTGCTCTAGTGGAGTAAACAGACATATATTAAAAACTCCACATAATGTGAGGCAGAGTAAAGTATGTATTAGAATGAAAGTTAAAAAGAGGCCAGGCATGGTGGCTCACACCTGTAATCCCAGACCTTTGCAGGCTGAGGTGGGTCAGGAGTTTGAGACCAGCCTGGCCAACATGGCGAAAACCTGCCTCTACAAAACATACAAAAATTAGCTGGGCATGGTGGTGGGTGCCTGTAATCCCAGCTTCTCGGGAGGCTGAGGCAGAAGAATTGCTGGAACTTGGGAGGCAGAGGTTGCAGTGAGCCAAGATCACACCACTGCACTCCAGCCTGGATGACAGAGCGAGACTACATCTCAAAAGGGCATGGTGGTTCATGCCTGCAATCCCAACACTTTAGGAAGCTAAGGCCGGCAGATCGCTTGAGCCCAGGAGGTCCAGGCAGCAGTGAGCCATGATCACTCCACTGCATTCCAGCCTGTGCAACAGAGTGAGACTATGTCTCAGGGAAAAAAAAAGGGGGCGGGGGAGGTGGCCCTTAAATTAAGCCTTAATCTAAACCCAAACTAAACCTTAAACTAAGATTTGAGTAGGAATTATAAAAAGTGAAAAGGAAGAAAAGGACAGGAACAATTTCCAGCTAAGGGACGAAGATACACAATGTATAAAGTATACGTTGTATTTATGGAAAAAGGAAGAGATTTGCTTGATTAGATGAATGAATAAATGAGTGAGTGAGTGAAAAAAAATCAGTGAATGAATAGACCATTAGCCAGAGGCTAGTTTTTGATCCTAGAGAAATGTGAGGAAGGCCTAAGCTGTGAATTCAATGTTCACTGTTGGTTAACTCTTACAAACCTCAGTGTTGCTGTTTCTGACCTCTTTCCCTGCCCAACCTCGTAACCACTAAGTTCACTCTTTGCGGAACTCCTTGACCCTCTCACCCACTTCAGGCTCCATGTGTCTCCATGTCCAGGGCCTGGGAACATAAACGGCACAGCCCCCGCCCCACCATCCTCCTCCTTTTACACAACCCATCCCGGGAGGCTCAGCTACGCCACAGCATGTGAACGAGAAGAGGGCGTGGAGTTTCAAGCTCTGCCAGGGTGGATCTTTCTCAGTGCCTGAAACCAACTACACGGACCCCTCACCCCACAGCCCCTAGTTTGCAGGGCACAAATGCTTTACATGAAGGCAGTGGATACCTCGTTTGGCAAGTGGAAAGGCGAGAATTGTGTGAGCCAAGAAACAGGAGAAGGGAGGGAACTCTCAGGGTAGAAGTTCAATGTCTCTTGGTGCCACACTGGCAATGCTAAAAGGCAACGGGCCCACTACCCGGGAGGAGGGGTTCGGGCAATTGGCCCTGCTACTTGGCTGCCACCAGCTGGAAGTCAGAGCAAATCCCAAGGTAAGAAGTGGCCCAGACTCCAGCAGGCTTCTCCTAGGAGGAAACAGTTTGGGATTTGCCCAGGCCTTTCAGATCCACGTAGGGCAGTTAGCTTTCAGCTTAATTATTTAGGGTGCAGTGGGGCTGGGGAGTAGGGCAGGCAGGGAGAAGGGATTGCCTGCAATTTGGTGAAAGAGCCAGGCCCAGGAGAAAGGCCTGGGTTGCCCCATTCAGGAGCCCAGGAGAATGAGAGCAGCTGGACTTCCCCGGTCAACAAGGAAACAGTTGTCTCATTTCCAAGCCTCAGGGAAGGAAGAAAGAGGCAAAGGTGGTGTCTACAGGGTGAGCTGGAGCCCCCAGTGGCCCTGGAGGAACAGGCATTGTGAAAACAGGACCAGCTGCTGGTCAGGCTCTCTGACCCCAGACCTCGCCCTCCGGGATAATGACTCCCCAGGACTCACTTCTCCCAGGGCCATCCATCACCGCCCAGACACAAGCCATCACTCACTGCTTCTGCCTGGCCAGAGCAAACATCCCTCCGTGCTGGGGCCACAGGCTCCCAAAGAATCCCTGACACTGTCTCTCCAGTTCCTGCTGACCTGACTCCAGGTAGTCACAGAAACCAGGTGATGGAAACCCTGACAGAGTCTTTGTTTGGGATCCCTCCCTTCCCCCACTGGCAGCAAGATCTCTGGATAGCCATTTGTTCTTCCCTGAGAAATTCCTCCTCCCTGACTTCAGGGAGCGGGCCTGGCAGAGCCAGAGTGGAAAATCAGTGAAGCTAATGGTGTAGCAATGCAGAAGCTGGAGCCAAGAACACAGCCTCGGAGCGGCTCTGCTGCGCTCGCCCCAGCTTGGTCAAGAGGGCCACGTGAGCGTCCTCACATTCTCTCACAGGCCGAGGGCTGGGTCCTCCCTCTCCAGCTCTGAACACTTGCAAACACCCCTTCCAGGCACTGGAGCCACCTCTCCAGGGGAAGCAGGACAGAGCTGATACTCTGGGGAAACCTGTTACGAGCTTAGCACCTTGCAGATTTCTAGAGGCCTAAATCCTCCACCCTTGTTCTCAAGTGGGTCATCTGACATCACCTTTTGCTCCATGGAATTCCACTAGCCTCCTGGCAGGGGATGAAGAAACTCCTCTTACCATCCAGTGTGAGTGAGAAGCAAACAAGTTCTTCTCATCAGAAGAAATTATGCTGGAGATGGGGTGGGAGTAGGGGAGGGTCATGCCTGTGTCCCGAGGCAGCCTTAGGACACTGGACCACAGTCCAGTGTAGACGCTAGACTACAGGTCTGGTAGCAGAACAGAGGATGTCCCACTACCGAACCTGTAGTACCTATCTGAGACTCTCCCTGCAGCCACGCTGAAATGCACACCCCTTTTGGCCAAAGGCAGCTGGACACGCCCAGGGATGGAGAAGCTGCAAGGGTCCTATGATTTGAGGCTAGGCAACGGCTCTGGACAATGCACAGCCTCTCCCCCATAGGTGCAGGTTTCTGCAAAACACAGAGACAAAGCCCCGCTTTGTGGTGCACACAGGGTATCCAGGGGGCTTGAGGCCAGAATGGAAATGTGCGGTTTTTCCATTAAGCGCAACATCTCCCGCCTCTAACAGGCCACCAGACTCCTTCAAATCTGGGTGGGTGGGAGGAGCTGTAAAACTCAGCCCATTAAATCGCTTATGAGCTGCAGGTTTTCTGAGCAGGGAGGCAAAAGCAGGGGTCCTGGGGTGTTTAACCCACAGTACTGTTGAAAAGGGGGCAGGAACCCCACCCCAACTGCCAGCAGTGGCCTTGCAAGCAGTGTTGCAAACACTCACTGGCTTTCCCCACCAAGACTTGACTTACTGCAAAACACAGACAAATGCACCCTCCACAAGCTCAGAATGTTGGTGCTTATCATCTGAAACTGGCTTCAGTCTTTCCAAACAACTCCCTCGCCACTCTCAAAGCCTGATCTAAAACAAGCTGAGGCTCTGTAAGATCCCAAACCAAAGGAAGGGAAGGAGAGGGAGAGGGGAGGGAGGCTGGTTTTCCTGGAACCCTTATTAAATCAACTTTCCAAGGACAGCCAGAAACTCCAGGCCCTCCCCAATCCCTCAGGAGCACTTGCAGACTGAGGGGCGTTGGCACTGCGCTCAGTGGGGAAGGGCTCCCAACACACACACACACAATTAAAATCACAGCAAGGCCATTCAAATGGGGAAAACTCAGTGTGAACAGGGTTTTGGGTGGTTTGTTCTCACCTTTTGGATAGAGCCCTTAATACATAGATTATAACGTGCTTTTTCTTTTTTTAAAGACAGGGTCTCCTTCTGACACCCAGGCTGGAGTGCAGTGGCTTGATTATAGCTCACTGCAGCCTCAACTCCTGGGCTCAAACAACTCTCAAGCAATTCTCCCATCTCAGCCTCCTGAACAGCTAGGACTGCCAATGTGTGCCACGTTACCCAGCTAATTTTTAAAATTTTTAGAGATGGGGTCTTGCTATGTTGCCCAGGCTGGTCTGGAACTCCCCAGCTCATGCAATCCTTCTGCATCAGCCTCCCATAGTGCTGGGATTACAGGTGTGAGCCACTGTGCTCGGCCTATGATTTTTTTTTAAGACAACAGCAGCACTGGCCAGGCATGGTGGCTCACAGCTGTAATGCCAGCACTGTGGGAAGCTGAGGTGGGTGGATCATGAGGTCAGAAGATCGAGACCATCCTAGCCAACATGGTGAAACCCCGTCTCTACTAAATATACAAAAAAAACCTAGCTGGGCATGGTGGCACATGCCTGTAATCCCAGCTACTCAGGAGGCTGAGGCAGAAGAATCGCTTGAACACAGGAGGTGGAGGTTGCGGTGAGCTGAGAATGTGCCACTGCACTCCAGCCGGGCAACAGAGTGAGACTCCGTCTCAAATAAATAAATAAATAAATAAATAAATAAATTTTTAAATACAGCAGTATTATTATTTAATAATCAGCAGGCCCAAGACTATATAATACACTTCACACTTACGAAGTTCCTTACGGCTTACAAAGCATGAAGCCAGATCTCCCCTTAGAAGGTCCTGGCCACAGCAGTTCTCTATTCTGTCAGAAAGCTCATGAGAGACAGGCTATGTGAAAGCAACACACTCACACTGAGATGGGGTTTACTCCACCAAATGGAGACCTGGGGCTTGTTCTCCAAGTGCAGCGGCTTTCCGTTGCTGTGTCCCATGAAACAACATGCTCCTCGCCATGTGCTGCCTCCCCTGGAGGCCCAAGAAAAGGGACCCACAACTGCCATTGACTGCTCACGGCCTAGAAGCAGGCAGGATCCTATGAGCTCTGCAGACATATGGCATTTACAAAGACTTTATGAGCACACATTCATTATCAATATATTTTATAAAAGGGCACAAAGAGGAACTTTCCCAAGAGCCAACAGTCAGTAAGGTGTGGAGCCAAAATCAAAACCAGGGCAGTCCAAGGAAAATGTGTGCCCACACAGGCTTGCACATGAAAGTTCACAGCAGTTTTATTAATAGCCCAAACTGTTAACCCAAATACAGGTGACCCAACAAATACGGGACGGACTGCAAAAGGGCATGAGGAAAATGTTTCATCGCTTGATTGGGGTAATAGTTACACGGGGTGTAAACATTTATCAAAAGGCATCAAACTACGCACTTAAAACAGTTGTATTTTATAGTGGGTAAGTTATACCTAAATTAAGTTGGTTTGGCCAGGTACGGTGGCTCACACTTATAGTCCCAGCACTTTGGGAAGCCAAGGTGGGTGGATCATTTGAGGTCAGGAGTTCAAGGCCAGCCTGGCCAACAGGGCGAAACCCATCTCTACTACAAATATAAAAGTTAGCCAGGCATAGTGGCGAGAACCTGTAATTCCAGCTACTTAGGAGGCTGAGGCAGGAGAATCACTTGAACCCAGGAGGCAGAGGTTGCAGTGAGCCAAGAGCATGCCACTGCACTCCAGCCTGGGTAACAGAGCGAAACTCTGTCTCTTTAAGAAAACAAACAAACAAAACCCACTTTTTTTAAGGTCTTGCTCTGTCACTCAGGGTAGAATGCAGTGGGGTAATTACAGCTCGCTATAGCCTCAAACTCCTGGGCACAAGTGATCCTTTTGCCTCAGCCTCCCAAAGAGCTGGTACTACTGGCGTGTACCACCACATTCAGCTACCTTTTTTTATTTTTTATAAAGATGAGGTCTTGCTTGCTATGTTGCCCAGGCTGATCTTAAACTCCTGGGCTCAAGTGATCCTCCCGCCCCTGCCTCCCAAAGTACTGGGATTATAGGTGGGAGCCACTGTGCCTTTGCCAGTTAAGTTGATTTTTAAAAAATGGTCATTTAATGTCAGTCTTCCTGGGTACATGGCCTCCTAAGAGCCCCATCCACCTCTCTTCCTCCCTTTCTTCTGTTCACAAGGCCAGTACTTTGTGCTCATCAAGACCTTCAGCCCCCAGGTTCCAGCCTCCACCCTGCCCCAGCAGCTTCCGTGACACCCTCCTCCTCTACTAGCACCCTCACTCTGGTCCTAAAGTTCCTTGTACTCATCCCGTTGGGCTGGCCCACAAGCGGCCAGGCCCGAGACCCACATCTCCCTTCTGGGCTGCAAAAAAAAGAAAGTACTTTAGGATCCATCATAAATTCACATTCTCAAACCTCAACCAGGTCCTCGCTGCACTTCGACTCCTTTATCGTTGTCTACAATTGGCGGATTCAAATCTCAACTCCCCTCAAACCTCCCTTTACACTCTCATCTTAGTCTCCAGTTGCCCAGAGTTGACACCTAACCTACTTAAACCCACAGATGCTATTGCTATAGGGTCTTTACTACTTTTTCCTTCCTTTATCATCTCCCAGTCCCCATCCTGGTCAGTACCTGCACTTCCTCTAGCCAGACACTCAAAACAATCTTCAACTTCATCCTTCTGGCAGCAGCGGTGGCAGCAGTAACAACTACTAACACCTTACATGGAAGTGCTTCATCTGGATTATCCCACTTAACCCTTTATTATTTATCCCTGTTTTACAGATGAGCAAACTGCGGCGTACCATGTTTGAGTAGTTTGTTGAAGTAAATAATGCAGTTATCAAGTGGCAGAGCAGGGCGCAAACACAGGTGCACCTCACTCTTTCCCCCTAGCCATCCACACTGAGCTGCCAAATTAACTTTCTGAAAGCCGATTGTGACATTACTTGCTCAAAACTTTTCAAGTTTCCCAACATCTACCCATTTAAGTCTAGTTTTCTTTTCTTTTTCTATTTTTTTTTTTTTTTTTTGGTGAGACAGTCTCACTCTGTCACCCAGGCTGAAGTGAAGTGGCATGATCATGGCTCACTGCAACCCCCACCTCCCAGGTTCAAGTGATCTTCCCACCTCAGCCTCCCTAGTAGCTGGGACTACAGGCATGTGCCACCACATCTGGCTAATTTTCCTATTTTTTGTAGACACAGGGTCTCACTATGTTGCCCAGGTTGGTCTCAAACTTCTTGGCTCAAGCAATTCTCCTGCCTTGGCTTCCCAAAGTGTTGGGATTACCAGCAAAATCCACGCCTGGCCTAAGTATAGTTTTCTTCTCCTCCTTTTTTTTTTTCAGACAGAGTCTCGCTCTGCTGCCCAGGCTGGAGTGCAGTGGCACGATCTTGGCTCACTGCAAGCTCCGCCTCCCAGGTTCCTGCCATTCTCCTGCCTCAGCCTCCCGAATGGCTGGGACTACAGGTGCCCGCCACCACGCCCAGCTAATTTTTTTATATTTTTACTTGAGATGGTGTTTCACTGTGTTAGGCAGGATGGTCTGGAACTCCTGACCTTGTGATCCACCCGCCTCAGCCTCCCAAAGTGCTGGGATTACAGGCGTGAGCCGCTGCGCCCGGCCCTAAATATAGTTTTCTTGGCAGGGCATTAAGCTTTCCATATGCTAACTCAATCCAATTTTTCCAAGTGTTGCTTCCCAACTATCTACTCACCAGGCAAACCGTTCTCCACAAACCATATACATGCTGCCTCTGAACACTCATGCTGTTCAACATGGAGGGCCCTTCATTTTCCCCTTCTGAACTCAAGCCCATCTCAGGTGCTCTCTGTTCCCCTCTTCCTCTGCATTCCCATCACCTTTGGTTGTAATTTCACCGGGTGGTTTAAACACAGTCCGTCTTGTGTTACTTATCCCTGTACTTGCCCATCCCCTCCTGACCATAAACTCCCTGTGGGCAGACACAGTCTCTCCCACTTTGGGTCTCCACTGTGCTCCAGTTCAGACCTTGCCTTCAGTTCTGTTACTGACAGCAACATGAATATGCCTGCTCTAGACACTGTACCTTCTATAAAGTCTCACACAACTTTCCCTGTTCACCCCCATCTCCATCCAGGGGACACATATTCTCACCCATAACTCATCCTTCAAATAGGTCCCTGGCCAGCTGAGTGGTAGCCTTTTGAACACAGCCACACCATCACGTGCACCTCCAACCTTTCACCCACTGTGTCAACCTTCTCTGTGTGACCAGCCAATGAGTCACAAACCACACTATCCTCTGGCAGCGGAAATGCCCATATATTAGTTTTCAAAGTCCCTCGAAAGCCACCAGGTATGCTATACCTGTAATCTCCCAAGAGGCCTTTTCACAGCTCAAACAGATCCCAAGAATGGTCGGGTAAGTCCTTCCTGTTACCGATGATGGCTCTGAATTTCCAACACGCCATAGGTCTCCATGCTCCTTCATGCTTCCTGGGTCTCAATCACTTCAAAACCCCTCAAACACTACCTATCCAAGGCAAACCACTTGGCAGGCCCCCAGACAGGACCTGTGAGATACAATCAAGGATAGGAAAATGCAGGCATGGAGCCATGACTGCTGACCTTTATAGAAGATGTGCCTTTTTTTCACCCAGGCTGGAGCATGGTAGTGCAATCATAGCTCACTGCAGCCTCAACTCAGGATCACGCGATCTTCCTGTCTCAGCCTCCTAAGTAGCAAGTAGCTGGGACTAGCAGCGTGCACCACCACACCCAGTTAATTTCCTTTTTTTTTTGTAGAGATGGGGTCTCGCTATATTGCCTAGGCTGATCTTGAACTCCTGGCCTCAAGTGATCCTCTTGCCTTAGCCTCCCAAAGTGCTGGGGTTACATGTGTGACCCACCATGCCTGGCGAAGATGTGGCTCTGGAACAATTTTCTAGAAGCCAGAGGTCTTTAGCAAGCTCTCACCTCCTACAACATCCCCTGTACTCCAACCCAAGTTCTACCTCCAAATTCAAAGGTCATTCTCTCCCCACGGCACCACCAGCTGCATTTTATACATCACCTATGTTAAAGTGTGACACTAGGGTCCTAATCAGATATTCTTTCTTCAGAAAGAGAAAAGCACAAATTAACTCCCACAAACATGTCACCTCAGGTAAATGGATGTCACCAGCCTTCATGACCCCAACCTCTGATGAAGTCAGTTATGTTTATAACCAGACCAGAACCAACCCAGGTATCTTGAGAGTTTCTCCTGCAGGAAGGGAGTTCTTTGCTCCACCTGGGAAGGAGCCTTCCCTGTTGACCACATTACCTGCAACCATATCACCTCCCTCCCAGCCCATCCTGTTTCCCAGGCCCAGGAGTCCAGGCTGCCCCCAGCCAGTACCTTACCTTGTTCAGGCAAGGTCGGGGACGGCCTAGCGGTGCAGAGCGTGGCTGTGACCAGCACAGCCCAGAAGAGGAGGCACTTCCAGCTCCACATCCCAGTTCTGCACTTAGAGGTTAGTGACAAGGCTCCACACCTCCATGGATACTTCACCGTGAGCTCAATCCTCCTTTTCAAACTGATCCTGGGGAAAGAAAAAAAAACCCAAAAGTTAGGAGGGTCCAGGTAGGGGAGGGGCAAGGAGAAACAGAAGGTAAAGCATGCCACGTGGTGGCTGCTTAAAGCATGGACTTACTAAGGCGTCCAGAAGAAAACTGTGAATCTACCCCAACAATGAATTAGATTATCAGTCCTGGCTGGGTGCGGTGGTGCATCCTGTAATCCCAGCACTTTGGGAGGCCCAGACAGGAGCATCACTTGAGGCCAGGAGTTTGAGACCAGCCTGGCCATGGTGAAACCCTGTCTCTACTAAAAATACAAAAAATTAGCCAGGCATGGTGGCACACACCTGTAGTCCCAGTTACTTTAGAGGCTGAGGCCGGAGAATCACTTGAACCCGGGAGGTGAAGGTTGCAGTGAGCTGAGATTGCGCCACTGCACTCCAGCCTGGGTGACAGAGCGAGATTCTGTCTCAAAAAGAGGTTATATGTCTTAATTGGACAGAAGGATGCTTTAGTTCAATTCTACAGCTATGTTTTGAGTGTAGGTTATGTACAAGCCTGGGAATACCATCATGAGGTTTTCCAAGGTATAAACTTCCAGGTAGTATGTGCTACCAAGTGAATGGTCTCATGAAAGTCCCAAATAATTCTGCCCTTTTGTGGGAAACAGCTTTACAAAGTGTGTTACAATTGCAGGAGGTTTGAGCATGCCGATGGCTCCCCAGCATAAGACTTCACCCCGCCCAGGCCAGGTGCGGTGGCTCATACCTGTAATCTCAGCACTTTGGGAGGCTAAGGTGGGCAGATCATTTGAGGTCAGGAGTTCAAGACCAATCTGGTCAACATGGTGAAACCCCATCTCTACTAAAAATACAAAAATTAGCTGGGCGTGGTGGTGCGCACCTGTAAGAGGCTGAGACAGGAGAACTGCTTGAACTCAGGAGGCAGAGGTTGTAGTGAGCCGAGATAGCGACACTGCACTCCAGCCTAGGTGACAGAGTGAGACTGTCTCAAAAAATTAAAAAGAAGGCCAGGCGCGGTGGCTCATGCCTGTAATCCCAGCACTTTGGGAGGCCAAGACGGGCGGATCACGAGGTCAGGAGATCGAGACCATCCTGGCTAACACGGTGAAACCCCGTCTCTACTAAAATACATAAAAAAATTAGCCAGGCACGGTGGCAGGCGCCTGTAGTCCCAGCTACTCGGGAGGCTGAGGCAGGAGAATGGTGTGAACCCGGGAGGCGGAGCTTGCAGTGAGCCGAGATCGCGCCACTGCACTCCAGCCTGGGCAACAGAGCGAGACTTTGTCTCAAAAAACAAATTAAAAAGAAAATTTTAAAAAGACCACTCCATCTAGGGCCAACCAGTTCCTCTGGTGAGAAATAAGGGGCAATGAAGAATCATGGAACAAGCTAAGGACTAGTAAATGGAAGCCAAGTACAGAGATAACTAGTTAGTAGCTACTGGACTTGATGCTCAACTCCCCGACTTATGCAATGAAGCAGCTGAAATAAATGACCTCCTGGGTACTTTCTTTTTGTCTCTAAAATTGTATGAATCATATCCATAGTTCTACCAGCCTCCCTTGCAGAGGGAGCTACTTACAAAGAGCCTAAGACTGTGGAGCCAGGAGGGATCCAGTTCTCCCTGATGCTAGAAGGTGACAAGTGACATCTGACAGATATGAGTCCAGAAGCTGCAGGGGGCAAAGGGTCCTAGGAGGTCCCATTGCAGAATCAAGGGCTGTTGCAAGCACTGAGTCGAAGATGGCTCACGCTGGCCCCAGTTAAAAGAACAGAATCTGCAGCCCTTTACCCTTCTCAGGTCTGGAGGGGTAAAATTTAAAACTCCCCAGGGTCTTAAAGAACGGATCATAGCTGTTAACATTTACCAAGTGACAAGACTTTCTGGGCACTGTCAGGGCTACGTGGGGGTGACCATCTTTATCTTCCAGGTGGCTTCTGTCCTAAATGCTCCAGGGAGCCATCCAAGTTATTCAGAGAATCTACTTCCCCGGAACATGCCCTAATGTGGTACTTCAGCCCTGCCTCCCCCGAGCCAGGCAGGGCCCCTCGCAAGTGAGTCAGTGCTGGCTGGCAGAAAAGCCCCTGGATTCTTGGCTTCATTCACATGTGCTTGGCCAGCGGGATACACATGCCACACCACTAGCTCCCTCCCAAGGCTTACTAAAATGTTTTAATGATTTCAAATCAAAAGAGAAGTAAACATTTCTCAAAATTTCATTTTTCTAAATTTACCAAAGGAATTAGAAAAGACAAAATGAGGCCGGGCGTGGTGGCTCACGCCTGTAATCCCAGCACTTTGGGAGGCCAAGGCGGGCAGATCACGAGGTCAGGAGATCGAGACCATCCTGGCTAACACAGTGAAACCCCGTTTCTACTAAAAATACAAAAAATTAGCCGGGCATAGCGGCGGGCGCCTGTAGTCCCAGCTACTCGGGAGACTGAAGCAGGAGACTGGCGTGAAGCCGGGAGGCGGAGCTTGCAGTGAGCCGAGATCTCGCCACTGCACTGCAGCCTGGGCGACTGAGGGAGACTCCGTCTCAAAAAAAAAAAAAAAAAAGACGAAATGAATACTGAACACCCACTATGTACCACGGATGCCCTAAGTAGAACTAATTTAGAACTATAAACTTTTATTTATTCCTCACTATAAACTTATGGGGGATAAGTTTCATTATTCCTTTTAAGCAATGGAGAAACTGAGGCTCAAAGAGATTAAGTACTTTACCCAAGGAAATGTAGCTAGCATGTAATAGTGCCTCAAAGTTTTTGGATATTAGAGGACATGGTGGGAGGAAGTAAATAAGGGACTGATCAAGCCTGACTCCATCTGATGCAAACTCAGTTTCTCCAAACCAAGTAGATAAGGCAAATCCAAGGTAACTCTGGTAACAAAAGGGCCTTGATTTGCAGTTCCGTTGGTCAAAAGACCCTTGTGCCAGGGTGTGGTAGCTCACACCTATAATCCCAGGACTTTGGAAGGCTGAGGCGGGTTATCACCTGAGGTCGGGAGTTAAGACCAGACTGGCCAACATGGTGAAATTCCTCATCTACTAAATCTACAAAAATTAGCTGGGCGTGGTGGTGCACACCTGTAATCCCAGCTACTCAGGAGGCTAAGGCACGAGAATTGCTTGAATCTGAGAATTGCTTGAATCCGGGAGGTGGAGGTTGCAGTGAGTTGAGATTGTGTCACTGCACTCCCACCTGGGTGATGGAGTGAGATCCTGTCTCAAAACCAACTAACTAAAAGAAAGACCCTTGAAAGCAGACCACAGATGGGCCATCTAGGACACTGCATGGGGCACATTCCCAGATCCCGGATAGAAGCAGTGCTTGCCAGAGGATACCCCTAAACCCATATTCCACATCTCACTACATCCCAAAGATATATCTGATGCAGTCCTGTCACTCAGAAATGCATACCTGACCAAGAAAACCCAGGTCCCATGGTAAATGCCAGAGTATTGAACAAGTTCTCAGGTTCCAATGGGAAAAGTGATGTCATGTTGAGATGGTTAAGCTTGCTTGGACTTGGCCACTCTGTCCCCAGAAAAACCTGCCGCCTCCTCCCAGGTGTGGGCTGGCTGCAGACCGCCCTCTCTTAGCTCCCTGGTCAATGCACTGCAAATTCATCTGCCAGCTTCTCTCTCGTTCTTTCCCAAAAAAGGTGCAAAAAGTCTCTTCCTCTCCTACCCCTCTGGCCCTCAGGTTTGACATCTGTAAAACAAAGATGTTAAGAAAGCCCGGCCTCCTGGCACCAACTCCTGGAAAAAGAAGTGGGCATACACCCCATGCCACCCGCCTGCAAAAAACACAGTGACAGGCCACTAGTCCACATGCTGTCTGGACCCTGCCACCTCCTCCTTCACCTCAGTTTCTCATTCTACTAATTAATGAATTTTTCCAATCCCTTAGGAACAGTTTCCTTCCTTCACTGCTTGACAGATGTGACCTGCAGCCTTGCAGGTGTACACAGCAGCTTCCTCCAAGACCCTGCAGCTGGTTCCCCCCCGCCCTGCCTCTCCAATATCAGCCAGGCTCCTGGGATTCACGCCTGCATGCAGAGGTCCTCGGTGGGGAGGAGGCAGGGGGCAGATCTCAGTTTCCCACTCGTCGCAGGGGGCTGAATTACTTGCCCTGCCTCCATCACAGGTGGTTATGAAGACTGAATGGGCTGCATGGGTGAAAGTGCCTGCTGTCTTCTCACTGGAGTACTGATCCAACATAAAGGGTGGACAGTGTCTGGTGAGACAGCAGGGGCTGGCTGGACCACCGTGACCTTGCAGCTCTCCCACTTCTAAGAGAAAAGCCTTCTGTGAAGGTCACATCTCCTTGTCCAAAAATTACGTAAGGAAAACTATCTGACGAATTCATGGCCGAGTCTTTTTATTCTTTCTGAGACGGAGTGTTGCTCTATCACCCAAGCTAGAGTGCCGTGGCACGATCTCAACTCACTACAACCTCCATCCCCCAGACTCAAGTGATCCTCCCACCTCAGCCTCCCAAGCAGCTGGGCTAAGTTGCTGTATATTTTTTAAAAATGGGGTCTCACCATGTTGCCCATACTGGTCATGAACTCCTGAGCTCAAGATATCCACCCACCGTGGCCTCCCAAAGTGCGGGGATTACAGGCATGAGCCACCACACCCAGCCTGAGTCTTTTCATTCCTGTCCGCTGGAGACAGTATGAATTCATGCCCTTCCATTTGTGATCCTGCCACCCTGGGACAGTCACTTAACCGTTCTGAGCCTCAGTTTCCCACTTAGAGGAAGCTACATCACAGGTGATTACGAGGCTCAAATGGTTGGTGTGGGTGAATGTGCTCATTCTCTTCTCTTTAAAGTACCAATCGAATGTAAAGAATTATGTATTTATATTTCACATATAATATTAAGATATTTATAATTCTCATTGTGTAGTGCTTTGAGTCACTCCTTGACAGCACTCTCAGGAGATCTGGTAATTGGCAGCAGGAGGACAGGAACTTCCAACCTTTCCAAAGGCATTTCTCACTCTCCATCTTCATGTCTTATATTCTAGATCTGTGGCCCACACGGTGGCCACTGCACACTTGAAATGTGGCTGGTGCTAACAGATATGCTAGAAGTAAAAAGTATACACCGCATCTTAAAAACTTGTTATGAAAAAAATGTAAAGTATCTCATCAATAATTTCTATATTTGATTACATGTTCAAATGATAATATTCTGGAAATATAGTTATATTAAATAAATTATTAAAATCTAAACAAGTTAATTAAAAAACAAATTTTGGCCAGGTGTGGTGGCTCACGCCTGTAATCCCAGCACTTTGGAAGGCTGTGGTGGGCGAATCACGAGGTCAAGAGGTTGACCATCCCGGTCAACTGGTGAAACCCCATCTCTACACAAAAATTAGCTGGGTGTGGTGGCGGGCGCCTGTAGTCCCAGCTACTCGGGAGGCTGAGGCAGGAGAATCGCTGAACCCGGGAGGCAGAGGTTGCAGTGAGCAGAGATTGCGCCACTGTACTCCAGCCTGGCAACAGAGCAAGACTCTGTCTCAAAAAAAAACAAAACCAAACAAAAAAAACCTGTTTCTTTCTTTTAATTTCCAATGTGGCTTCTAGAAAATCTGAAAGTACACATAGCTCATGTTATGTTATATTTCTTTCTTCCTTTCTTTTTTTCTTTGAGATGCAGTCTTGCTCTGTCACTCAGGCTGGGGTTGCGTGGCGCAATCTCGGCTGAACCTCTGCCTCCCGGGTTCAAACAATTCTTCTTCCTCCCAAGTAGCTGGGATTACAGACATGAGCCACCAAGCCCGGCTAATTTTTTTTTTTTTGAGACAGAGTTTCACCATGTTGGCCACGCTGGTCTTGAACTCCTGACCTCAGGTGATCCACCCGCCTTGGCCTCCCAAAGGGCTGGGATTACAGGCATGAGCCACTGTGCCTGACTGTTTTTTTTTTTTAAACAGGGTCTTCCTCTGTCCCCGGGGTGGGAGTGCAGTGGTGCAATCACAGCTTATTGCAGCCTCTGCCTCCTAGGCTCGAGTGATCCTCCCACCTCAGCCTCCTGAACAGCTGGGACTACCAGAAAACATGAGCACACTCATCTAATTTGTGTATTTTTTGGTAGAGACAGGGTCTCACCATGTTGCCCAGGCTCATCTCCATCTCATGGGCTCAAGCAATCCGCCTGCCTTGGCCTCCCAAAGTACTGGGATTACAGGCGTGAGCCACCGTGCACGGCCTCATGTTCTATTTCTATAGGGCACCACAGCTCGAAGCAACCTCCATGCCTCTGTGGCAAGACTTTCTTCTTTGCCCTTCCTTGTTCTGCAACAGGCCAGGCCTTCCCTTTTCTCTGAACCCCACCTTAAGAAGCTGTCTCTTCCATAAGACTTTCTTGGGCCTTCTAGCTGGAGGATTTTATTCCTCCAAATTCGCAAACCACATTACTAGCCCCTCTCACATGGTGCTTAGGTCACATGATATGATTGTTATTTATGTTCTTCATTCTCTTCTCTCCCCATGAAACTGCAGGCTCCTTCAGAGCAGGGTCTGTGCCTCCCTAACCTTTGCTAACACCCTCTGCACCTAGTATGTACACAGGAGATGCCAACATGTTCGTTAACTGGATAAGTAAGTGAATGAAGGAAAATAAAGAGCTGATGAAAAGAAACTGATACAGATACTCCTCCAGAAAAAGAGGCTCAGAATATCAGAGAAAAGCAATTAGCTAGTATCCCTTGTTAACCAGCCAAACTCTAGTCCAAATGGTACCGAGAAAATTTCTGGACAACTTGGTTCTTCAGAATTAAGGAAGTAATACCAAAACATTATTCCCTTCAGATGGGAGTAAGACTTATTTCTTCCCCACAGTGAGCATTCTCTACTCACATGTTGAGAGGGCAGGGGGCAAGTACTTAATAAACATGGAGAAAGTTACTCAGCTCAGCTTGCAAAATTTTAGTTGGTCCAAGAGAAATGCTTATTTTTTGCGTCTCTGTTAAAAAAAAAAAAAAAAGTCTACATGTCCTTGGAAGTAAAAGACATATAAAAAATTAGCAATAAGTGGCCAGGCACGGTGGCTCACACCTGTAATCCCAGCATTTTGGGAGGCCGAAGCCAGCAGATCGCTTGAGGTCAGGAGTTCAAGACCAGCCTGGCGAACACAACTGCTGCACATAATCTAGAAAACCTTGCTCTTGAAGACAGGATGTACTATGAGTGGAACCCCACCAAATTCTTGGGATAGTTCACCCAGGTGAGTGCTATTAAATGGGAGAGAGGGCCCTAAACATGGTTTCTTTCATTGCAGGGGAGAGAGAAATGGTGGTGAGGAGGGAATTTCTGTTTAAAGTAGATGCAACCTTAGGGGGAAAAACAAATATCCTGGCCCAAGTCTGACATTTCATCCTCTCTGGAAACACCAGAATCTTCTCTAAAGCTCTGCATCTGGACTCCTACCAGTCCCTGGTGCTTTCAGGCCTTTTACAAAGCTCTGGGGAAGACAAATGCAAGACACAAATTTCCCAGGAGGAAATTAAATTCATCAAGTGATGTGAGGCCCTTTCAGAATAAGACATTTGAATCAATTCTAATGCCTTTTCCTCCAGCATCAACAGGCTCAAACTTTGCTAGGACGTTCTGTAACTAACAGCCATTTTGACAAAAGACACTTTAGAAACGGAGGCAAGAAAAAAACCTTTGGAGAAGCCCGCTGCTAAACCGCCAAGTTCACACCAGCAAATCTCCCATTTTAGGAGTCTTGTTTCAGGTCAATACTGAAAACAAAGAGCACACCACTAAAAGCAAAACCCATGGATTTTCCTTGGTCTCTAAGGCTTGAGTCTGCCTACCCAGTGTTCAATTCAATTTTCTTGCTCTCTGGAGTCCACCAGGAATAAAGCTAGCCCAGCCTGAGGGATGCACCCGACGTATCTAATCCTCTGCCCCTAGGGAGTGGGGGACACTTCGCCATTTCTTCCTGAGCCTTTGCTTCCCTGGCTATCAAAGGGCCACCTAATGGAACTTTCTAACATCCTCCATGGCCAGAGGTCAAGGAAAAGAAGCACCCTAAGATTGTTCAAGCGGTGCCCACTCTGGCCCGAATCTGTACTGGGAAAAATACCTGGAAAATGAGCATTTCTGCAGGCATGTTTGGAAAAGCAGGCAGTGAAGTCCAAGGGGCTCTCAATCTGGATGAACCTCATTAAAAAGCTGACACTCAGCTATGACTAAGAGTAAACGCAACAGATATTTCAAGGAGCTCGTCACTGATGCAGTTCATAACCCTCCCAGCTGGAGTCAGACCCCAGCAGCCTCCCGGTCCCCAAACACCCTGCACTCGGAGGGTCAGGGGCAGCCCCGGAGCTTCTCCTAATCCACTGGGGGTAGGATATGTAAACAAGTCATTAGGGAGGCAGGCCCTCGGCACAGACGGGACGGCAATAGCAGAGGCTGCTGAACCTCGGTCACTGAGAGGAAGGTGGATGACCCGGCCGTGGGGGTGATTAACCAGACCAAGGCGCGTCCCACGGGGCCCTGCTACTTCGCTTTTAAACAAGCCTCAGGGAGGAAACCGGGAGCCCGGGCCAAGGGAGGAAAATGGCCACTTTCTGCTAAACAGTCTCAAGGCTAGATAGTATTCCAAAAAAAGCCCTGGTCCGGAGGTGCAAAGGGTAGGGCACATCTGCGGAGGAAACAGTCACCTTAATTACCACGTCTAGAGAAAGTGCGATTTCATTACAGCCTCCAAAACTACCGCCCAAAGAAGGAAACCAGAGAAGTGTTTTCAATTTGAAAGAGGCTGGAAAGAAGAGGGTGAGAGAGACTGACTCTCTCCACCCTCCCGCAACTTTGGACCACAAGGCGCTTTCCTGCCTCAAAGACTATTACCAAACACAACTGGACAATCCAACCCCCCGCTTTCAAACCTGTAGCCGTTACTTAAATGGTAAAACGCCCCACTTTAGTTTCCGGGGGATGCGGCCCAAATCAGTCCTTAAAAACACACAGGGAGCGCCTCTGGCAGCAGTCGCCCACGCCCCCGGCCCCGCGCACTGGGCTCGCTCCGGGAGGGGCGCGTGACGCCACCGAGGGGCGGCCGAGAGGGGACCGCGGGCTCCGGGCAGGGCAGGCGCTCTCGCAGCTCCAGCTATAACACAAGGGAGAGAAAGCAACGCTTTGGTTCCAGAAACTTCCATCGTCAAGGCCAGTTCTGGCCAGACGCACAGCCAAAGAGCCTCCCCTAGTCTAGCGGATGAACCGTTCGCGAATGCCACCCCCTAAAACCTTGGACCCATCTCCCAAGATGCCTCTTTTCTGCGCAATCCAGAAAGCACCCCGACCGCCGCCACCCACCAGCGGCGGCGAATAACTAACTTAGTGAGATCTTAGATAACTCGGGATCCAAGGGAACTTTCTTTTCTCAACGCCGCATCTCCAAGTCTCCAGAAATGTTAAGGAGGGAGGTGGTCAAGACGAGTTGAAGAATCCGAGTTTCAATTTGGGGGAGGGGGAGGGGAGGAAGAGGGAAGTTAATAATGCGGCTGCGGTGTACCCGTGTGGGGTGAAACGGAACCAGATGCGGCTGTTACATCTGGAAAATGGGGGTGGGGGAGGGCTGGGGGAGAAAGACATCGTGGTAATGTTTTTCAAACGGGTTGATAGCTTCTGAGACCAGAACAAGAAACACGCTTCACACCCCCCGCCCCACCACCACCAAAAAAGTGTCTGGCTGCTTCATAGGGGGTGTGTGTTCTATATGAACCCCATCTACAAGGTCCACAAATTCCTCTGCAAACATGGGTCGTAGCCTCCCTTTTCTCCCAACCCTAAACATAACGGGAGGGGAAGCGGGGTGCAGAGGGGTCTGGGCCAGAGAAGCCTACGCATCGCTGCCGAGTGAACCGCACCGGACAAAAACCTCATCCCTTCCCCCACCTCCAGGAACGAGATTGGGACGGAACGGCCCTCCCGCCGCCGTCCCATACCTCGGCTTAACGACTGTGGGTCGTCCTCCCGTTCCCCAAACTTCCGACCCTCTCAGAGACCGTCCAAGTCATAAGATCACCCCTTCTGGAAAGCGGAGTCGTTTTTCGCTCTCAGCTCAAGCAGATTCAGCCATTTGGTGACGACACCTCCTTAAAGCCTATTCCAAGAGAAGCTAACCTAGCCCTCCACGTCCTCTGCAGTTCATCCCCTACTCCATTCGCCCACAACCCGGACCCCAGGTTTAGCGGGGGTGGAAAAGGACTGAGGAATGTCCTGGATTTTTAGCGTTGAGCCCAAAGCTACCTGCTGAATTGGGGGTGAATCCCCAAAAGGGGACCAAAAAGAGATGGAGTGGAATGCAACACACACGCAACACACACACAACACACACACAACGCACCCCACCTCGCCGCCCACTCCCGCCCTCCTCCCCAGTCCAAGAAACCGCGGGCCTCGCCGCCTTCGCCCCGGGCCTGTCCTTCCCAGGACTCACCGAGGAGCCGCCGCCGCCGCCTCGCCAGCTCCCGAGCGCGAGTTGGCGGAAAAGTTGGGCAGCGGGAAGAGCGGCGGGACGAGCGTAGGGAGGGGGCGCAGAAGGAGACGCGGGCGGAGGGAAGGGAGGAGAGACCCAAGGGGGGCGCGGATCGCCCGGGAGGGAGCCGGGAGGTGGAAGGGGCGGGCGGCGAGCGGAGGGAGGCGCCGGTCCCGGCTGGGCTGCGGCGGGCAAAGCGCGCAGCCGGGAGGCTCCGGCGCCGGGGGCCGCTCGGGACGCCAAGCCAGCCCCGGATCCGGGGGCGCCGCGACTCTTACCTCGCTCGGCGTGGAGGTTCCGCCTCGGGAGAGTCCGCCGTGGCTTGCGCGAGCGGGCGTGTGCCCGCGTCCCCGGCTCCGGCCCGCCGCCCCCGGGCTCTTTTCGGGTCCTGGCGGGGTCGCGAGAGCTCCGCGGCCGGCGCTCGACTCCCGGCGGCGCTCGGTGCTCGGCGCCTCCAGCCCGGGCGGGAACAATGGAGCCGGAGCTGGTGCCCCGGAGGCGGGGCGGGGGGAGGGCTCCCGTCCGCCGCCCGGGGTCTCCAGACCTTGTGCCCCTCTTTTCCAGACCGCGGCGGCGGCGTCTCACGCTCCTTGCAGACCGGGCTCCATCGCTCCGCGGAGGCCCCGGCGCCGCGGCGTGCCCGACTGCAGCACGGGTACCGTGCGCCCTGTGGGGCGCCCCGAGCTCGGACGGGAGAAAGTCCTCGGGTTCCGCGGCTTTTCGAGCAGCTGCGCGCTCGCGGCCGGGGAAGGCGAGGTCGCCGCAATGCGCTACGCGGAGTGTCGGTCCCGTCCGGACGTGGCCCTGCTGCCGGCACAGCCCGGGTTCCTCCGCGCGCTACGGCTGCACCAGCGTCCCGGCTCCCGCTCACTGCCGCCCGCCGCCGAGGACGCCGCGCCTGTGACCGAAGGAGCGCTCCGAGCGCTGTGCGCCGGCGAGGCGCGAGGGCTCGCCCTCTCACTCCCACCGGCGCTGGTCCCTCCTCCGCCTCCGCCCCCTGCCGCTGCCTGCTGGGCCTTGTAGTTCTCCAGCCGCGGCCCCAGAGGAGGGGGAGCCGGCCGAGCGGGCCGAGCTGTCCCGCGCTCTGCCCTTCTCTTCCTGCAGCCTGGTCTCCTTTGGCGCTTGCGCCCCTGCATCTGAGCGCGTCCCAGAGGGCGCCGGAATGTCAGGCCCTAGACATAGCAGCAGTTTGGGGGGATGTGGGGGACAGGTGAAGAGACGCCGCAGCCTTGAGATTGTACCTGGTAGCGTGGACTTTGGAGTCTGCGCACCTTGGGGAATGATTTTCGCGTTCTAAATCTCGGTTTTCCCATCTGTGAAAGGGGGATAATAGTGCTTTTTCGTATAGAGTCGAGAGGTCAACGAGGGCCTGGCGCATAGTTAACACTTAGTAAATACAAGCTGGTTTTATTATGAGAAGGTCAGCCCCTCCTCAAACCCTTCCATTGGATCTCCGCTTTCCCCAGCCACATAATTTAGGTTTTGTGCTCCACCGGGAACTGGGCCCTGTAAATTCTACAGCAATGTTGTTGGTCTTCAGAAGTCTCCAGCCTGAAGTGAACGTCTAGGAAGCAAAGAGTAAGTGGGAGTTGAGGGGAGAGGTGTGGTTGGTTTGGAAATTAATCACAGCCCACTCAGAACACCCTCCAGTACTGTGGAACCCAGGAAAGTGGCTAAATTCTTCCCCCTGAGTCTTGCCGCGGGGTGGTATAATGTAGTGGTTTCCTAATCCAGATGGACACGGGTCCTCCAGGGAACGTCTGAAAAATACAAATTCATGGGCCTGCTCAGACATGAGGAATCAGGCTGTCCCAAGAAGGAGCCAAGAGCCTGTATTTTTTCCAAGTCTCCGTGGGGCCTGCGATGTGAGAGCCCAGGCTGAGGCCACCGTTGGGGTGGGAAGTAGGCAGCACTAGGTCTGAAGGATTCCTCCATTCTGTCCATCATTTGTGAAGTTTGATGTAGGACAAATCATGTATCTGATAAAATCAAAACAGCGGTATCTGTTGATACTCCTTCACAAGATGATCGTAAGAATCAAATAAAATGATAGCTCTCAGTGGACCAAAAATACTACACAAATAGAAGTCACTATGTAAGTTAGTGGCAGGGCCTGTTCACCTCATCCCCAAAACTTGTAGAAGTTTGAATACTGAATGAGTTACCCCCACCCAACTCCTCACCCACCCCACCCACGCCTCCCTGGCTAATTTAAGAAAAGAGTTGGGGGAGGGGGGCGGTGGCTGACACCTGTAATCGCAGCACTTTGGGAAGCTGAGGCAGGTGGATCACGAGGTCAGGAGATCGAGACTATCCTTGCCAACAAGGTGAAACCCCGCCTCTACTAAAATACAAAAAAATTAGCCAGGCATGGTGGCGCTCGCCTGTAATCCCAGCTACTGGGGAGGCTGAGGCAGGGGAATCGCTTGAACCCGGGAGGCGGAGGTTGCAGTGAGCTGAGATCGTGCCACTGTACCCCAGCCTGGCAACAGAGCAAGACTCCGTCTCAAAAAAAAGTAAAAAGAAAAGGGTCCTCGCGTTATTTTTCTAATCCACCAGTAGGCGACAGACTAGTGGCCAACACAGTGTTATTCACATAGTAGACACTCATAAAATTCCTTGACTGGCCAAAGAGCAAATATTCAGTAAGTATTTGTTGAACAAATGAATAAATAAACAACTAAATTACAGCTCACGCCTGTAATCCCAGCACCTGGGGTGGCCAAAGCAGAAGGATCACTTGAAGCCAGAAGTTCAAGACCAGACTGGGAAACAAAGTGAGCCCTTGTCTCTACAAAATATTTTTAAAAATTAGCTGGAGGTGGAGGCTGAAGGAGGAGGATGGCTTGAGCCTAGGAGTTTGAGGCTGCAGTGAGCTATAATCAGCCACTACACTCCAGCCTGGGCGACAGAGTAAGACCCTGTCTCAAAACAAAATAATATAAAACAAAAAATGAGAAACAAGAACTCATATCTTTGTTGAATAAATGAACTTCAGCCACTGTTTATAGAGTTTTCCCCTACAAGCCACCATTTAACCCTTCAGCTCCTGGTCAGGTTTGGTTTATACTCCTAAATAAGCTGCCCACCCATTAGGCCTCCTGCATTTTAATTAATACTCATCACAGGCTTGTAAGGCCAAACTCACACCCTACCCCCAAGAGGCCTTCCCTGCCCATCCCAGCTTTGTCAGTCGCTGGATCCCCTGCTCACTTTCTGACTATCCACTGAGTTGATACTAACCATAGCTTTGTTAGTAGTTTTCCTTACTCTGCTTTCTAACTGGCTTCTAAACTGCTTTAGGGCAAGGATCTCATCTAAGACGTCTGACCAATTCCACTCAGGAGGTTTTCCATGTATATTTGTGGTTGATGGACTTGCTAAGCATAACCCACCTGGCTTACCAGAGGAGGAAATACAATTTGAGGAAATATGATTGGGAAAACAAGCCATGAAAAAAATCCAGCATTTAATGTTAACACCCAGCTACTATTTTTCTACTTCGTTCCTAAAGGAGTGTGTATCGCCCTTCCTCTCCGTAATTCTTCTCAAACAAGGTTTTTGTTTTTGTTTCTGAGATGGAGTCTTGCTCTTTTCATCCAGGCTGGAGTACAATGGCATGATCTCAGCTCACTCAGCTCACCTCCGCCTCCTGGGCTCAAGCGACTCTCCTGCCTCAGCCTCCTGAGTAGCTGGGACTACAGACGCCTGCCACCATGCCCAGCTGATTTTTGTATTTTTAGTAGAGACAGGGTTTCACCATGTTGGCCAGGCTGGTCTCAAACTCCTGACCTCAGGTAATCTGCCCACCTTGGCCTCCCAAAGTGCTTGGATTACAGGCATGAGCGTGGCCCAGAACAAGGGGTTTTAAATCAAGCCCCTTTTTCTTATGGTTTAGAACCATTGTAGGAGTATCTTGAACCTCAAAGAAAAGGCTAAAGAATGTGTTCTTGATTTAAACGGAAAGAGAATGATCTAAATGCTTGTTTGGTGTTGAGGGACATGGGTCTGCTGCTGAAAAATCCTCTATAGATTCATCAAGAAGCCAAAATGAAAGCAAGTGGCCAACTTGCCAGGGTTCCCTTCTCCACTTCTCAGGGAAAGAGCTGATGGCAGCTGAACAGAGAAGGTGAGAAACTCGGCGAAGGCATGGGCTGTCCACGCACTGCAGACATGCTTCTGAATAATTGAGAGTTGGCTGCTTTTATCCTTCCAGCCCACCTCCCCTTCTGTCCCACTCCTGTACCCCTCCCCCTTTCTGAAACGCAGCCCTCCCATTTCTGGAAGGGCCCCAGGCCAGTGGAGGGAGAGTGTCCCTAGGGCAGCCCTGAGCCCTGATCCAGGCAATGGGGGTCAGACGGCAGCTCTGCCTGTCTCTGTCCTGCCCGAGGCCTCCTGGCACCTTGCCTCCCCATACAGAAATGTAATCTTCCCTCTGAGATAACAAAGAGCTGGGAGGGTCAGGGAGGATTTGTCGGCCCTTCGCCCTGCCAGCTAGATGTCTAAGGGGAGACAAAGGCCCTCACGCTGGAGGGCCTGATAACCAGTTGGGGGCCCGTTGCCTCCCACATCTGTGGGAGGAGGAGACCACTGCTGAATGAAACGAAGGGAAACGGAGCTCTCCCCAAAGCCCCGCCAGCTCTCTTTGTTTGGGAACACTGTAGGAAATCCCTTCCCTGTTCCTCCAGCTACTTGTGTCCTCAGAGTTTTCCCTGGTAGAAGGGAGCTCCTCTTCCCCTCTCCCCACATTCCTTCTGCCCCAGGGCTCCCCTCTTCTGTCTGGGTTCAGTTATTTTAGGGCTCAGCTGTGCCTAGCAGGGGTGATCACCCCACTACCCTGGGTCAATACTGCAGAATTAACACCTCTCTGTTAAGGAAGAAGTCAGGTAAAGTAAGTGCCATTGACATGGGGCAAGGTTGCAGAACTTCCAGCCCAGGCTTCAGGAGTCCCCAGGATGTGGTGAGAGCTGGCAGAGTCTCCACTCTGAGAGCTGCTTGCAGAAGGGGATTTGGAAGGAGGGAACTGTCTGGGTTTTTCCCTACAAAGTGGATCATTCACAGGTCCTGGGAGCAGGTGGGCAGCCAAGCCTTTTGCCCCAGGCCCCTGGAGTTATGGAGCAGCAGTCACCATCTGGCCACCATTTGGTGACCCCTGTCTGTTCCCAGAGCAGCTTCAGTGTGTCAGGGAAGGGAGGGTCTTGTTTGGCTTGGTGGTTTTGTAAATAACATTCACTCTCTTCTGCCAATGTGGAGTGAGAAAGGGAACGAGCTGCGTGGCAGCTCACCTCTGTCTGGCCTGAATGCCACATCTATTCACGGAGCCTTGGGGTGCCAAGGAGCACTTCTTGTGTGTCAGGCGCTGTGCCGGGCACAGTGGATCCAAAGATGAGAGAGATGAGGGCACAGCCTGGGGAACCTCACTTGTCTTGTGGGGGAGACCAAACATGACATGTAGTGCCCCCCAGGGGCATCTGCAGGGGGCTGCAGGAGGAGAGATCAGGAAGGAAGATGACTCAGGGGAAGCGATGCCTGAATCTTGAAAGATGACAACATGAAAATCCGCAAACTCATCTGGGATAGCTGAGGAAAGCAAGCCTGGAGAGTATGTGTTGAGGTGTGGGGGTGGGAGGTAGACAGTTGGTAGTCATTGAAGCATTGAATTATTTTGCCCTGAAGGGATGAACTTAGTCTCTGGGGTCAAACAGTTTTGAGCATGGGTCCTGATTCTGCCACTTATTGCCAGCTGTATGATCTTAGGCAAGCTAGTTAGCTACACTGCATTTGCTCAATGGTGAAATGAAGATGACAATGGTAACTGTTCTTCCCAGGACTGTTGAAAGGATTAAATGAGAAAATGCATGTAATGCACTTGGCAAAGCGCCCAGCACATTGTAAATGCTCAATAAATGGTAGTCATTGTTGTCATTATTATTATTATTTTTTTAGCCCAGGAACTTCCCTTTGATGGAAGACACCTTCTGGAGCCTGCATATCTTTGTGGCTTTTTTTTTTTTTTTTTTTTTTGAGATAGGGTTCCTCACTCTGTTCCCCAGGCTGGAGAGCAGTGGCACGATCTTGATTTACTGCAGCCTCGACCTCCTGGGCTCAAGCAATTCTCCCACTTCAGCCTCCCAAGTAGCTGGGACTGCGGGCATGCACCACCATGCCTAGCTGGTTTTTGAATTTTTTTGTGGAGGTGGTAGTCTCCTTATGTTGCCCAGGCTGGTGTTGAACTCCTGGGCTCAAGCCATTTACTCGCCTCAGCCTCCCAAAGTGCAGGGATTGCAGGTGTGAGCCACTGCACCCAGCCTTCTTTGTGGCTTTACTATGTATTTACCATCTCTACCCCCACTTCTACCCCAGATTCTTTGTTCCCCAACACCAGCTGCAGAAAAGGATATATTTTTCACCCTCATCTCCCTCTTCCTTGATGTACCCCAAGATAAACAGCCCTTTTTGTTATAGGTTTTACTGTGAAATAAGAGAAAAATGACAAGAACACATATGAGGAAACTAAGGGGGCCTATAAAACCTCAGCGAATCCTTCCAGCTATGGTCGCTGGTCTAGAATTGTGACTCCCTTCAGAACACTAACTGCAAACAAGCTGGTCTTTTGTCCTCTGTGTTTCTTCAGGGTTCTCCAAAGGCTCTTCTCTTTCTGACACAGACTTGTAAACCCTCTCCCAGTTAAAGCCACTCATCCAAAGGCTGGGGTCTGGAGAGGTGACAGAGGAGACAGTGGCAGAACAGCGAACAATTTGCATTTCTGAGAACCACCCCCAGGAGTGAAGGACCCAGTTCCTTAGGCTTTGCCCTGCCTAGGGACAAAGATCAAAGTTTCAGGGTTAGACTGAGATACTTGAGGATTCAACTTTGAAGTGGATTCCATCCAAGGATATGCTAATCAAGTTGCAGCTGACTTCTCCTGGGTTGTTAAGAACCTTTGGTGATATTGGGCTGGGTAGGGTCAGAGAGGAAGAGAATTTAAAAATAGACGGTGTTCTCCCATTCAGGTTAAATTTCCCCGTAACTGAATTTTATTATTCTGTCAAAACAAAACAAAATAGTTAACCAAATTTTTAATAGTGGTTTTCTTTGGGAATGTGATTATAAGAGGCTTATACTTTGGTTTAGTTTGTTTTTTGAGCCAGGCTCTATTTTTTTGAGCCACCTCTCTCTGTTGCCTAGGTTGGAGTGAAGTGATGTGATCACAGCTCACTGAATCCTTGAACTCCTTGGCACAAGTGATCCTCCCGCCCCAGCCTCCCAAGTAGCTGGGACTACAGGTCCATGCTACTATGGCTGCCCAATTTTACAATTTTTAATTTTTTGTAGAGACAGAGTTTAGCTATGTTGCCCAGGCTGGTCTTGAACTCCTGGGCTCAAGTGATTTTCCCACCTTGGCCTCCCAAAGTTCTAGGATTACAGGTACGAGCCACTGTGCCTGGCTCATTTTTTATGTACCTTTAAATTGTTTGACTTTTTTGAGAGGAGTTTTTTTTTTATAGGCCTGTCCGTGTGGTTGAGGAGGTTGTGTCCTGGGCTGGAATCCTATGCGCTACTGCCCGGCTGCCTCTGCCTAGAGGAAGTGGCCTTCTTCCAGCGTGTTCCAAGGCACCCTGGCCCTGATCGTGTACTAGTTTTCTAATCAGCAAAACATAATAATAATAATAGTGACTTTTTTTTTTTTGAGGCAGATTTTCGCTCTTGTTGCCCAATCTGGGGTACAATGGCGCCGTCTCAGCTCACTGCAACCTCCGCCTCCTGGGTTTAAGCAATTCTCCTGCTTCAGCCTCCAGAGTAGCTGGGATTACAGGCTCGTGCCACCACGCCCAGCTAACTTTTGTATTTTTAGTAGAAACGGGGGTGGTGCGTGCCGATATCGCGCCATTGTACTCCGGCCTGGGTGACAAGAGTGAGACTCCATCTCAAAAAAAGAAAGAAGCCTTCTTAGTCATCAAAAGAGAAAGAGGGACAACATGAAAGCTGATCTCCTGATATCTCAGATGACTGAAGAATGGTTTGGGTCCTGGAAGGGCTGGAGATGCCTCTGACTGCCTGTCTTCACCAAAGCCTGGTTTTCTCCATGCCAGTGAGTGCAGAGAACTTGCAGGGCACCTTTATGAGGCCTGCCCAGCCAAGAAGAAGCCAGGCATACGGCGACAGTGCCCTGCAGCCAATATAGGGTTTTGATTAGCAGATGAGGGAGGTCTGTAGGTATCTCTTTGCTGAGTCAGCTGGGATGGATTTCTCAGGCCTATCTAGAAAGTAATCTGCATGGGTGTTAAATCCCCTTAGTTCTTCCAGGTGTTTCTTGCTAAGGCTAGATACAGGCCAAGTATTTGCGGCTGTGTTCCTAACACCGCTTGTCTGGTTCTGATAGGTTTCCAAGCATGTGAGCTTATTTTCTGAGAGATATACAGATGGACCTTGTTTGATGGTGCTTTGCTTTTTTTGAGACAGAGTCTTGCTCTGTTGCCCAGGCTGGAATACAGTGGCATGCTCTTGGCTCTGCAGCCTCCACCTCCTGGGTTCAAGCAATTCTTCCGCCTCAGCCTCCCGAGTAGCTGGGACTACAGGCACGTGCCACCACGCCTGGCTAATTTTTAGTAGAAATGGGGTTTCGCCATATTGGCCAGGCTGGTCTTGAACTCCTGACCTTGTGATCCACTCGCCTCAGCCTCCCAAAGTGCTGGGATTGCAGGTGTGAGCCATCGCGTCCGGCCAGTGCTTTGCTTAATTGTACTTCCCAAATAGTGCGATTTTTAAGCATGGAACGTTTGTGGCAACCCTGTGTCAAGCAAGGCCATCGGCACCATTTTTCCAGCAGAGTGTGCTCACTTCATGTCTTTGGGTCACATTTTGGTAATTTTTGCAAAATTTCACACTTTCTCATTATTATTATATCTGTCATGGTGATCTATGATCAGTGATCTTTTCATTATTGTCATTGTTTTGCGGCACCATGAATCATACCCATATAAAACAGTGAACCGAATCGATAAATATGTGTTGCAACTGCCCTACTGACTGGCTGACCCCCACCCCTCCCTTTCCTTGGACCTGCCTATTCCTTGAGATACCACAATATTGAAATTAGGTCATTAATAATCCTACAATGGCTCCTAAGTGTTCACAAGTGAAAGGAAGAATTCCATGTTTTTCACTTTAATTCCAAAGCCAGGAAATGATTGCTTCTAGTGGGAGGGAAGGTGCACGTTAAAACTGAGATAGGGCCGGCACGGTGGCTCAAGCCTGTAATCCCAGCACTTTGGGAGGCTCAGCCGGAGGACGGGCGGATCACGAGGTCAGAGATCGGTGACCTCATCCTACAACGCGGTGAAACCCCGCCTCTACTGCTAAAAATACAAAACTTAGCCGGGCGGTGGTCACGCCTGTAGTCCCAGCTACAATGGGGAGGCTGAGGCAGGAGAATGCATGTGAACCCTCGGGAGGCGGAGCTTGCAGTGAGCTGAGATCCCGCCACTGCACTCCAGCCTGGGCGACAGGAGCCGAGACCGGCCTCAAAAAAAAAAAAAAACAAAAAAATGCAAAAAAAAAAATAAAATTGGAGATAGGCCCAGACTCCAGGTCTCTTGTGCCAAATGGTTAGTTGAGTTGTGAATGCAGAGGAAAAGTGTTTTGTTTTTGTTTTTTTTTTTTTTGAGATGGAGTCTCAGTCTTCAACCTCAGTCTGAAGTATAGCTGTGACTTTGAGTCTCAGCTCACTGTAGTGTCCATCTCCCAGGTGTTCAGGATTTCACCAGTTTCCTGAGTAGCTGGGATTACAGGAGCAGCATCACACCTAACTACTTTTGTATTTTTATCAGAGATGGGTTTTGCCAGCTAGGTTGGTCTTGAACCCTGACCTCAGGTGATTCAGAGCCTGTCTTGGCCTCCAAAGCTGGGATTACAGGATGAGCCACCACACCCAGCCAAAGTTCTTTTAAAATTAAAAGTGAGGCTAAAAGACTCACGCCTGTAACTCTGCAGCACTTTGGGAGGCCGAGGCGGGTGGATCACGGGGTCATGAGTTCAAGTCCAGCCTGGCCAACATAGTGAAACCCCGTGTCTACTAAAAAAACCAAAATTGGCTGGGTGTGGTGGCACGCCCCTGTAGTCCCAGCTACTCTGGAGGCTGAGGTGGGAGAACTGCTTGAATCCGGGAGGCAGAGGTTGCAGTGAGCTGAGACCATGCCATTGCACTCCAGCCTGGGTGACAGAGGGAGACTCTGTCTCAAAAAAAAAAAAAAAAAAAAAAAAAAAAAAAAGTGCTGCTCCAGTGAACATATGAATGATACAAAAGCAAAACAGCATTATTACTAATATGGAGAAAGTTTGGGTGATCTGGATAGAAGATCAAACCAGCCATAACATTCCCTTAAGCCAAAGCCTAATCCAGAGCAATGCCCTAACTCTTCTCAATTCTATGAAGGCTGAGGGTGGTGAGGAAAGTGAAAGAACAGTTGGAAACTAGCAGAGGCTGCTTCAACTTAAGGAAACAAGCCATCTCCATATCATAAAGGTGCAAGGTGAAGCAGCAAGTGCTGATGTGGAAGCTGCAGCAAGTCATCCAGAAGATCTAGCTACGATCATAGATTTTTTAATGTAGATAAAACAGCCTTCTACTGGAAGAAGATGTAATCTAGGACTTTTCTAGCTATAGATAAGTCAATGTCTGGCTTCAGAACTTCAAAGGACAGGCTGACTCTTGTTAGGAGGTAATGCAGCTGGTGACTTTAAGTCAAAGCCAGTGTTCATTTACTGTTTCCAAAATCCTATTGCTGTTAGACATTATGCTAAATCTACTCTGGTTGTGTTCAGTAAATGGCATAACAAAGCCCGGATGACTGCACATCTGTTTACAGCATGGTTTACTGAATTTTTGTTTGTTTGTTTGTTTGTTTTTTGAGTAGGAGTCTCACCCTGTCACCAGGCTGGAGTGCAGTGGTGTGATCTCAGCTCATTGCAACCTCCGACTCCCAGGTTCAAGCCTCAGCCTCCTGAGTAGATGGGATTACAGGCACGCACCACCACACCCAGCTAATTTTTGTATTTTTAGTGGAGACGGGGTTTCACCACGTTGGCCAGGATGGTCTCGATCTCCTGACTTCATGATCCGCCCACCTCAGCCTCCCAAAGTGCTGGGATTACAGGCGTGAACAACCGCACCTGGTGGTTTACTGAATAAAGCCCACTGCTGAGACCTACTGCTCAGAAAAAAAAAAAGATTCCTTTAAAGGTATTACTGCTCATTGACAATGTACTTGGTTACTCAAGAGCTTTGATGGAGGCCGGGCGCGGTGGCTCAAGCTTGTAATCCCAGCACTTTGGGAGGCCGAGACGGGTGGATCACGAGGTCAGGAGATCGAGACCATCCTGGCTAACACGGTGAAACCCCGTCTCTACTAAAAAAAAAAAATACAAAAAACTAGCCGGGCGAGGTGGCGGGCGCCTGTAGTCCCAGCTACTCCGGAGGCTGAGGCAGGAGAATGGCGTAAACCCGGGAGGCGGAGCTTGCAGTGAGATGAGATCCGGCCACAGCACTCCAGCCTGGGCGACAGAGCCAGACTCCGTCTCAAAAAAAAAAAAAAAAAAAAAAAAAGAGCTTTGATGGAGATGTTCAAGGAGATAAATGTTTTCATGCCTGCTAATACAGAATCCATTCTGCAGTCATAGACCAAGGAGTAATTTTAACTTTCATGTCTTATTGTTTAAGAAACACATTTTATAAGGCTATAGCGGTCTTAGTGATTCCTCTAATGGATCTGGGCAAAGTCAACTGGAAAACCTTCTGGAAAGGATTCACCATTCTATATCCCATGAAGAACATTTGAGATTCATAAGAGAAGGTCAAAATATTCACATTAATCAGAGTTTAGAAGAAGTTTATGCCAACCCTCATGAATAACTTTGAGGGGTTCAAGACTACAGTGAAGGAAGTAACTGCAGATGTGGTGGAAATAGGAAGAGAACTAGAATTAGAAGTGGAACCTGAAGATGTAACTGAATTGCTACAAGCTCATGATAGAACGTGAATGGATGGGGAGCTGCTTTGTTGCTTCTTATGGATGAGCAACGAGAGTGGTTTCTTTTTTTTATTTTGAGATGGAGTCTCGTTCAGTTGCCCAGGCTGGAGTGCAGTTGTGCGATCTCGGCTCTCTGCAACCTCCGCCACCTCCCGGGTTCAAGCAATTCTCATACCTCAGCCTCCCGTGTAGCTGGGATCACAGGCGTGTACTACCACGCCCAGCTAATTTTTGTATTTTTAGTAGAGACAGGGTTGGAGTTTCCTTCTTTTGCCCAGGCTGGAGTGAAGTGGCACTATTTCGGCTCACTGCAACCCCCACCCCCTGGGTTCAAGCAATTCTCCTGTCTCAGTCTCCCGAGTAGCTGGGACAACAGGTGTGTGCCACCACACCTGGTTAATTTTTTTTTTTTTTTTTGAGATGGAGTCTCGCTCTGTCGCCCAGGCTGGAGTGCAGGTGCAGTCTCAGCTCACTGCAACCGCTACCTCCTCGGTTCAAGCGATTCTCCTGCCTCAGCCTCCCAAGTAGCTGGGACTACAGGCACGTGCTACCATGCCCAGCTAATTTTTGTATTTTTTAGTAGAGGCGGGGTTTCACCATGTCGGCCAGGCTAGTCTTGAACTCCTGACCTCAGGTGATTGACCCGCCTAGGTCTCCCAAAGTGCTGGGATTATAGGCGTGAACCACCGCACCCGGCCAAACGTAACTTTTATATGCACTGGGAAACCAAAACGCAACTCACCTTATTGCAATATTAGCTTTATTGTGGTAGACTGTAATCGAACTTACAATATCTCCAAGGTATGCCTGTATAGAAAATACAAATAGTGGACCAGACGTGGTGGCCTATAATCTCAGCACTTTGAGAGGCTGCGGATCCCTGGAGCCCAGGAGGTCAAGGCTGCAGTGAGCCGTGTTCATGCCACTGTACTCTAGCCTGGGTAACAGAGGAAGATCATGTCTCAATAAATAAATAAATAAATAAATAAATAAATGTCACAGTGTTAGATTTTATCTCTCTACATAAGCCTTTTTGGGGGTATGTTTTATTTTGAAGTCATGATAGCTACTATTTAATGAATACTTACTATGAGTTGGTACCATGGTAAATGATTTTATAGAAGTTATCCCATTTCAGCCTCACAGATGCAACTGTTAGCTCCCAATTCACGGGTGAGAAAACTGAGGCTACATAATTCCCCAAGTCATTATGTAAGGAAGCAAGCCTATCAATGCAGATAGGCTGACTCCAGAGCATTTGTGTCCAGCCAGTCCATGTGGGAAAAGAGGCTGTTCTTGATTAACAGTGTCTACAGAAGGGAATTTAAAACCCCTCTTTCTTTAAAAATTCAACTATTAGAAAAAAAGTTTAAACCACACCAAACAGAACTGTAACATTTTGAGTGTGCGTTTTTAGAGAAAACTTGTTAGTAATCTGCTTGAATCAACACCAGTACTATTTTTCTAAAACAGTTCCACTTCATAGGATCCTGTGAAGTGTGTGTGTGTATGTGTGTGTGTGTGTGTGTTGAGGGAGGTGGTGGGATGACAGAAAAAAAGCTGAAATCTGACACCTGTGTGCCCAAATCTCAGTGTCACTAAGGGTGTCCCTAGGTTTCAGAACCACCCTGCCTGCTCCAGTTCTGCCAGCCCACTTGGAGATGGTGTTCAGGAATTATGAGTTCATGCTAAAGCAGGGGCCAGTGAAAATACGGAAGGCATTTTTGAGGAGACTCAACCCACCAGTGCAGAAACTGTATTTTAGGAAACCATATTTCTGGCCGGGCGCGGTGGCTCAAGCCTGTAATCCCAGCACTTTGGGAGGCCGAGACGGGCGGATCACGAGGTCAGGAGATCGAGACCATCCTGGCTAACACGGTGAAATCTGTCTCTATTGTAACACAGGGGTTCAGGCTTCTGGCGAGGAGCGGGCGCTTGTCCTGAAGCACTGGGAGGCTGAGGGGAGAATGGCGGCGGAATCCGGGAGGCGGAGCTGTAGTGAGCTGAGATCCCGCCACTGCACCCAGCCTGGCGACGGAGCGAGACCTGGGTCCAAAAAAACCATATTTCTGTGTTATGAATAGGTCCACAGAAAACTGAGATAGAATCTTTCAAATCAAGTGTGCTTTCTGCTAGCATGTTTCTGAGTTTATTTTTCTTTTTTTTCTTTTTTTTTGAGACGGAGTCTCACTCTGTCTTCCAGGCTGGAGTGGCAGGGCCGGATCTCAGCTCACTGCAAGCTCCAGCCCTGGGTTTATTTCATTCCTCCTGCCTCAGCCTCCTGAGTAGCTGGCTGGACTACAGGCTTCCCGCCCCACACCTCGGGCTAGTTTTTTGTATTTTTAGTAGAGATTTGGGCTCACCTGTTAGCCAGGATATCTCTGATCTCCTGACCTCGCGGATCCGCCTGCCTGGCCTTCCAGCGTTGGGATTATGGCTTGGTTTCACCGCTACTCGCCTCGAAGTTTATTTTTCATTTGTATCTTTTTGCATGCCTTCAGCCTGCTCTATAGTTCCACCTCCTTCTGTCTTCTTTCAGAATTTTTTTTTTTTTTTTTTTTTTTTTTGAGATGGACTCACTCTGTCACCAGGCTGAGGCAGAAAGGACCTGGCCTCCACTCAGCAACCTCCGCCTCCCAGGTTCAAGTGCCTCTCATGCCTCAGCCTCCCCAGTAGCTGGGATTACAGGCACACGCCACCATACCAGCTAATTTTTGTATTTTTAGTAGAGATGGGGTTTCACTACATTGCCAGGATGGTCTCCATCTTTTGACTCAGATCTGCTTCCACCTTTGGCCTCCCAAAGTGCTGGGATTATAGGTGCGGAGTTTCAATTCCTGTCTGGCCTTTCAGAATTTTTAGTAGAGGAGCAAGGGGTGGTGGTGCAGTCTCTGATTAAAAGTTGAAACTATTTTGATTGGGCATGGTGGCTAATGCCTGTAATCCCAGCACTTTCAGAGGCCAGGTGGGGTGGATCACCTGGAGCCCAGCAGTGGGAGATCATTTTGGGCAAATATAGCAAGACCCTCATGTCAAAAAAAAAAAAGAAAGAAGAAAGAAAGAAGGAAAGAAGGAAAGAAGGAAGGAAGGAAGGAGAAAGAAAGAAAGAAAGAAAGAAAGAAAGAAAGAAAGAAAGAAAGAAAGAAAGAAAGAAAGAAAGAGAGAAAGAAAGAAAGAGAAAGAAAGAAAAAGTAAAAGAAAAAAAGATATGGTTTTGTTTCTGACTTCACTGTCAGGTTTCTCACCATAAACTTTCTGTTTGGCTATTGTGTTCCTCACTTCTATGAAAGATCTCCTGTCCCTGCCTCTCAGCTTCAGCTTCCTGAGTAGAACACAGGTCACTAGTTGCCCAAATTAGAGCTGTACTTCATACCATAATTCAAAACCAAGTTTTTAAGTGCAGTGAAGTTTTAAAACAATCAGGAAGAAAGTTTGGTTTTTTTTGGGGGGTGGGGGACAGAGTCTCGCTCGGTCGCCCAGGCTGGAGTGCAGTGGTGCGATCTTGACTCACTGCAACCTCCACCTCCCAGGTTCAAGTGATTCTCCTGCCTCAGCCTCCTGAATAGCTGGGATTACAGGTGCCTGCCACCATGCCCGGCTAATGTTTTGTATTTTTAGTAGAGACGAGGTTTCACCATGTTGGCCAGGCTGGTCTCAAACTCCTGATCTCAGGTGATCCACCTGCCTCGGCCTCCCAAAGTGCTGGGATTACAGGCGTGAGCCATCGTGCCTGGCCAGGAAGAAGTTTGTTATGTCAAAATGTTGAATATGGGGGCAAAGAAAAGAGAACAATCCAGGAATACAAATACTCAACACATGTCTGTCCCCTGTTCATCCTTAAGCCTGTTCCTCCACCAGGAGGGTCCCCTCTGCAACAGCACCTGGCAATCCACACTGAAGCTGCACAGTCCTCTCCTGAGTACTTAATGGAGACTCAGGAAGGACTTGCTGATGTGGACTCCGCTCTGTGGCTTCTTCCTTCCTGCATTTTTATTGAAGCCCTGGGAAGGGAGCCAGGACATTTCATGATGTTTGTTTCTACAGATATTCCACCGCTTTTTTTTTTTTTTTTTTTTTTTTTTTTTTTTTTTTTTTTTACTTCCAGATTAGATTATCATGTGTTGGTGGCGGCAGCAAAAACAGAGGATTGATGACAGATAGAGGATCGTTGGAGCACACATTGGGACAATAAATGCCCACATAACTTTGTCCAGACAAAGATGTGGTCCGTCCCCCTGGTCCTGGCTAAGGGGGCTTTGTCCTGGGACTGGGGAGCAGTTATGCACCCTTCCTACCTTCCTGTTCCTGTTCCTGTTTCTGCTTCAGGTGGCCTTTTATTTAAATTCTAAAGCCCTTCAGAGGATCTAAATGAGACTATCCTTAATCAAATATACAGAATAACTGCAACCTTCCTTAGTATTTTGCTTCACTGACTTTCCAGTATTCTCATTGGAACTGGGTAAGCATCCGTCTGTCCAAGGTACAAATTTTTTCTTTTGTCACTTTGGCAAATTTAGCAGCCTCTCTGCACCTCAATTTTCTCAACTGTAAAGTGGATTTGTAGGGTTAGGAGAATGTAAAGCTCAGGGCTTTTTAACTGGGTTGATGCTCATTAGATGTGGAGCACCTTTACCTGAGCTGCTGTGTGGGGTACCAGGAGTCACCGATGGGCAAGAAAGCCTGAACTACCCTCTGGTTTATTGCTTAGACATTTGGGGGTGGTACCAGGCTCACCCCTCCACAGAGCCATTCTGAAGCTGCCACCCAGATTGGTGCCAGTTTGGATCTAAAGAGATGGGGGCCAGGCACAGTGATTCACACTTGTGATCCCAGTGCTTTGGGAGGCTGAGGTGGGAGGATTGCTTGAGGCCAGGAGTTGGAGACCATGTCTCTATAAAAAATTTAAAAATTAGCTGGGCATGGTGGTATGTGTCTGTAATCCCAGCAACTTGGGAGGCTGAAGCAAGAGGATCCCTTAAGCCCAGCAGGTCAAAGTTGCAGCGACCTATGATCACACCACTATACTCCAGTCTGGGAGACACAGCAAGACCCTGTCTCTTAAAAAAATAAAAGGAGGTGTGGGGAGGTCCTGCCCCCTTTACCTTCCTTATTTTCATCAGTGGTCTTCCTTTGTTCCATCCTCACTCAACATTTCATCCTGCACCTGGGTTTCGTAACGACAGATATCAAAGAAAACGTGATTAAGGCAGAGAAGGAAGGGCGAGCAATCCAGGAGCCTGAAACACATTGGTGATTCTCAAATCCCTTTTCTCAATAACTTCCTTGGCAATCTCTTGTGCTCTCTGTCCTCTCACTCTCTGGCCTCGGATTTCCCTTCCCCTCAGCGTCACTGCCAGGGCTGAAGTGATGGAAAGCTGCAGATTGAGGGAGTGGCTGCAGTGCTCTGGCCCTGGCTTCTGTCCTCTGCCACATCTCCCCTCCTGGACAGAAACTGCTGCCTTTCTTCTGTCTCTTTGGAAAGCTCCTTTCAATTCCTCTTCAATTGTATTATCCTTCTCTAGGGAATCCACTAGTGAGCTCAGGAGGACCCTCAGCATTTCCTGACCACATTTTGTAACACACAGAGCCCTGTAATCTCCATTCATCAAGGCTGATTTTTCCACAGCTCTGGTTCTGAAGAGGTCAGGTGGGGGTGGAGAGTGCAGGCTGAGGGGTGGATGGTGAAGGAAAGCTGGCAGCGGCAGAGGAGACCCTCCCCAGCAGTGAGGCTTCTTACAGACAGATTCACAGCTGAAGCCAGCCAGCCAGGCTGTAGGGAAGGCACCCAGGAGATGCCCTAAAGTGTGGCCTGGGCTGGGAGGGGCCCCCGGTGCCCTATGATTGGCTCAGTCTCTGCTGCCCATGACCCCTGTCACTGCCAATCAAGGAAGGAAGAGCAGGAAGGCAAACATACCCAACTGCGTACTTTCTAGATCAGAACTTTCCAATTCTCCATAATGGCAGAGAAAAAGAAGCCATCCTGCTGGTGCTTAGAGAACTTTAATACAGGGGCACAGCATGGCAGCACACACAACTAACTCCTATCACAGGGGCTTTTCCTTTCAATCACAGAGATGCGCTGACTATTCCACATTCCCAGCAGCAGGGAAAGCAGGATTTAAAAACAGCCCCCAGGGCAGGCGCCATGGCTCACTCCTCTGTGTTCCAGCACTTTGGGAGGCCAAGGCGGGCGGATCACTTGAGGTCAGGAGTTTGAAACCAGCCTGGCCAGCATGGCAAAACCCCGTCTCTACTAAAAATACAAAAATTAGGGGCCAGGCACGGTGGCTCATGCCTGTAATCTCAACACTTTGGGAGGCCAAGGTGGGCAGATCACGAGGTCAGGAGATCAAAACCATCCTCACTAACACGTTGAAACCCTGTCTCTACTAAAAATACAAAAAATTAGTCAGACGTGGTGGCAGGCACCTGTAGTCCCAGCTACTTGGGAGGCTGAGGCAGGAGAATGGTGTGAACCCGGGAGGGAGAGCTTGCAGTGAGCCGAGATCGCCCCACTGCACTCCAACCTGGGCGACAGAGCAAGACTCAGAGCGAGACTCCATCTCAAATAATAAAATAAAATAAAATAAAAAAATAAAAGTACAAAAATTAGCCAGGCATGGTGGTGCACGCCTGTAATCCCAGCTACTCAGGAAGCTGAGGCAGGAGAATCACTTGAACCAGGGAGGTGGAGGTTGCAGTGAGCTGAGATCGCGCCATTGCATTCCAGCCTGGCAACAGAGTTAGACGCTGTCTCAGATAAATAAATAAATAAATAAATAAATAAATAAATAAATAAATAGATAGATAGATAGATAAATAAAAGCAGTCCCCAGGAAGGAGAGGGGATACATGCTGCAGCAATTGTTCAGCTCTGTGATCCAGGAATGGGGCAACCACAGGGCAGAAAGGAAGGGTGATTTTGTGTCTAAGAAACAACAGAAATCAGGAGGATGGAGGAGAAAGAAGAGATCAAAAGGGAACAGGAGAGTTAAAGTAGGTAAAGTACAAAGGTAAGAAAGAAAGGAAAAGAAGAGAGATTGCCGGAGGTAGAATAAGAGAGGAGATTGCCACAACACAGCCCCTGTCACTGCTGAAAAACAGCGACCTATTCAGGAAGCCTGTGCCACTTGGCCATTGTGGGATTCCAGAAGGGACTCATTAGGGCTTGTCACATGGGCTGCATTGTCTCCAGACAACAGTTCTGCCAGACAGTCCCACCACGGTCTGTGCAACCAGGGCAGACTCTCGGGGTCTGCTGGACCCGGATCCTGGGGCTGGGTTGGGAGCTGCTCCCTCAATTGTTTCTGTCACCACAATGACAGCTCTAGGGAAGAATACCTCCCTTCCCTCCTGGCTGATCTGTTGCAAAATTCTGGAGCCCGTAGCCTGGGGGGGGGGGGGCGTCTATTAAAACTATGCACATACAGCTTCTTTCTTTTGTGTAAAGCATAGAGTCTCTGGACCTCAGAGGATAGAAGTGAAATCTAACATATGTTCATTGAAAGACATTTTTTTGAGACTGAGTCTCACTCTGTTGTCCAGGCTGGAGTGCAGTGGCAAGATCTTCAGCTCACTGCAACCTCTGCCTCCTGGGTTCAAGTGATTCTCCTGCCTCAGCCTCCTGTGTAACTGGGACTACAGGCACACGCTATGCCTGGCTAATTTTTGTATTTTTAGTAGAGATAGGGTATCACCATGTTGGTCAGGCTGGTCTGGAACTCCTGATCTCAAGTGATCCATCCCTACCCTCAGCCTCCCAAAGTGCTAGGATTACAGGCATGAGCCACTGTGTCGGCCCATTGAAAGACTTTCACCTACAAATGCTGCAAGGGCGAGGTGCGGCTCCTCCCCTGTGTGATTTATTGCCTCCAGTGCAAGAAGTAGGGGGTATCTCCCAGCTTTCTGCCTGTAGCACCCTGCCCAGACCTTCACAGCTACAGGAAATCCCTAGAGGAAGCTTCTTGGGCACCCCAGGACACAGGAGAAATTGGAACGGCTAAACAAGAGGAATGATAACTTTCTTTCCAGGTGTCAGGGATCACCTGCAGAGAGTACATCAGTCACCATTCTGTGAGAGTTATTACTATGCTGCAGCCTTGGGGAAACACCCAGTACCTATCTATATTCTCTCATTGAGCCACCCTCATTGTATAGAAGTTCAAAGGTTAGGTGATTTGCTCAGGTGGGATTCAAATCTTGAAATCTTTGGAGCTAGGAAGCTCCTCTGGAGTCATCTATTCTTGAATCAGTTTCCCTCCATAATGAAGCTTTCAAGAGTCTTTGATGAAATGAGAAAAGTACGATCAGGTAGTGTTTTCCATATAGCCGAATTTCTTTAAAGGCCTCTCCTTACTATTCTAAGATGATGTCTCATCTACTTTTTTTTTTTTTTTTGAGACGGAGTCTCACTCTGTCACCCAGACTGGAGTGCAGTAGCACGATCTCTGCTCACTGCAACCTCTGCCTTCTGGGTTCAAGCAATTCTCCTGCCTCAGTCTCTTGAGTAGCTGAGATTATAGGCATGTGCCACCATGCCTGGCTAATTTTTGTATTTTTAGTATAGATGAGGTTTCACCATGTTGGTCAGGCTGATCTCATACTTCTGACCTTGTGATCTGCCTACCTCGGCCTCCCAAAGTGCTGGGATTACAGGCGTGAGCCACTGCGCCCAGCCTCATGTACTTTTTTAGTACTGAAATGTGCTTTCTTTTTAAAACTGATAGTGATGGTGATATTTTTAAAATATTCTTTTTTGGCAGCATGAAAAGTTAGTCCCCCAAACTTTAAGTTAACTAGACTGGTCTAAAATTCAGGAAATCACTGATCAAATCCAACCCCCTCCTCACCTTGGTGAGAAAACTGAGGCCCAACCAGCTTGAAGGGTTGTCCAAGGTCACTCGGCAGGTAAGCAGCCTCTGCCTGGCTGTGTCTATTTTCATTGTGTTCCCCATTCTGGGGCTTTTGTGCCACTGGACCCGTGGAATATGACAAACACTACCTGGTCCCTGACAGTGGGATGATCTCCCTCTGTGCAATCTCCTCTCCCTGTGTCTGGTATTACAGCATCAGTCCCTCCCTCCTACCCAGCTGCCACTGGCTCTCTGCATTTGCTCCTGTGCTTAGTGGGCACAGCGTCCCGTGCCGGTCACACCACAGCTTCCCCTGTAAACCTGATGGCAGCCTGGCACTCCTCTTCATGACAGCGGATTGCTGGCCTCCTCTGCGAGGTCATTCCTAAAACGCAGGCATGAAAGTCATCCCCAGCAGTGGTCCCCATGTCTGACCTGCAAGACATGTGCTTTGTGCAGGGCACTGGCTCATAAATTTTGTATTTAAGTGGTTTAGCCTTGTACTCACCTGATCTAAATTAAACTTCCTAAGGGAAACAACTGTTTCTTCTCTTTGTTCTGTAACTCTCTACCCCTTCGGTGGGTTATCTGTAACGATGGAGTGTGCTCTGTTCTGAGTTCTATGAAGGTTGGATGGCGGAAATAATATGGCAGATAAGTCAGGGGTGCAGGAGAGGGTGGAACTGGACTGTGGAGAAAGGAATTCTTGAGGCCAAGTTTGAGAGGAGAGAGGAAAGCTCAGCCCTATGGACCCAGAGCTTAAAGATGTGCCGTTCTTTAGTTCTGGGACAGGATTGCAGCGGAAAGGACCTGGATTCTGACCTCTGTAGGAGGAGGAAGGCCTTTGAAGCCCCCAGAAGTCAAAGAAAAGCTGATAGAGTGAAGAAGTTCCTTCCTGTTCTGGAACCTTCCCAGCTTCCTCTCTCTGGCAGAACCAGCTGAATTGGGGAGTGGATTCGTCTAGCTTTCCAGCTCCAAGGGAAAACAATGATCCTGATCCTCCCCCTCAGCCTCTTTACTGTCTGGGAGAACCGCTGCCCGCCCCATGTTTACGTGTCCTAACCAATGAGGGTGGGACTCAGACTAAAATAGGAGTTATATTTTGCCTTGGATCCACGCACACCCCTCCCCCACAACACACACACACGCACACACACACGAAGAAGAAGAGCACAGAGCACTCCCTGCTCCGATGCCACGTTCCTGGCTAGCTCAAAGGGCTCTCAGCCAGTTTGCAGATCAATGAAGGCTGAATAGATCATTCAGCTTGAAACGGGCCCATTCAGGCCTCTCTGCTGTAGCCAGTGCAGTCGCCCTTCTCCACTGAGATTCTGCTAGAAGGGAGCATTACTCTCTTCTGGAATAAAAGTGTTCAGTGAAGGAAGGAAGAGAGGACCACATTTGTAGGAGAAGGAAGCACTAGTTCTCTTCCTGGAGAATTTCATTAGGGAGAAGACCAAGGGCGGCCGTCTGGTTGGAATCCAGGGTTGGAAGCATCTACTTCACCTGTTAATTGCCTGAATCAGAGAATAAGAAGGAAGTGCCCCTGTCCTATCCCCTTCTGGCATATAAGTCCTCTCTGAGAAGACTTGCTTATCCTGGGCTTTTTACTGAAGGATAGCAGTCTGGATTTACAGAAATCAGAAAAGAAATCAAAACTGTTTGCATTCAGATAGCCTTTGGGCAACAAGATGTGAAAATGGAGGCCTGACACAGTGGCTCACGCCTATAATCCCAGCATTTTGAGAGGCTGAGGGAGGATCTCTTAAGGACAGGAGTATAAGACCAGCCTGGACAATATAGCAATACCCCATCTCTACAAAACTTTAAAAAATTAGGTGGGCATGGTGGCACATGCCTGTAGTCCTGGCTACTTGGGAGGCTGATGTCAGAGGATTACTTGAGCCCAGGAGTTGGAGGCTGCAGTGAGCTGTGATTGTGCCACCACACTCCAGCCTGGGTGACAGAACGAGGCCCTGTTTCTCTTTAAAAAAAAATCCTGAAGTTAGGTGATTTAGTGAAGGTCACTGCTGTGACTTAGCTTTGTAAGTCTGGACAGTTCCATAGCTTCTTTTTTTTTTGAGATAGAGTCTCATCTGTCGCCCAGGCTGGAGTGCAGTGGCACAATCTCCTCTCACTGCAACCTCTGCCTCCCGGGTTCAAGTGATTCTCCTGCCTCAGCCTCCCGAGTAGCTGGGATTACAGGTGCCTGCCACCATGTCTAGCTAATTTTTGTATTTTTAGTAGAAACAGGGTTTCACCATGTTGGCCAGGCTGGTCTCCATCTCCTGACCTCATGATCCACTGGCCTTGACCTCCCCAAGTGCTGGGATTACAGACGTCAGCCACCACGCCCTGGCCCCATAGCCTTTTTAAGTGTCAGTTTGCACAGCTGTAAAATGGAGGGGAAAAGTCATCTTACAGCTGGAACTAATGCAGAAGATTAATTAAGGAGGAGACATATGGGGGAGCTGGTGCTTGGCGGCTTCTTAACACGGCTCCTTCCCTACTACTTCTAGCTGCCTACCTGCTCCTGAAACTTCCAAAAAGGCATGCACCAGACTTCTGAAAAGGGAAAGGCAAGGAATTCATTCTCTCATTTCAAAAGCTGTATAGACTCCCTGTCACTGTGTCCTCTCCCCAGGCGGCTGAGTGAACCCTACCATCCTTGGAGCTCATTTGTCCAGCCACTCATCTGTTTAAAGGCAGCTCAGTGTGGTGGAGAGATTTGGGAATCAGGGTCCACTGCTTACCTGTCACCTGGTCTCAGACACACCATTGAGTCTTGGGACAGGAAGGGACCTTTGATGTCCTGTCATCCAACCTCACACCTGAAGCTTGAATCTCACCACACACACACACACACACACACACACACACACACACGCCAGCCCGAATTAAGTGGCTGTCCAGCTTCTATAGGGATGATTCATTATTCCCCAAATGCCTTGCCCTGTCTTTAGACCAGTCTGACTGTGACAATGGTTTTCTTCCTATTCAGGTGAAATTTGTGTGTCTAAGGTTTTTTCCTATTCACCATCGTTCTATCCCTTAAGGCTATAAAGAAGGGCTATAAAGGGCTGTCTCCCATGATAGCCTGTCTTCATGTAAACATGATGATTACCTCTGCCTGAGTTTTCTCTGGCCCCTCATATGGAGGTTTCAATTTCTTTGTCATTCTGGTTATCCTCCTTTGCACTCACTCAAATATAGTGAGCCTTGGTTTCCTCATTTTATTTTATTTATTTTTTTGATACAGGGTCTCCCTCTGTGGCCCAGGCTGGAGTGCAGTGGTGCGGTCTTGGTTCACTGCCACCTCTGCCTCCTGGGCTGAAGCAATTCTCCCACCTCAGCCTCCCAAGTAGCTGGGACTACAGGCATGTACCACCATGCCCAGCTAGTTTTTAAATTTTTTGTAGCGACAGGGTCTCACTGTGTTGCCGAGGCTGGTCTCGAACTCCTGGGCTCAAGGAAGCCTCCCACCTTGGCCTCCCAAAGTGCTGGGATTATAGACATGAGCCACCACACCCAGCCAGTTTCTTCATTTTAAAAACAGGAGTAGTTATTCCTGCCTTAAAAGACTGCAGTGAGGATTTAACAATGAAAAGTGCCCTTAGACCCAGGATGTGCTCTGCTGATATTTGATGATGAATGAGTAGCTGAAATGAGGATGTGGAGATGCTGTGTACACCGTAGTTTGCTCCCTGTACTGGATGCACAGACCGAGTGGCTGAAACAATAGACATTTATTGTCTCATGGGTCTGGAGGCTGAAAGTCCAAGATCGAGGTGCTGATGAGGTGAGTTTTTCTGGGGCCTCTCTCTGGGCTTACAGAGGGACCCTTCTCCCTGCGTCTTCACATGGTTGTCCTTTGGTCTGTATGTTTGTGTCCTAACATCCTCTTCATATGAGGACCCTAGTCCGATTGGATTAGGCCCACTCTAAAGACCTCATTTTAACTTCAATCACCTCTTAAAAGACCTTATCTCCACATATGGTTACATTCTGAGGTATTGGAGGATAAGGCTTACAAATAAACTTTTTTTGAGACAGAGCCTTGCTCTGTTGCCCAGCTGGAATGCGGTGGTGTGATCCCGGCTCACTGCAACCTCTGCCTCCTGGGTTCAAGGGATTCTCCTGCCTCAGCTTCCCGACTAGCTGAGACCACAGGCGCGTGCCTCCATGCTCAGCTAATTTTTGTATTTTTAGTAAGGACGGGGTTTCACCATGTTGGCCAGGATGGTCTCGATCTCTTGACTTTGTGATCTGCCTACCTCGGCCTCTCAAAGTGCTGGGATTACAGGCATGAGCCACCACGCCCAACCAGACAAATGAATGTTTGAGGAATGTGGTTCAGCTCATAACACTCACAAATGTATTATTAGCAATTTTATTTATTGTGACACTGTTCAGAGATGATATTTGTGTGTAAAGTGGTAGGCCCTTTGTATATGAGAAATGAGTTATTGCAGGCCCATTTTAATAAATAAATATTTTGGACAGGTAATATATTTACATGGTTCAGAATTCAAAGGGTCATAGAAAAGGAAACACAAATGGCCCAATAAACAGAAGAAAATGCTCTCAATGTTAGCAGTAACCAAAAAAATGTGAATGAAGCTTATAAGATCGCACCATTTTACACCCACTGGATTGGCAAAAAATTTAAAGACTGTTCATATCAAGCATGGATAAAATGGTAAACAAAAGAAAACCCCTTCATGCTGCTTGAGAGGATTGGTACAACCATGTTGGAAGCCATTTGGCAAAAGCTGGGAGTCTGTCTACCCACTGGCCCAGCAGTTCCACTGCCAGGAGCCAACCCTGGAGAACTCTTGCATGCATGCAGCAGGAGGCAGATATATGAATGTTCATAGCCACATAGATGGGAAAGAACTCATTGTGGATCACCAGGAAAATGGATGGAGAAAGTGGGTGTATGCACTCAATGGAATGTTAGTTAACAATGAAAATACATGAATAAAAGTTGCCAGGCCAGGTGCAGCAGCTCACACCTGTAATCCCACCACTTTGGGAGGCAGAGGTGTGCAGATCGCTTGAGCTCAGGAGTTGGAGACCAGTCTGAGCAACATGGTGAAACCCCGTCTCTACTAAAAATACAAAAATTAGCTGGCCGGCTAGGCGCGGTGGCTCACGCCTGTAATCCCAGCACATTGAGAGGCCGAGGTGAGAGGATCACCTGAGGTCAGGAGTTCGAGACCATCCTGGCCAACATGGTGAAACCCCGTTTCTAATAAAAATTTAAAAATTAGCCAGGCATGGTGGCACATGCCTGTAATCCCACCTATTCGGGAAGCTGAGGCAGGATAATTGCTTGAACCTGGGAGGTGGAGGTTGTAGTGAGCCGAGATCATGCCACTGCACTCCAGCCTGGGCAACAGGGCGAAACTCCGTCTCAAAAAAAAAAAAAAAAAAAAAAAAAAGCTGGGCATTATGGTGCATGCTTGTAGTCCCAGCTATTTGGGAGGCTGAGGCAGGAGGATTGCTTGAGCCTAGGAGGTGGAGGCTGCAGTGAGCCAATATCGTGCCATTGCACTCCAGCCTGGACAACAGAGTGAGACAGAGTTACCAGCATCAGCATGGATGATATTAGTGCTATAGTGAGAGCAACTAGTGAGTCACAGTAAGATACACACAGTGTGATACCATTTTTATAAAGTTGAAAGCAAGTAAAGTGAAATGATATATTACTTAGGAATATATACATTTGTGATAAACTCCAAGAAAGCATGAAAATAGGACTGAGGCCAGTGTTTCCCTCTGTGGAAGCAGGGAGGGGCTGCAGGAAGATTCAGCACCATTGGTGAGGTTCCATTTCTTAAGATGGGAGGCTGGTGGCTCCATGGGGAAGAAGTATTTCTTATTATACCTCAAGATAAACATTTATTTTAATTAAGCTTCATATACATCAAATAATTTATTATTTTTTAAGTTTTAAAAGCTCTAAAGGCATATAATGAAAATCTCCAAAGGCAACTGATATTTTCAGATGTTGGTGCATCATTCAGAGATAATGTATAGTTACGGAGATAATTTAGACATATCATTCCAAGATAAGTTAAACTCGACAGCAAAAACATACATACCTATGCATGTACATATTTATGTGTAGCTATCTTGTGTGTATGTGTATTGTGTGTTTTGTGTGTGTGTGTGTGTGTGTGTGTGTGTGTGTGTATTCTACCTCCCCTCCTTTTTAGACAAATGGTAGCATTTCTGCAGGCCCCTTTTAAACAACACTAACCTCAGATAACCAAAGATCAGGGTAAGTAGAAAGTCTGAGAAAGAAAAATGGGCCAGGTGTGGTGGCTCATGTCTATAATCCCAGCACTTTGGGAGGCTGACGTTGGGGAAGCTTGCATGAGCTGAGGAGTTCAAGACCAGCCTGGGCAACAGAGCGAGACCCCATCTCTACTAAAAATTAAAAAACTAGCCAGGCATGGTGGTGTGGGCCTGTAGTCCCAGCTCCTCAGAAGGCAGAGGTGGGAGGATCACTTGAGCCCAGGAGTTTGAGGCTGCAGTGAGCCATGATCACACCACTGCACTCTAGTCTGGGAGACAGAGTGAGACTCTGTCTCGAAAAATAAGTAAATAAATAAATTGACTTGTCTATCTCTTTCATAGCTTAAATAAAAAGAATCAAAGATAGAATTGTTGCTCATGGATAGAGAGACTTCTGGGAAGCAGGAATCCAGTCAGCTAGCTGAAGCTAGTGAGACATGGAATTTGGATTTGTTTAAAGCACTGGAAATGAGAGTCCAGCCATCTCCTCATCGGACCCAAGAAAAGGGCAGAGGCATGAGGTTCTCCTTTCTTGATAATGAAACCCCCTGAGTTACAAATGTCTCCGATGAACCACACAGATGTGAAGAAGCAAAGAGAGGGCACACTTGTCACCAAATGAAAGCAGGAGGCGAATACATGAGGAGATGAAAAAGTATTAACATCAAATGTATGTCAAGCTGCAGACCGGAATCAGGGCAGATTGGGGAGCTGTCGGGTGCAGGAAGGGAAGCGGGGAGCCAGGAGGGGCCTAGCCACTGGGAAGAGGGGACAAGGCCATGTGCCCGCAGGGGTGGAAGGTGGGTGCATGACACCCAGGGAAGTACGAGGTTCAGACCGGGCCAACCACAGAAGCTGCCAGTCGCTCAGTTGATCTGGGAAGACTTCCCAGAGGAGACGGGCTTTCAGGAGCAGCTTGGATGAGGGAAAGTAACAGGTTGGTGAACAGATTGAGGCTGGGAGTTCCAGGCATACTGCCGATCCACACTGGCAGAGCGCCCAAGGAACACTCGGTTATCATCTTTCTGTTGTGTCTTTCACTCTTTTGTATTTCCTTAAAGATCCCAGAATCTGGCATGGGTGTTTGGTTATATGATAAGCTGGCAGGGAGCGGGTGTGCACTAAAATGCAAATGATGGTTGTTGGGTTCTCTGTGAGGGAGGCGAGAGGAAGGTGTTTAGCGCCAGGAGAATGGGCCCTGCCAGACATGGAAGCCGTGTGGCATGAGCCACGGAGCCCTGTGTGGGAATTGGGGGCCCTGGGCTGTTGCCCCAGCTCAGATACCGACCTGTTCTGGGACAAGGGAGGTCACAACATCACATGCTGTAGCTTTTCTCAAGAACAACATGGGTGTGTTGGACTCAATGACCTGTAAGACTTCCCAATCTAAGCAACTCAGTCATTGACAGCCAAAAGAAACAGAGTCTCCCAGTTCAATGGAACTGAATATCTCAACAGCCTCAAAGCTTCACAGTGTAAACACCCTTTAGAGTCATGCCTGCCAAGCACTTCACACAGGTCTTTCCCACACAGCGTTTCATCTACATCTCATAATAACCCAAGAGGCAGGTAGGGCAGGGATAGGATTAGCCCCATTCTACAAACGGGGACCCAGAGAGACAGACTGACTGTTCAAGGTCCCAGTGCTGGATGCTGGGTAAGCTGAGCTAGACCCCTGAGGCCCTGCCCTCCCTGCCAACTCCCACTTGGATGTTAAGTGATGTTCAGAGCACACCCAATGCTAGCTCTGGGAGGAGGGCCTGAAGCACTGATGCCAGATCTACTCTCCCAGCCTCAACTTTAAGGCCATAGTGAGCCGCTTTCACCTGAGTGCCACCCACCCACAGTTCCCTGCCCCACCTTGCACAAGTCTGCTGCACAGGGGCTGGGTCAAAACATACTCTTTATTTCCGTAAAGACCTGCCCTGGGGCCGGTGAGGTGGTTCACACCTGTAATCCCAGCGCTTTGGAAGGCTGAGGCAGGAGAATTGCTTGGAAGGCCAGGAGTTTGAGACCAGCCTGGGCAATATAATAAGACACTGTGTCTACAAAGAAATTTAAAAATTAGCTGAGTGTGGTGGTACACGCCTGTGGTCCCGGTGCTGGGAAGGCTGAGGCAGGTGGATTGCTTGAGCCTGGGAGGTCAAGGCTGCAATGAGCTATGATTGTATCACTGCACTCCAGCCTGGGTGACACAGTGAGATCTTGGCTCTAAAAAGTGGAAAAAGAAAGACCTGCTGTGGGCTGGCACTCAGATCCCAGAGGTCTGATCCTCTGGGCTCCTGAAGCAGTGGGACAGCCTGCCTGGGCTCTAGTGTGAGGGGAGTGTCGTTGCTTTTGTCTCGGCCTGACTTCCTGTCTAGACATCTCGAATGGTCCCCTGAATTTAGCGTGCCGCGTTTGCTGCCAGCTCTGTCCAACCCACACAGGCCAGTGCCCAGCAGCTGCTGCCGCCCCCTCATCAGGCTGAGTCCTAAGAGGAGGGGCTGGCAAGGGAGGGTCGAGCCTAGAAAATTGTATAATGAAGGTACCCATCAAGATGACAACAGCCTTAGAGGCAGCTCAACATCCTAGAATTCTGTCCTTTTCAGAACTCACACAGGCGCTCAATCTCTCCCCCACACCTGGAAGGATGGGTTGTCAAGGCAACTTCTTGAAGACACCAGCATCCACAGTGCCATCGGTCCCCACGGACCCACTGAAGCCGGCTGTGAAGGAAGGAGGTCGTCCCTCAGACTGGCTCTGGAGAGACTAGTCCTCCGGAATATCCAATCCCAAGCCAAGACTCTCCCTCTTGGACCCATCTTAGCAGGAGGCCAAATCTTCCATAAGACGCGAAGCTGGAACATCATACCCAGCGCTGGTGCAGTGAGACCAGAGCCTTTTAAAATTTAATTAATTAATTAATTAATTTAGGAGATGGAGGTATCGCTTTGTCACCCAGGCTGGAGCGCAGTGGAACAATCACAACTCACTGCAGCCTTGACCTCCCAGGCTCAAGGGATCCCTCCACCTCAGCCTCCAGAGCATCTGGGACCACAATCATGAGCCACCACGCCTGGCTAATTTTTAAATTTGTTGTAGAGGTGGGTCACAGTGGCTCTCACCTGCAGTTCCAGCACTTTGGGAGGCTGAGGTGGGTGGATCACTTGAGCCTAGGAGTTCAAGACCAGCCTGGGCAACATGGTGAAACCTCATCTCCACCAAAAAATACAAAAACTAGGCAGGCATGGTGGCATGTACCTGTAGTCCCAGCTACTGAAGAGGCTGAGGCATGAGAATCATTTGAGCCCAGGAGGGTGAGCCAAGATCATGTCACTGCACTCCAGTGTGTGCAACAGAGTGAGCCCCTGTCACAAAAATAAAAATCAATCAATCAATCCATTTGTTGTAGAGACAGGGTCTTGCTATGTTGCCCAGGCTGGTCTTGAACTCCTGGCCTCACACCTGTAGTCCCACTTTGGGACTGTAGAAAGTGCCCGGCCTTCAGAGCCTGTTTTCTGAAAACCTCCCATGCTTCCCCAAAGCACAGCTTTACCCCTGAGCCCTGGCTCCTCGGTGTCCCTGGACTCATGGTGTAGGGAAGAGGGGTGCTTCTCCCTCCTACTTGCCTGGGGAAAAGCAGCAGTTTCAGCTCTGTGGGCCCTATCATGGTTCTGAGTGACTTGAAATCAAGTTGAGAAGAACAGACAAAGCCCAATTGAGGGTATTTTGTAAAATATCTGACTCCTCAAAATTGCCAAGGTCATCAAAAACAAGAAAAGTCAGAGAAACTATCACAGCCAAGAGGACCCTATGGGCACATAGAATATGCCCAGCAACCATGTGATGGGACAGGATGAGCACTGGATTGGGAGTCTATTATCAACATTAGCAATCTCAGCGTTTTTGAAGGCTGAGGTGGGAAGATCACTTGAAGTCAGGAGCTCAAGACCAGCCTAGGTGGACACAGCAAGACCCTATTTCTACAAAAACCATTTTTTTAATTAGCTGGGTGTGGTGCCACCCTCTTGTAGTCCTGACTACTCAGGAAGCTGAGGTGGGAGGATCCCTTGAGCCCAGGACTTTGAGGCTGTAGTGAACTATGATCACGCCACTGCACTTCAGCCTGGGCAACAGAGGGAGACCCTGTCTCAAAATCAAAAAACAAAACAAAACAAAAACACTTGTAATGACTAACACTGACAGAATTCCCTTATTGTTTAAAAGCACAATTATTAGGCTGGGCACTGTGGCTCATGCTTGTAATCCCAGCACTTTGGGAGGCTGGGGTGGGTGGATCATTTGAGGTCGGGAGTTTGAGACCAGCCTGACCAACATGATGAAACCCCGTCTCTACTAAAAATACAAAAAAATTAGCTGGGCGGGGTGGCCCTCGCCTGTAATCCCACCTACTTGGGAGGCTGAGGCAGGAGAATTGCTTGAACCTGGCAAGCAGAGGCTGCAGTGAGCCCAGATTGCACCACTGCACTCCAGCCTGGGTGACAAAGTGAGACTCCGTCTAAAAAAAAAAAAGCACAATTATTTTGAATAAAAATATTCTTTTAGAACCATTTAGATTTACAGAAAAGTTGCAAAACAGTAGAGAGTTTCCATCTACTTGCATCAGTTCCTCTACTATGAACATCTTACATGAATAGATACATTTGTTACAATTACTGAACCAACATGGATACATTGTTATTTTTTTTTTTTTTTTTTTTTTTCTTTGAGACGGAGTCTCGCTCTGTCACCCAGGCTGGAGTGCAGTGGCCGGATCTCAGCTCACTGCAAGCTCCGCCTCCCGGGTTTACGCCATTCTCCTGCCTCAGCCTCCCGAGTAGCTGGGACTACAGGCGCCCGCCACCTCGCCCGGCTAAGTTTTTTTGTATTTTTTTAGTAGAGATGGGGTTTCACTGTGTTAGCCAGGATGGTCTCGATCTCCTGACCTCGTGATCCGCCCGTCTCGGCCTCCCAAAGTGCTGGGATTACAGGCTTGAGCCACCGCGCCCGGCGGATACATTGTTATTAACTAAAGCCAGTATTTTATTCAGATATCCTTTTTACTTAGTCCTTTTTTTTCTGATTGCAGGATGCCATATTACATTTAGTTGTAATGTTCCCTCAGGCTCCTATTGGCTGTGACAGTTTCTCTGGCTTTCCTTGTTTTTGATGAATCTGACAGTTTTGAGGCATATTGGTTGAGTATGTCTGAGGTTTTTCTCATGATTAGACTGGAGTTATAGGTTTGGCGAGAAGGACTGCAGCTATCAAAGGTCATTTTCAGCCTATCATACCAAGACCACATACTGTCAACATAACTTGTCACTGTTGATGTGGACCTGGGTCACCTGGCTGGCGTACAGTAATTATTAGGATTCTCCACTGTAAAAGTTATTTCAGAGTGTGATTTTTTTCTTTTTTTTTTTTTTTGAGTCAGAGTCTCACTCTGTCGCCCAGGCTGGAGTGCAATGGAGTGATCCCGGCTTACTGCAACCTCCGCCTCCCAGGTTCAAGCAATTCTCCTGCCTCAGTCACCCGAGTAGCTGGGATTACAGGTGCATGCCACCACACCCGGCTAATTTTTGTATTTTCAGTAGAGACAGGGTTTCACCATATTGGCCAGGCTGGTCTCTTGGCCAGGCTGGTCTCAAACTCCTGGCCTCTTGATCAGCCTGCCTCAGCCTCCCAATGTGTTGGGATTACAGGCGTGAGCCACCACGCTTGGCCTGATTTTGTTTTGTTTTAGCTTTAGGGGTATAAGTGGTTTTGGTTACATGGATAAATTGTATAGCGGTGAAGTCTGGGCTTTGAGTGCACCCATCACCTGAACAGTGTACGGTGTACCTGACTGATAGGTGATTTTTCAATCCCTGACCCCTCCCTGCTTCTGGGTCTCCAATATGCATGATACCACTCTGTATGCCTTCTCATATCCCTAGCTTAGATCCCACTTATAAATGACAGCATGAGGTATTTTGGTTATCCGTTCCTGAGTTACTTCACTTAGGATAATGGCCTCCAGTTCCATCCAAGTTGCTGCAAAAGACATGATTTCGTTCTTTTTTTAAATGGCTGAGTAGTATTCCATTGTGTATATATACCACATTTTCTTTTTTTCTTTTTTTTTTTTTTTTTTTTGAGACAGAGTCTCGCTCTATGCATGGGGTGGAATGCAGTGGCCGGATCTCCAGCTCACTGCAAGCTCCATGCCTCAGGTTGCTCCATTCTCCTGCCTCAGCCTCCTGAGTAGCTGGGACTACATCCCGCCACCTGCGCCCGGCTAGTTTTTTGTATTTTTGAAGGGGCCAGGTTTTACCAGGTTAGCCAGGATGGTCTTGATCCTCCTGACCTCGTGATCCATGCGTCTCGGCCTCTAAAGTGCTGGGATTACGGAAAAGGCAGACCGCAGCGCCAGCCTATATACCACATTTTCTTTATCTACTCATTTGTTGATGAGCACTTAGGTTGATTCCATTTCTTTGCAAAGCACATTTTCTTTTTCTTTTTCTTTCTTTTTTTTTTTTTTGAGACAGGGTCTTGCTCTGTCACCCAGTGGCACAAACATGGCTCACTGCAGCCTCAACCTCCCAGGCTCAAGCGGTCCTCTCACCTCAGCTCCCCAAGTAGCTGGGAATACAGGTGCACACCACTGTGCCTGGCTAATTTTTGTGTGTGTGTATATATATATATATATATATATATATATATATATATATATATTTTAATAGAGACAGGGTCTTGCTGTGTTGCTCAAGCTGGCCTTGAACTTCTGAGCTCAAGTGATCCACCTGCCTCAGCTTCCCAAAGTGCTGGCATTAGAAAGCACACTTTTAAATGTGTGATTTGCTTTCATCTCATTGAAGTATCTTTGGAGCTTTGTACTTTCACTTATAATCTCTAGTTCCTGGCTATAAAAGCAAAAGAAAGACCAACAGCTCTGAGGTCCTGGTTCCTAGGTTCTACATTGCACTCTGTTACTCACTCTGACATACAGAGTAAAGGCAGCAGCCACAGGGCTACCAAGGGTAGGATTCCAACCTTCCCTGGAAATGACAGACTCACAGAACTGGGAGTGGGCTGGAGGTGGGCTCCTACTTTTCTGTAATGTCTGTGCCAGACATTATAAGGAATGACCAGGTCTAAGCCATAATCAACAAAATGTAGTGTGGGAGACAGCTGTAAGCCGATGAGTGGTGAGGGGTACATTCAGGCTGTCCTTTGCAGCCCATCATGAACACCACCTCCTCCATGCAACCTTTCTTCATGGTCCTATCTGGGTGTTTTCTTTTCCTCCTCTGAACACTTCTAATACTCTGTGTTGAGATATGGCATGTACCTCACTGAGGCTGCTAGTGGTTTCAATGACTTGCCCCGGTAGATAGAGATTCTGCCATTTATATCAGGGAGTTATCATAAAAACTCGTTAACTATGGGCTGACTAGGTCTAAATCTGAGATCACGAGACATTAGTATTAGAGGCAATAGATGTGCTGGGCTCTGAGGAGGGGAGATCTTGGGTGGCTTCCTGGAAGAGGTAAACGTGGAAGCATGGCTGAAGGATAGGCAGAGGTCTTTCTTCTTCCTCAGATGAGGCAATAGTGAGTTCAAAACCAGGCCCAACCTCAGTGCAACCCAGGGACTAGACCCTTAATACCCAATTCTTCAAGGTTGGCTCTTCTCTCCACACCTTCCATAATCCTACCTTAGGTCTCAGTTCACGGCAATCTCTCCACCTGGAATGCTCTTGCTTTCTCCTTCTTCCCTGATCATTCCAGCCCACAGTGACGCTGTGCTCCTCTGACCGTCCAGACTAGCACTTAGGGTTTGTAAGCCCTTGTGTGGCAGGTCATAAACTACCCTGGGTTAGGGGTTCTCGCCTGGGAGTGGGTCTGGGTCTCCTGGGCTCCCCGGCTCAGCCCTGGCCCCTGCAGGTGCTCAGTCAGCAGTGGCTGATGGGATTCCCGCTCCACAGTCTTCATGGGCTGAAGCCTCCTGTGACCTGTGTTTATCGCATCTCCAGAGCCTAAGGAAGCCTTCCTGTCAGGCTGCTCGTCCTGAATGCCCAGCCGCCTCTCCATGGTGGGAAGATGCTGCAGAAGGGAACACGACTCCCACCTTCACATCCACCAGGAACTTTATCATTGCTCCAAACACGCCCACACAGTCTGTATCCTAGCGACTCTGGAGAGCTCCTCCCAGCCTCTCATGAATGAGGAGCAGCTCGCTCTGAGGCGGCCTCTGAGACAACACTGGCGTGTGTGTGTGAGAGAGTGTGACTATATGAATGTGTGTGTGAGTGTGAGTGTGTGACTGTATGTGTATGTGTGTGACAGTGTGTGTGATTGTGTGAGGGTGCGAGTGTGAGTATGTGATCGTGTGTGTGAGTGTGTGAGTGTATGTGTGTATGTGTGTGTGAGGGTGATAGTGTGTGAGTGCAGTTGTGCGTTTGTGAGTGCATGTGAGAGTGTATATGTGCATGTGAGTGTGATAGTGTGAGTATCTGTGAGTGTGCGTGTGTGAGAGTGTGTGTGTATATGTGTGTGTGAGTGTGAGTGATAGTGTGTGTGAATGTATGTGTATGTGATAGTGTGTGTGTATATGTGTGTGAGTATGATAGTATGCGTGTGTGTATGTGAGTGTATGTAAGAGTATGTGTGTGTGTATGTGAGTGTATGTAAAATGTGTATGTGTGATAGTGTGTATGTGAGTGTGTGAGTGGTAGTGTGAATTTGTGAATGTAAGAATGTATATGTGTGTGAGTGCGAGTGTGTGATTGTGTATGTGTGTGAGGGTATGTGAGAGTGTGTATATGGGTGAGTGTGATAGTGTGAGTGTATGTATGTGATAGTGTGTGAGTCTACATGACCGTGTGTGAGTGAGTGTGTGTGAATGTGTGTGAGTGTGTGAGAATGATAGTGTGTGAGTGTATGTATGTGAATGTATATGTGAGTGTGAGAGTAAGTGTGTGTGAGTGAGGGTGTGTGTTATGTGCATGGTATGTGTGGGTGTGTGATGTGGATATATATGTGTATAAGCCTGTGTGTCCTGTGTGAGGGTGTGTGAAGGGGTGTGTTTATGTGTGTGGTATTATGTGACTGTGAGTGTGAGTGTGCACATATGGGTATAAACCTGTGTGTGCTGTGTGTGGGGGTATATGGGTATGTGTGAGTGTACGTGTATGAGGGTGGTGTGCTGTGGGGTATGTGTGTGCATTGTAGGTATGTGAGGGTGTGTGTATGTGACTCTGGAGGAATGTGCTGTGTGTGAGTGGGGGTTTAGATAGAGTGTATGTGAACCTGTGTGGGAAGTATGAGTTTATACAGGGGTACAGGGACACAGGTTGCATGTGGATGTGTGGGGGTGTGTGTGTGCAAGTGGGTGTGTGGGAGGGAGGAAACGTGCCCCAGCCTGATCATGTGAGAACACTCAGGACCGTATCTACTCCCGTGGGTGGAAGACCGTGTGGTCCTGGGACCGTACCTGATGCCAGCGCCCACTCCCTTTTCCCTCCTAGCCCACACCTCTCCCTCCTACCGCCAGCAAATCTCCACGCTCCAGGGCACCTTTGCAAGAGGTCAAGTCGTCCAGCGCCCACTGGAGATGGTCCCCACCATGCAGACCAGTCTCCTTCTTCCCATCCTGGCCCTGCCTGCTTCCAGCAAGGGCAGGAAACCTCAAAGGATGCTGGAAAGTGGTTTCCCGCTCCACCCAGGCCACGTGCCAAACCTCTGGAGTCCCCTGAACCCCATAGCCGAGGGAGATGAATTTGCCATTAGACACCAAAGGATAAGAAACTGCTGACACAGGCCCAAGGCTGTCTCGGCCCTGCTGGGGTGATGGATGATGAGTTTTCAAGCGAACTCTAATAGGAAGTCCATGCATAATACATCATTAGGGGAGCAAATTCCAATTTGCATCCCATTAGGCCTCTGAGGTCTGGGAGGCCCAGCCACACAGCCCAAGCCTTCTTTCAGGACTCAGAGCAGAGAGGCGCCCGTGCCATCAGAGGCTGACCCACCAGGCCAGTGCCCGACTGTAGGATGTATGTGTGGTCAAGGGTGGGACTGTGTTCTCCCAGCACTGCCCCTGGTATTGTTTCAGGAGCCCCTGGCTTGACTCTGGGCTGCTCTGGTCCTGTCCACTGCCTCCACAGTTCTTGTTCTTGTTGTTGTTGGCTTGTTCTTTTGAGTCAGGGTCTTACTCTGTGGCCCAGGCTGGAGTGCTGTGGTGCAGTCAAGGCTCACTGCAACCTCAAACTCCCAGGCTCCATCAATCCTCCCACCTCAGCCTCCAGAGTAGCTGGGACTGCAGGCATGCATCATAACACCCAGCTAATTTTTTTCTTTTAATTTTTAGTAGAAAAGAGGTCTCACTATGTTGCCCAGGTTGGTCTTGAACTCCTGAACTCACGCAATCCTCCCGCCTCCATCTCCCAAAGTGCTGGGTCTCCTGGAGTGAGCCACCATACCCATCCCACCCCCACGGCTCTTCACAAGCAGGATGGAAGGAAATCCCCAGCTTCCTGTGGCTGCTGTCATTTATAGTCACTGTCGTGCTGAAAGTCAAGTATAGGGAGCAGAATAACGTGTGCCTCAGTTTCCAAAGACCTAAATGGGGGCCCAAAGAGAAGGGCCCCCCGGCAAGGACTGGGAGCTGCAGGGCAGTGGAGAATGCCAAGCTGAGGACCTGCAGCCTGGGCTCATTCCCTGCTCTGCCACTCACTGTACCAACCTCCTTTCTATCCTCTGCACTCAACCTCTCTGAGCCTCAGTTGTCTTATCTGTGAAAGAGGGATGGTCACCTGCCCTGCAGAGCTTTTCTGAGTATGGGAAAGTGCATTTGAGACTTTACGGTGCTGCGATGCTTTGGAGGGTGCTCTGCAGACCCTGAGATGGGATCAGGTGGGAGGTGGAGGTTGGGTGTGGGACTGATGTTTGGGGTGGGCAGGGCAAGGGGAAGATGGAGTAGAGTTTCTGGCCCTGGAGCCCAGCATTCTGTCTTCTGCTTCCTGCCTTAGGAGAGGCTTCAGGCAGGCCGGGCGCGGTGGCTCACGCCTGTAATCCCAGCACTTTGGGAGGCCGAGACGGGCGGATCACGAGGTCAGGAGATCGAGACCATCCTGGCTAACACAATGAAACCCCGTCTCTACTAAAAATACAAAAAAATTAGCCGGGCGTGGTGGCGGCGCCTGTAGTCCCAGCTACTTGGGAGGCTGAGGCAGGAGAATGGCGGGAACCCGGGAGGCGGAGCTTGAAGTGAGCCGAGATCGCGCCACTGCACTCCAGCCTGGGCGACAGAGCGAGACTCCGCCTAAAAAAAAAAAAAAAAAAAAAAAAAAAGGAGAGGCTTCAGGCTTCCTCTGAAGACTGCGGGGCGGGTTAGGCGCATGGCAGTGGGGCTCTGAGAAGTTGGGGCTTAGTCTGAGAGTGTAGTGTGGTTTTCCTTTCAGGGGCAGAGCCTGTCTGGGGAGGAGGCGCCTGAGCAGGGGGTCAGTACAGCTAAACTGAAGCTTATGATATTTTAAGAGCATTCTGGAAAAACTGGGAGAGGAGCCAGGCTCGGGTGGTTGGCGGGCGGGGGGGGGGGGGGGGCGGTGAAATCTGGTCAAAGATTGCCCAGTAGAGGAAGGGCCCAGCTCTGAAGCTGTATAGCAGAGTGGGCAATTCTGACAGTGATCAGGGACGGCCGCTATTCCTCCCCACATGCCCTAAAAATGCTTTAGAGGCTTGGGCCACAGGCCACACCCATTGGCCTTTAAAGAAATCTCCCTTTTTAAAAAAAAATTATTATTTTATTTTTAATTTTTTAGAGATAGGGTCTTCCTCTGTCTCCTAAGCTAGAGTGCAGTGGCACAATCATAGCTCACTGCAGCCTCAAACTCCCTGCCCGAAACCATCTTCCCACCTAGGCCTCCTGAGTAGCTGGGGCTACAGGCGTGAGCCACCATGCCCAGCTAATATTCTAATTTTCATAGAGATGGGGTCTTGCTATGTTGCCCAGGCTGGTCTCAAACTCCCGGGCTCAGGTTGAAACCATCTTCCCACCTTGGCCTCCTGAGTAGTTGGGGCTGCAGGCATGAGCCATCATGTCCAGCTAATATTCTAATTTTCATAGACATGGGGTCTTGCTATGTTGCTCAGGCTGGTCTCAAACTCCTGGCCTCAAGCAAGCAATCCTCCCACCTTAGACTTTGTAGTATCCTCCTGGTTCTCAACTGGGATGGGGATGTGTTTGTGGGGGCAGGGGTCTCTGTGACAGAGCCTGTCCGTGATCTCCACCTAAATCCTGTCTGACCTCCGCCCTGCTGACTGCTGGCCCTACCTCACGTGTTCTGCAGCCCACCAAGGACTGATTGATTGGCACTCCCTAGACCCAAACTCTTAAATTATTTTCCATGGTTCATGGAGAGGTGCAGGGCTGTGGCCAGGTGGGTCAGGGGCCAGGGCAGAATCGTCCTGGTGAGATGTACCTTCCCCTGGTGATGTGTCAGGGCAGGGTGCGGAGGGAGCAGGGAGGACCTCCCAGGTCTCAGATGCATGCAGATGGCACGTTTTACGTGGAAGTTTTGCAATTGTCTAGCAACTTAGGGTCGTGAAATACTTTCCAGTTTTTCCTCTCAATTATTGGGGTGACACAGGGGAAAGCCTGTGACGTGCTGTGTTATTATCATTTGGATAATATACTTTGACCTGTAGGGATGTGTCTCTGAGGGTATGAATGTCCTGGTATTGCTCCAGCAATACCCCGGGCCACAACGACAGGCCTGAAATTGCTGAGGGTTTAAGGCACTGGAAGGCCTGATTGTGCTTTAGTTTTCTCTCTTGTCAAATGCTAGTTCCACTAGTCCCACAATTTTCTTGTGGGTAGTAAAATGAGAGCATAGAAGCAAAAATATGCAGTGAGACATGATCACGCCACTGCACTCCAACCTGGGCAACAGAGCGAGACTCCTGACTCTAAGAAAAAAAAGAAACAGAAAAAAAAGTTTAATAAAAGTGCAATAATGCTTTGAAAGTACTATCGATACTGTGAAACTTTAAGGTATAATGTAATTGTGTTTGTATAACTTCTAACAGTCCTTGTGGGATTAATAGCTAACAATGTGGAAATAATCTGTTGTTGGGACAGGAATCTCATGCTGATATGGCAATTGTCTAGATGTACTGCCTTTTGAATGGATGCCAAAATGTGCTAAGTCCTGATACCTGAAAAATGGGCAGTGAGTGTCTGGAAACCTCTCCAACTCCCAGAGGGATAGCCGATTTTACTACAAGAGTTTCTCAGGTTCCATAGTTACTCTAGGGCTGTTCTGCTGGGGACACGCATTGTTTTATTTTTTTAAAAAATAAGTTCTGTGATTTTGTATCAAGACTTTTGTGTTTCTGTTAATAACTTCCAGAGTAATTATTTATATTCTCTAATAGACAGACTGTTTGCTCAGTGGGACAGGATTTGTTGATCTGCTGTTACAACTCAATCCCAGTACATTTTGTGGTGGCGATTTTCTGAAGCATTCTTCAGGTTGTGCTATCGTATTGCACGAATCCATTTATCAGCCCACATTTCAGGGCTAATTACTGCTGTGTCATCATTACATACCTGTTTGCAGGATCTGTGGGAGACAGGGTGGCACGTCCCCCAATTATACCTCCAGTCATTTCGTCAGTTGGTTGTTACTGAGCACGTTCATTTCTTTCCTTCCTTCCTTCCTTCCTTCCTTCCTTCCTTCCTTCCTTCCTTCCTTCCTCCCTCCCTCCCTCCCTCCTCTCTCTTTCTTGCTTTCTCGCTTTCTCCTTTCTCTCTTTCTCTCTTTCTCTCTTTCTTACATGGAGTTTTGCTCTTGTCGCCCAGTCTGGAGTGCAATGGTGCAATCTCGGTCACTGCAACCTCCGCCTGCCGGGTTCAAGCGATTCTCCTGTAACTGGGATTACAGGTGCCCACCACCACGCCCAGCTAATCTTTTGTATTTTTAGTAGAGACGGGGTCTTGCCATGTTGTGTGGGCTGGTCTCAAACTCCTGACCTCAGGTGATCCGCCTGCCTCAGCCTCCCAAAGTGCTGGGATTACAGGTGTGAGCCAACGCACCCGGCCATTTCTTATGTGCCTGTCACAATGTTTAGTGGTGAATGCATGATCCTGAATCCCCTAAGCAACTGTGTAGTCCTGATCAAACATTGTACTTTATTTCAGTCACAAGCTAGACCTTGCTTTATCTGTGTGATTTTACCTAAGCTGCTTTAATAGGTACCTGAAGGTTTTTTTAGTTGTCTCATTTACATTTGCTCCATGGGCTTTTTTTCCCCCTGTAGTTTTTCCAACAGATTTGGCTGTTCAGTTTTCAGGTTTTAATGTGAAACTGCTATAATTTTCACAGACCAATGAGGTTGCTATGATACTCCCTGAAGGCTTGCCTCATTTTGCATCAGGGGGCTGCATCTGTTGTCAATGTGAATTACTTCCTTTCCACCTGAGGAACAGGAAGGCTTTTAATCGGGGTATTTCCATAGATAGTTACTCATTAACACTTCGATACTGTATACAAGATTGGCTTTCAGACCATTTTATAATACCATTAACATGTTAGAATAGAGAGAATAAACGGCAATATTGCCTAAATCTCATTGCCTGTGTTGAGGCAACTTCTTAATTTTTTTCTCCATGGGAATTTTATATACATATATATATATATATATATATATATATATATTTTTTTTTTTTTTTTTTTTTTTTGAGATGGAGTCTTGCTCTGTCACCCAGGCTGGAGTGCAGTGGTGTGATCTCAGCTCACTGCAACCTCCACCACCTGGATTCAAGCAATTCTCCTTTCTCAGCTTCCTGAGTAGCTGGGACTACAGGCACGCACCATCATGCCCGGCTAATTTTTGTATTTTCAGTACAGACGGGGTTTCACCACGTTGGCCAGGCTGGTCTCGAACTCCTGACCTCAGGTGATCCACCTGCCTCGGCCTCCCAAAGTGCTGGGATTACAGGCGTGAACCACCACACCTGGCCAAGTTTTCTATCATCTAAAAATGAGAGATTCTCTTTAGGGTGGGGACATGGTGGGGGACATGTTAGATTGGGAGAGGGAAGTTTGAAAAAAGATTTTTCTGCATTATACTATAATTTAGTAATTATAAAATTGTTTTTTAAAAAAAGAACTTATTACTTTCAGAGTACAAATCAGAGAGAGTCAAACATCTGAGAGGGGAGAGATGTAGACTCAGTATCAGTTATTCTCGGGGGGAGGGAGGAGCCCACGGTCTTTATCACAGTTGTTCTTTCACAATTTGGTTCAGTTTACATTTCTTTTTGACAGCCCATCTGTGCCAGGGAGCATGGGGACCTGGCTGACCTGTCAGGTATACCTAATGCGTTTGGAAGCCAACAGTCTTCTGGTAGACCCAAGGAGACAAGGGAGCCAGCCTGACTTTGCAAAATCCAGCCTTTCCCCATATATGCCCTGTCTTTAAAGCAGGAGAAGCCTCTCAGAGAATGAGTACCTAGTCTCTTGGCTGTCGAAGGCAGAGGCAGTCTGAATCAGGGAGGAGGATATAGCACAGTGAGACTGGGGAAAAGAAAAAAATACCCAAAAAACAAAAAGCCTGAATACAGAAAGGATTCCTTTGGAGAGGAGGGCCTGGCGGGGAACTGCAACCTTATCCCCTGAGACTGCAGCTCAGAAACTCAGCCTGGAGGTTCAGTGAACCCGTTAGTAACATGAACTTGGTCACTGTATTTCTCAGCCCGAGCTCATGCATTATTTACCTGGCGTAAGTAAACCTGCTTCTCCCACGGTTGCTGGGGAAACCACTTTGATTTATTGAGTTCTGTTCTACTCTCCAGTGAAAAATGCTGCAGGGTGGAAAGAAGGAAGGGGGGCACTACTAGGTCTCAGGGGCTCAGGATGTGGAGCAGTAAAGGGAGTCCCCACTTTTCCCTGGGAAGGGACCGACTAGGAAATGCAGATTCCAGTGCTGGGAGCTCCAAGGTTGCCATTTCCTGCTTCTCTGAGTATCCCTTTTCTCTATAATACATCCTCCAGTAAGAGAGGGGAACAGGGAGCTAAGGAGAAAGGTGTCCCTTTCCCGAGGCCCCGGTGAAGGCCACTTGCAGCTCTCCCTCTGACTGCTTGCAGAGATAGCATCAGTTTGTGCAGGGCAGGGAAGGGAAGGAGTCAGGTTTCCCCAGAGGCTGTTTCCCAGGTGGATCAGCCTGGGAAAGCCAACTCCATAACACAGGTAAAGTGGTCCTATCTGCTCCCAAGCTTGCTGCAGCTCATATCTGGGGAGTTGCCTCATAGACCAGGCAGCTATTGTAGCTTAGAAAGGGCTTGGGACCCTGGGCTCAAATCTCAGTGCTTTTATTTATAATTTGAACAAGCTGTATAATCCTTCTGACTCTCAATCCCCCAATGTGTGGAAGACGGATAGCAGTGTCTGCCTTGGAGTGTTTTTGCGAAGACTTCTCAGTGAGTGGTCTATGGAACACGTCCATGCCCAGGCATTACAATGTGGGGTGAAGGGTTGCTTGCTTAGACCACCTGTTTCCTTTTCTTGCCAGCAAGATTCAGACATCGTGCCGGGCTCCCTTCCTCCTCTTTACTGCGTATTGATTTTTCCTTTCCTCCCTTTGTTCTATTTGTGGCTCCTCTGGCCCCGCACAATTGCATTATTTCTTCAGAGGCACATTGTATGAGGAGGTCTGTTCATGCCCAGCAGCATCCTGGGCCTTCCTCCATGCCCAGCCGGCCTGGGCTGCTGTCCTCCTGGTCTGTGACCTTGTTGCATTTCCTTCTATAAAATGGCACTGTGTGGAGCCTTTTCCATTCCTTTCAGATTCTTTGCTTTTACTGGAAGGAAGCTGCTGCCTGTCAGGTGAGTGTGGTGATGTCCGCCAGGGTAACACAGACCGAGACGTCAGCAAGATGCTTGCAATGACCCATGCATTTACAAATTCTTTAGGCAATAGCCATAAATTGGTGAAGTTTCAATTTTCTTTCTTTTTTTTTTTTTTTTCTGAGACGGAGTCTCACACTATTGCCCAGGCTGGAGTGCAGTGGCACGATTGCGGCTCACTGCAACCTCCGCCTCCCAGGTTCAAGCGATTCTTCTTCCTCAGCCTCCTTAGTAGCTGGGATTACAGGCAGCCACCACCTCGGCCTCCAAAAGTGCTGGGATTACAGGCGTGAACCACCACGCCTGGCCTCAATTTTCATTTGTAAACCACAATGACATGTTAAAAAAAAAAAAAAACTTTCCTAGATATCACTAACATAACTGTTTTTAGCAGCAACTTTCTAGATTTTCTTTGGTTCTCCTGGGGTTATTTTGTTATATACGGGCTTATGTTTAAGTCTGTACTTAGCTACTATTGAGATTAGAATATAACTGTTAATTACGTCTTTGACATTTCTGCCTTGATATTAGGTGCTAAATATCCCCAAATGACTTAGTTTCTCTCTACTTAAGCCAGTTCACCTGCTCCAGGCCTCTGTGCATTGTTTTCTCTGAAATGTCCATATGGCCAGAAAACCTATGTGTGTTACTGCGCTGCCTCCAGATCTTCCGACTTCATCTAGAACTGTTCCCATTGGGGCGGATTTTTCAAACTGGCTTCTTTTTTTTTTTTTGAGACGGAGTCTCGCTCTGTCGCCCAGGCTGGAGTGCAGTGGCCGGATCTCAGCTCACTGCAAGCTCCACCTCACAGGTTTACGCCATTCTCCTGCCTCAGCCTCCCCAGTAGCTGGAACTACAGGCGCCCGCCACCTCTCCCGGCTAGTTTTTTGTATTTTTTTAGTAGAGACGGGGTTTCACCGTATTAGCCAGGATGGTCTCGATCTCCTGACCTCGTGATCCGCCCATCTCGGCCTCCCAAAGTGCTGGGATTACAGGCTTGAGCCACCGCGCCCGGCCCCAAACTGGCTTCTTAAAGAGACTTCTGATTTCTTCCAAACTAAATGATAAATCAACAAAGAAAACCCAGGCCATCTCACAAATGTTTTTTGGCAGCAGCCACTCTTTAGAGAGGAACAAGAAGGAATTCTTCCATGAGGGAGGGGCCGGGCAAAAGAAGAGCAGATCTAAAAATGTTCTCGGCCAGTGGTTCTTAAACTTCAGCACACATCAGAATCACCTGTGCCCCGGAAAGCATGGCTTGCTTGGCCCACCCCAGGGTTTCTGATTCAGGAGGTCTGGGCGGGGCTGGAGAATGTGCATTTCCAATCAGTTCCCCGGAGATTGTGATGCTTTCTCTGCAGGAGCCACAGTTCAAGCAGAGAGGACTGCAGAGGCTTGAGACAGGAAAGAGTTTGATAGGTTCCAGGACAAGAACGGAGTCCGGTGTGGCTGGAGGGTAATGACTGAGGGGCTGGAGAGGGAGGCAGGTATCACAACATGCAGTGGAGACACAGACACAGGCACACACACACACACACACACACACACACACACACGATGTTGGAAGTGGGGTGTGCGTGCGGGGTTAATGACCTGATTTGCCTTTGCAATTGTTATTTCATTTGATTCTCTTCGCAGTCACCATGCTGTGAACTCGGTGCCTTTGATCTCTGTAAACCACCCCACCCCGCACCTTCCACAGAGTAGATGCTGGCTAAGTTGTATTATGTGCCAGATGCTGTCCTAAGCTCTTTATAAACATGATCTCATTTAATCCTCCTAATGACCCTGTGAAGCAGGAACTGTTATAATCCCATTTTACAGATGAGGAACACTGAGGCATCAGAGAGGTTACATAACTTGCCTGGGGTCACATAACTAGGAAATAACAGCCTGGCTGGTAAGCTCCAGCTGAGCCCTCAGCCTCCACCCTGCGCTGCCTCTGCTGTCCCACGATGCTGCCCTTTTACATGAGTGACCAACCTTGAAAGGCAGTCAGGTCAGACATGATGATCACCATCATTTAAAGATGGGGAAACTGGCCGGGCGCGGTGGTTCACGCCTGTTAATCCCAGCACTTTGGGAGACCAAGGCGGGTGGATCACAAGGTCAGGAGATCGAGACCATCCTGGCTAACACAGTGAAACCCTGTCTCTACTAGAAATACAAAAAATTAGCCGGGCATGCTGGCAGGTGCCTACAGTCCCAGCTACTTGGGAGGCTGAGGCAGAAGAATGACGTGAACCCGGGAGGCAGAGCTTATAGTGAGCCGAGATCGCACCACTGCACTCCAGCCTGGGTGACAGAGCGAGACTTTGTCTCGAAAAAAAAAAAAGATGGGGAAACTGAGGCTCAGACAGGCACCTGGTCATAGGTACAGGAAGGGTATGACCCAGATCTCCTGAGGCCAGATCTCAAGGTCTTGTCCCAAAACTGGGCTGCCACAAACCTGGAGTCTCCAGTGTGCCTGGTGCTGGACCAGGCAGACAAAGAAGTTAACTGAGAAAGAAAAGGCCCCCGCCTGGCAGGTGTGAGGGCGAGGCTGGTACCCTGCAGCAATGGGACTGATAGCTTTGTTCTCGGGCTGGGCGCCCTGTCCGCAGCCTCCTCCTTACCTGGGCTGGGGCAGCAGCTGGGCTCCTGTGCCTGGAGGTGCCAACAGGGCCGGTCATTCACAAAGCCACCGTTGGTTTTGTAGCCATAAAGAAAGATACAGCCCTTCCCTCGGGGAGCGAAAGCTGATACCGTAAACACTGTGGGCTCTATCTTTGATCTGGTGGGTCATAGGAGTGGCTTTTCTCCCCAGGTAGGGTTACCAGGAGAGGACTGGGCAGACCTTTGGGAAGCTGTGCCCTGCTGAACAGATGGTGCAGGGTGGGAGGGCAGGTCTGAGAGGGGAGCCCAACAATTACTCCCAGGTCTGGAACCCAGACACCAAATTTCAGGCATTGGGGAAATTCTCAGTTTTAAAATAAATCCCTGGGGCTGCTTGTAACTTTTAGTCTTTGGCTTTAAAAATAGTTATTTTCTAGATAAAGGAAAATAATAACTTGCAAACTTGAAAAAGCCACAAACCCCTTTATGGCCAGGTACTGTGGCTCATGCTTGTAATCCCAGCACTTTGGGAGGCCAGGGTGGGCAGATCCCTTGAGGTCAGGAGCTCGAGACCAGCCTGCTCAACATCGTGAAACCCCATCTCTGCTAAAAATACAAAAATTAGCCTGGCATGGTGGCAGGTGCCTGTAATCCCAGCTACCTGAGAGGCTGAGGCAGGAGAATTGCTTGAACCCAGGAGGCAAAGGTTGCAGTGAGCTGAGATTGCACCACCGCACTCCAGTCTGGGTGGCAGCAAGACTCCATTAAAACAAAACAAAACAGCCACAAACACCTTTAAACTACATGTTGGTAAAGGCTAGTGTCAGGCCCGGAAGAGACCTAGGGGTGGGATGGTGGATGGAGGGCCCGGGTCTGAAATGCTTTTGTCTCTTCCTATGAGCTGATTTTGATTTGGGGTCATTTCCCTGGTATTGCGTTGAGTCATAGCTCTGTTCAAGAAGATGGTTATTTTCAAACTAACTTTAAAAATTGAGAGTGGCTTCTCTTATTCTGCTTCCTCTATCTATGATGCTCTTGTTGTTTTTCAGCTCTGTGAACTCCTAGTTATCCCTCAAGACCCTGTTCAAACATCACCTTCAAAACTGCCATATCCTACCCCCTTTCAACCCTAGAAAATCATGAATACATCCAATTATCCCTTCGTTATGCTCCATCTAAAAGTGCCTGTTCACAACTTCACATAACATGGGAGTTCACCATCAAGGTCGTTTTTTCTGGCCAGATGACCCACAGAACTCGATAAAAGACTTTTTTACATATCATTTTATCCCCAATACCCAGCACATTGCCTGATACTTAACAAATGACCTTGACTGGGCGCAGTGGCTCATGCCTGTAATCCCAGCACTTTGGGAGGCTGAGGTGGGCGAATTACCTGAGGTCGGGAGTTCAAGACCAGCCTGACCAACATGGAGAACCCTGTCTCCACTAAAAATACAAAATTAGCCAGGTGTGGTGGCACATGCCTGTAATCTCAGCTACTCGGGAGGCTGAGACAGGAGAATCGCTTGAACCCGGGAGGCAGAGGTTGTGGTGAGCTGAGATAGCACCATTGCACTCCAGCCTGGGCAACAAGAGTGAAACTCCATCTCGAGAAAAAAAAAAAAATGGCCTTGAATGAATGTTGTTGAATGAATGTTATTCGCTCTGCATCATAAGTAAAGAGAAAGAAATATTTATAAGCATCTATCACAGACCAAGTACTGTGTAGCCGTCATCTATATGTTATTTAATTTCATCTCTATTAGAAGAGCTTTCATTTGTTTAAATCTAGACTACATGGGCAGTGATATCTTAACACAGTTAAGATACCTGGGAGGCTGGGCACAGTGGCTCATACCTGTAATCCCAGCATTTTGGGAGGCCGAAGCAGGTGGATCACCTGAGGTCAGGAGTTTGAGACCAGTCTGGCCAACGTGGCCAAACTCTGTCTCTACTAAAAATAGAAACATTAGCCAGGTGTGGTGGCGGGTGCTTGTAGTCCCAGCTACTTGGGAGGCTGTGGGGGGAGGGTTGCTTGAACCCAGGATGCGGAGGTTGCAGTGAGCTGAGATCGCACCACTGTACTCCAGCCTCTGTCTCTAAATAAATAAATACATACATACATAAATAAAAGATACCTGGGAAAACAGTTGATGAATACCTGTAAGGTGCTACAGGGCTGTAGGAAATGCAAAGAAGGACAATGTCTGTCTTCTGGGAGTTTCAGATATTATTGAGAACACATATATGTACACATGCACACATCCCACACATATATACCTTACTCACTCAAAGAAAGATTATTGAACTTGTAAAACACACTGATTTCTAAATGCCTGCTACAGACCTAAATGTGATAGAAATGGGAAGAATGAGAGATCACTGTGGGCTCCAGTGTTTTTGAAGAAACCTCAGATGTGAGTCTCTCCCAGTGGCCTATATTCTCATATGCCTAGAGACTGGGAACAGATGAGATGATCTCCAGCAGTCTGCTGGCTGGAGAATGGATAATTGTTTATAACGATACCTTATATTTATGACTTTTCAAAAAGTGCTGTAACATCCATGATCCAGGCCGGGCGCGGTGGCTCAAGCCTGTAATCCCAGCACTTTGGGAGGCCGAGGCGGGTGGATCACGAGGTCAGGAGATCGAGACCATCCTGGCTAACATGGTGAAACCCCGTCTCTACTAAAAATACAAAAAAACTAGCCGGGCGTGGTGGTGGGCGCCTGTAGTCCCAGCTACTCGGAGGCTGAGGCAGGAGAATGGCGTGAACCTGGGAGGCGGAGCTTGCAGTGAGCCGAGATCGCGCCACTGCACTCCAGCCTGGGTGACACAGCACGAGACTCCGTCTCAAAAAAAAAAAAAAATCCATGATCCTATTTTTATCTCCAAAGTCATACAGCTGATAATGAAGCAGGGCCTGGGGTTGGATTCTGTCTCTGTCAATTACTAGTGGGGCTTCTGTCTGCCCATATGGCATCTCTGTGCAAATTGGAAAACAATGCCCCTTGCTCAGGTAAAATTGTGTTAAATTTAGTATATTACCGCATAGCTTGAACAACTGTGGTGGCAGCCTTATCCTGGTTGTGCTTTCCGGAACATCTGCACTTCAGTCTTCCTGGCTGAGGGCACACATGTGCCACACTCTCATCGCTTATGCTCCCTGCCCACCCCTGCCCTCCAATGCCAGGGCATGTATGTCCCTGGCAGCTTGTACTTTTGCCTTAACCCAAATTCCTCCATTAAGTAAAGGGATTATACCAGGTTCAAAGTGGGAAAGGGTAAGGAATTAGGCCCCCTGAAGTGTGTCTGCGAGAGGCACAGTGGTGCATATGAGAGTGTCAGCAACGTACTTGCAGCTGTTCTGAGTGTGTGTGTGATCCATTGTATGGTGTGGGTTTTAAGTAGGAGAGGACTCTCCCCTGCAGCTTCAGAACTTTGGCTGGTGTCTCCACACATCCCTTCATTCCCTGACATGTACGATGTGAATACTACACATACCTCCCACCCCAGATCCTTTATACAGTGCTGAACCTGAGCAACTGTATATAGTGATCCTTGGATTGGAAGGTCATTAATTTATTATTTATTTATTTACTTATATTTATTTATTAAATAAAGTAAGTTTCAGTGTAACAGTGAGATATTTGTTTATTTTTGAGACAGGGTCTCACTCTGGTTGCCCAGGCTGGAGTGCAGTGGTGCAATCAGGGCCTCCAACTCCTGGGTTCAGGTGATCCTCCCACCTCAGCCTCCTGAATAGCTGGGACTATAGGCCACCATACCTGGCTAATTTTTGTATTTTTAGTAGACTCTGGGTTTCGTCATGTTGGCTAGGCTGGTGTCAAACTCCTGAGCTCAAGTAACCCACCCGCCTTGGCCTCCCAAAGTGCTGGGATTATAAAGGCATGAATCACTGCTCCCAGCCTGTCCTTAATTTTTTAAAATTGTGAAAATTACAAAAGTTACCTGCTCTTTTCTAACAAATTAAATTAAATAGGGATACAAAAACAAATTGAACACTCATTCTTGCTACTCTTTGCCTCTCATGTCTACTAAGTAACCAGTGCTAAGCTTGCTTGCATATTTCCACTACTTAATAGTGCATTTTTTTTCATATTTTTTTCCATATTTCCAGCACTTAATGTGTGATAAGGGAAACAGAAGCAAACATATGTATGCATATATGGGTTTTTGTTTCTTTAAACAAGTGTTTTAACAAAATTGAATCATACTATATATGTACTTTTTAATTTTTTGTTGTTGTTGTTGAGACGGAGTCTCACTCTGTCGCCCAGGCTGGAGTGCAGTGGCGTGATCTCAGCTCACCGCAAACTCTGCCTCCTGGGTTCACGCCATTCTCTTGCCTCAGCCTCCCAAATAGTTGGGACTACAGGTGCCCGCCACCACGCCTGGCTAATTTTTTTGTATTTTTAGTAGAGACGGGATTTCACCGTGTTAGCCAGGATGGTCTCAATCTCCTGACCTCATGATCTGCCCACCTCGGCCTCCCAAAGTGCTGGGATTACAAGCATGAACCACTGTGCCCAGCACTTTTTAATTTTTTAATTTTTAAAAAAATGTTTACATTTTAGTTAATTAGTTAATTAATTTTTTGGAGATGGGGTCTCACTCTGTCACCCAGGCTGGAGTGTAGTGGTGCAATCTTGGCTCACTGCAACCTCTGCCTACTGAATTCAAGGGATTCTCCTGCCTCAGCCTCCTAAGTAGCTGGGACTACAGGTGCATGCCACGATGCCCAGCTAATTTTTGTATTTTTAGTAGAGACGAGGTTTCACCATGTTGGCCAGGATGGCCTCTATCTCCTGACCTCATGATCTGCCTGCCTTGGCCTCCCAAAATGCTGGATTATAGGTGTGAGACACTGTGCCCGGCCATGCCTGGCTAATTTTTTTTTTTTTTTTTTTTTTGTATTTTTAGTAGAGATGGGGTTTTACCATGTTGGCCAGGCTGGTCTGGAACTTCTGACCTCAGGTGATCCGCATGCCTTGGCCTCCCAAAGTGCTGGGATTACAGGCATGAGCCACCATACCTGGCCCTATGCCCTTTTTTAAAGTTTAAGAATATAGTGTGGAAATCTACAGTCTGGGTCAATATGTTGGCATGTGCTCGTTAATATTTTTGATAACTGCATGATATTCCATAGTGTAGTTGTACAATAATTTGTTTTAAATTTACATTTAATTTAATTTATTTTTTTTGTTAGAGACAGGGTCGTGTTCTGTTTCCTGGGCTGGGGTGCAGTGGTGTGACCATAACTCACTGCAGACTTGACCTCCTGGGTTCAAGTGATCCTCCCACCTCAGTCTCTTGAGTGAATGGAACTACAGGTACATGCCACCACACTTGGCTAAAACTTAACAATTTATGTAGAAATGGGGGTCTCACTATGTTACCCAGGCTGGTCTTGAACTCCTAGACTCAAGCGATCCTCCTGCCTTGGCCTCCCAAAGCACTGGGATTACAGGTGTGAGCCACTGTACATGGCCTCTCTTTTTCTGACTGTCTTTTTCTAATCAATTTGTAGGCCATCTTTGTGTGTTAGGGCTATCAATTCTTATGTTATGGGCTACCAATTCTTATGTTTCTTTCAGTCTTTTGTCTTTTAGTTTTGTTTAAGGTGTCTTTTACCATATTTTACATTTTATATAATCAAATGTGTGTTTTTAATGTCTTCTAGTACAGAGTCTGGCCTGTGCAGGTCTCCAGTTCCTACAGTTATATAAACATTCTACATTTCTTCATTGAAAAAAAAAAAATAGGCCGGGCGCGGTGGCTCAAGCCTGTAATCCCAGCACTTTGGGAGGCCGAGACGGGCGGATCACGAGGTCAGGAGATCGAGACTATCCTGGCTAACACGGTGAAACCCCATCTCTACTAAAAAAATACAAAAAACTAGCCGGGCGAGGTGGCGAGCGCCTATAGTCCCAGCTACTCGGGAGGCTGAGGCAGGAGAATGGCGTAAACCCGGGAAGCGGAGCTTGCAGTGAGCTGAGATCCGGCCACTGCACTCCAGCCTGGGCAGACAGAGACAGACTCCGTCTCAAAAAAAAAAAAAAGAAAAAGAAAAAAAAAATAGTTAGATTGTGAATCCATTTGGGTTTTATTTTAAAATCTTTTGGGAGGTATGGAGAAGTATTTAAATCTCTCTGAGGCTTCAGGTTCCTCTGTTGTAACATGGGCATCATTAGGATGAAAGAAAACGTGTGTAAAACTTACAACATGATGCCTGCAACAGGGCTGATACTCAGTATGTGGTTGTAAGAGTTTGTGAGTGATGGCATGCACTTGTTGTCCCAGCTACTTGGGAGGCTGAGTGGGGAGGACCACTTAAGGCCAGGAGTTCGAGTCGAGCCTAAGCAAAGTAGCCAGATTTCCATCTCTTAAAAAAATAAAAAATAGGCCAGGCGTGGTGGCTCACGCCTGTGATCTCAGCACTTTGGGAGGCCAAGGCGGGCAGATCACCTGAGGTCAGGAGTTCGAGACTAGCCTGGCTAACATGGTGAAACCCTGTTTCTACTAAAAATACAAAAAAATTAGCCGGGTGTGGTGGCATACGCCTGTAGTCCCAGCTACTTGGGAGGCTGAGGCAGCAGAATCGCTTGAACCTGGGAGGCAGAGGTTGCAATGAGCCAAGATTGCACCATTGCACTCCAGCTTGGGCAACAAGAGTGAAACTGCCTCAAAAAATATATAAAAATAAAAATAAAAATAAATAAAAGAGAGTTAGAACTAGAATCCTGACTGTGGCCTAGAGTTTTTTTCCTCCATCTCAGTGACTTGGCTCATATTGGTGACTTTGCTTTTTTCTCTTGGACAGATGTGCTGCTTTGAAGTGGGTGAGTGCTCCCTCCTGGTGCTGGAGCTGGGGTTGGGCACTGAGCCAGGATGGGAAGAAGCAAGGAGGAGTGGTTTACAGAAAGTATTTCTGTGTAAGGGATTCCACACTTGGAAGTTCCCTCTGGACACCAGTGGGACCTGAACTCACACTGCGTCAGGGCCTCCTGAGCTCCTGAGGGACATCAGGTCACCAACTCCCTGTTTAGGATGGACTCTCCCTGTGGGAACAGGGAAAGAACTGGAGCTGAAGTAGATGTGAGAGGTGAGGGTGGCAGACTGTTGGGGCTCTGGAGAATCTTCCAGACATTTCTGCTGCCTCTCCCAGCAGACTATGCCAATGAACGAATCAGAAAGCTTAAAGAGGGAAGCAGAAGATGAAAGAAATCCTGGGACCATGAAGCTTCAGAGGGCTGGGTGCCACAGTCCCCAGGCTTGGGAATGAACGCCTTAGCTGGAGCTTCGGGGCTTGGTGTCCCTGGACTACCCACACCAGGCAGGTTGCTATGCATGCTCACGTCATCATCCATATTCAATTTCATCAATTACACTCAGTAATGTCCTTGACAACTATTTTTTTCTTCAATTCAGGATTTAATCCAGGATCACACATTGCATTTAATTGTTATTGTCTCTTCAGTTCTTTTTAAATTGGGCAATTCCTTAGCCTTCTTTGTGTTTTATGACCTTGACTTTTTGTATGTGTGTGGCAAAAAAGTTCAAATTATACCTTGACATTTTAAAATAGTACAGGTCAATCATTAAGTAACATTTCTTGTGATTAAATTCAGGTTATGGGTTTTGGGCAGGACACTGGGGAAATGCTGTGACCTTCTCAGAACACCATATCAAAGATACACATGATGTTGGCCTATTCCAACACTGGGGATGTTAACTTTTTTTTTTTTCTTTTTAGATGGAGTTTCACTCTTATTGCCCAGGCTGGAGTGCAATGGCGCAATCTTGGCTAACTGCAACCTCTGTCTCTCTTGTTCAAGAGTTTCTCCTTCCTTAGCTTCCCAAGTAGCTGGGATTACAGGCCCGCCTGCCACCACGCTGGGTTAATTTTTTGTATTTTTGGTAGAGATGGGGTTTCACCATGTTGACCAGGCTGGTCTCGAACTCCTGACCTCAGGTGATCCACCAGCCTTGGCCTCCCAAAGTGTTGGGATTACAGACGTGAGCCACTGCACCCAGCCAGCGGACGTTAACTTTTGATCACTGGCTAAGGTAGTAGCCTTCAGGTTTCATCACTGTAAAGTTACTATGTTTCCTCTTTGTAATTAATAAGTAATTTATGGGGAGATGCCTTGAGACTTTGTAAATATCTTGTTCCTCATTAAACTTTGAACCACCAGTTTAAATATCCACTGATGATTTTGTAACATCATTATTCCTTGTTAATTTACTAATTAACATTTTACTGTAAGAAGAGCTTTTCCTTGACCTTCCCATGTATGCATAAATGGATGGATGGATATCAGTATGAACTTGTAGGTTGTTATTTTATTAGTGGGTTATAATCCATTACTGTTAGCATTTATTTATTGCTCAAATTGTCACAGATTTGGCTGGTGGGTGTGGTGTGGGATTTTGTTTTGTTTTGTTTTGCTTTTTTAGCCTACTGTTTTCTCACTTATTTATTTAGTCATTTTACCTATGGGTAAAATTTATTTACCCATAAAGTTTTTCCAACTCGTGACTCTGACTTAGAATCAATTTAGAAACTGGAGACGACTTTGCATGTCATGTTGCTTTGCCCAACCTCTTTATTTTACATATGAAAGCTCTGACCGCCCCCAACACTTAAGCATGTTTTCAAGGTCTTGTGGCTTGTTAGAGGCAGAGCATGAGCTGAAACCTGTGTCCTTGGCTCCTGGGAGGACATTTCCAGCCTCTTTAGCATCGAGAAGCTTCTACTGTTACAGTTCTTTAGGCAACTGGAACTCCCAATGTCCTGTGTGGGCTGTCAGGAACTGATGGTTCCAGTATTTATTGACAAGGCTTTTCGCGGAGTTCTTGGGCATCCTCCCTGAATCCTTAACCTTGGCAATGGAAAAAGAGGGTTCTCAGGGTCTTCAGAACTTCTATCATGTTGAACAATTTCCAAGGGCCTTGTGGTGGCCAAGATATGAAAAATGAAAAACTCATGCTGGCCGGGCGTGATGGCTCATGCACAATCCCAGCACTGGGGAGGGCAGGGAGCAGGCAGATCTTGAGGTCCGAGTTTGAACCAGCCTGACCAACATAATTTAGAAACCCCATTCTCTACTAAAAATACAAAATTGGCTGGTGTGGTGGCATGTGTGCCTGTAATCCCAGATATAAGGCAGAAATGTGAACCCGGAGGTGAAGGTTGCAGTGAACTGAGATCACACCACACTGCACTCAAGCCTGGACTCATGGTGAGACTAGTCTCCATAAAACAAAAAGCAAAAACAAAAATAAAAGCAGAAAAACTAATGCCTACTAAGCCTGCATCTCACAGTTTACAGCAGTTTGTTGTTCGGTTTCCCTCCTCCTCCCTCCCTTTCTTCCTTCTTTCTCTCTTTCTTTCTTTCTCTTTCTTTCTTTCTTTCTCTTTCTTTCTTTCTTTCTTTCTTTCTTTTCTTGTGTTTGGCCTGTGCCCAGTCTTGAGGTATATGGTGCAATCTGCAGCTCACTGCAGCCTCGACATCCTGGCCTCAAGTGATCTCCCCACCCCAGCCTCCCAAGTACTTGGGCCTATAGGAGTCCACCACCACCCCCAGCTAATTTTTAATTGAGGTGAAGTCTCACTATGTTGCCCAGGCTGGTCTCGAACTCTTAGCCTCAAGTAATTCTCTTTCCTTAGCTTCCCGAGTTGTGGGGATTACAGATGTGAGTCACCATCCTTGTCCTCTTATTGGTAGGACTCTATGTGACATTGTGAAGGTCATCTGTGGTCTGCTTGTCCAATATCCCTCCTATATTCCTTTGCCACTATCCTTCCATTTTTTTTGGGTGGGGAGGATCACTACCCCATTTCTAGTCCATGTGATTTGGGAAGGCCTGACCCTCCGTAGGCAATCAGATCAGCATGGTAGTTAACTCAGAAATGGGCATGTGACCCAAGCTAGGCCCATGACAGTCATCCCTGCACTTTTGCTGAAACTGCTGGGAATGAGGTGCTTTCTTTTCATTGGAATAGCTACTTGCAAGGCAGTAAGTAACGTGAAATTTCTGGGGCCATCTTTGCTGCTCTCTCAAAAGAGCCTGCTTGAAAAATGGAGCCAACGCAGAAGAAATGAAGGGACAGAATAAGTTTTGGTTGATATTAGCTGACCCCTGATCCCACTGAGCCAGAAGCCCATCTACTCATGGACATTTTTAGTTATGAGAGCCAAATAATTTGCTGCCTTGCTGGATTGAGCTAGTTTTCAGTCACTTGCAGTGAAGAGAGTCCTGCCTCATTTCACTTCCTTTTAGGCTTAGGTCCTGCCTCTCAGAGCTTTAGAGCGGTAAAAGGATAAAGTGAACCCAGGCAGTGCTGAGCTCACCAGTCTCCTGGCTAAGTGTGCAAAGAACTCTGGCATTACTACTACCCTGGTCTGATCAGTAGCCTTGCCTGCTGCTTACCATACAGCCATAGGGGTATTGCTTCCTTGAGCCCTGAGGCACTATACCTCTTTTTGAAAATGATTTTTATTTAGGTCAGGTGTGGTGGCTCACGCCTGTAATCCCAGCACTTTGGGAGGCTAAGGCGGGCAGATCACTTGAGGTCAGGAGTTTGAGACTAGCCTGGCCAACATGGCAAAACCCCGTCTCTACTAAAAATATATGATTAGCTGGGCGTGGTGCCTCACACCTGTAATCTCAGCTACTTGGGAGACTGAGGCATGAGAATCACTTGAGCCTGGGAGGTGGAGGCTGCAGTGAGCTGAGATTGCACCACTGGGCTCCAGCCTGGGTGACAGAGCGAGATTCCATCTGAAGAAAAATAAAAGATTTTTATTTAAAAAATGTTTTGTAGAGATGGTGTCTTGCTATGTTGCCTAGGCTGGGTCTCAAACTCCTAGCCTAAAGCTCTGGGATTATAGATGTGAGCCACTGTGCTTAGCCAGCACTATACTTCTATTAGTTGCCAATGCTTGCTTTGTTCTGTATTGTCTAGCGCATGCTTGAGTGTGAGTGTATGAGTGTGTGTGTCGTGTGTGAGCGTGTGTGTGTGTGTGTGTTCCTTTTACTCCCACCTTGCAGGGTTATTGCAAGCATCAGGTGGGATAATGTAGGTACAGCACTCAGCCCAGTGCCTGGCACAAATATTGAGTGCTCTCTGCCTTCCCCTTTTCTCCTTCTGATTCAGAGAATGACTTAAGGATCTGTGATGTGGGCCAATTTTCAATGCCCTGGATAAATAATGGGGAGTTGAAATACTGTTGCCAGAAATTTGCACTAGTTTTAATTAATTTTATCTGTTTAGAGTAAGATATCTCAAAGTCACTGAATAAATTTATGTCACATATGTTTATGCACATCAGTATTTTTCTTGAGAACTGACAGCCTTAGTCCTTGTTTTGTTCCCTGATGCTGCAGCAGAGGCCAAATGTGTCCTGATTTCTTGAGTGATGGCTGCCAGCTCTCCGAGTGTCACAGTAGGTGAGTTCTCCATGGGGGCAAGCGCCAAGGATGAGTGTGGCCAGGCAGCATCTGCAAGCCCATTTTGTCTATTCTTTATTTTTGTAATACATTTTATTCTTAGGTTATAAATATGTTTATGTTTATTAATATATTTAATGTAAGTTTATATTTATAAATATAAACTTTATAAAGTGTAGTTTGTATGTATAAACCTTAAATATGTTTTGACTTATCCATATAAGTTTTTGTAACTTATATGGATAAGGCAAAACATGTAGAGTATACAAAATATTAATTCTGTTACCCATTTTAACCCCACCCTCTGAAGTAAACATTATAACCAGCTTCATGTGTATCTCTCTACATTTTTTATATACTACACTTTTCCCACATTTTTACACTTTTATACATTTTCCTATTTTCTTTTTTACATATGCAAATATATAAACATACATATTTGCTTATAGGATGCCCCTTTTAATTTTTTAATGCAAAATAACATCATATTCTGTTCCTTGCTCTTTCCCCTTCCTTCCTTCCTTCTTTCCTTCCTTCCTCTCTTTTCTTTCTTTCTTTCCCTTCCTTCCTTCCTCCTTCCCTCCCTCCCTCCCTCCCTCCCTCCCTCCCTTCCTTCCTTCCTTCCTTCCTTCCTTCTTTCTTTTCTCTCTTTCTCTCTCTCTTTCTTTTGTCTGGCTCTGTCACCCAGGCTACAGTGCAGTGACACAATCATAGCTCACTGCAGCCTCGGCCTCGACCTCCTGGGCTCAAGTGATCCTCCTGCCTCTGCAGGGATTATAGGAGTGAGCCACTGTGCCCGGCCTCTTTTCCTTTTTTTAAACCTAATAATCCCATGCCTCTTTTTGGGTCAATGTAGATAGATCTAACTCCTTCTTCATAGTGGCTTGTCTTCCATTGTATGGTTGTACCATGATTGATTTATTTAACTGATCTCCTATCAATGGATTTTTCAGGTCCTTTATAGCTTTTTGCAATTACACATAATGCTGACATAAATACCCTTGCAAATTTTTTTTTATATTCAAGGAAACATTTGGTGATTCTACTCTTTTGGCCCATGTGTCACATATGAAGGACACTTACTATATCAACCCTTAATCTGTCCATCAGTCTGTCACACGAGAAGGCATCGTTTTTTTTTATTTGAGATGGGGTCTCAAAAAATCAGGCTGGAGTGCAGTGGTGCGATCTCAGCTCACTGCAATTTCCACCTCCCAGGTTCAAGCGATTCTCCTGCCTCGGCCTCCTGAGTAGCTGAGATTACAGGTGTGTGCACCATCACACTTGACTAATTTTTGTATTTTTAGTAGAGACAGGGTTTCACCATGTTGGTCAGGCTGATCTCGAACTCCTGATCTCAGGTGATCCACCCCCCTCGGCCTCCCAAAGTGTTGGGATTATAGGCGTGAGCCACTGCGTCTGACTGGGAAGGCATCCTTTTACCTCCCTTTCCAGGACATGTTTTTAGCAGAGCCCTGTTGGGAAAAACACCAGTTTATGAATGTAGAACCTGGGCCCAAATGTAAGACCAGCCTCACTCCACATCTAGCCTGGAGCAGTGATTTCTCTGCCCCTCCCATTCTCCCTGTCTCATGTGACCTGAGCACCTCCCCACCTCCATGGTCAGTGACAAGCTGTAATTGGAGCGAAAGGGCTTTGAAGTTCCGATAAATGAGATAATAAATCTCTGCTCTCCAGGGATACAGGGCAGTGTCTGTGCCTATTGAATGGCCTCAACAGTGCTGTGTATATAGTAACTACTTAATTAATATGAAATAAGAACAATAAATCCAGTGGTTGAAGTGATCCCTTTGAAGTTCAGGTCAACTCTGAGCCATCTGAGAATAATGAATGGAATGGGTAATTGAAACTGATAGATAATCCCCAAACCTCAACTTACTAGTTAATAGGGTTAGGCTCTTTACCTATTAAACCCTTTGAGATACTCAATTTGAAAACTGCTAAAATAAATCCCATACTTTCATTTATTTTTTCATTGTTGTGGGGCAGGAGAAATTGAGCTGTGAAATGGCCACCAGGAAGGTGGCAGGATGACGAGTCAGGAGTCCTGCGTGAGACATCCGCAAACATCTCATAAGCAGCTTCTGAATCACACAGCATCAAGGCTGCCAAAGTGCCTGGCCAATTTTGGACCTGGAGACCTAAGAATGGGTCTCCCTGTGGACTCCTCCTGACCTGGGTGGGGCAAGGCTCTGGGAAAATAGGTCAAATGACTCTTGGTCTAGAACCGTCTGGCTAGAGATGCCCCAACTTTGCCTTTTGGGCTATTCATCAAATCCAGCCTTTAGGACGCGACATTAGGGTGTCATTTCATGGGAGGATCTGGGTGCATTTTAGTTAAAAGAAGTGATGTCATCACATCCCTGCTGAAAAAAGGAAAAAGGACCCACTCTGTGCTGACATACCGAGTCCTGGGCAGGGAAGTCTGGACAGACACCTGGGCCCCCACCTGGCTTTTCTACCAGCTAGCTCTGTGACTCTGAGACCATTGTGTCAGTTTTCTCTGCCACAGTTCCTCCCTCTGCAAAATGAAGGGCTTGAAATGCAGGATTCTAAGATTGTGGCCATATCTGACTCTGATAACAACCCCATGAGCCTGAAGAATTCAGCACTGCTGCTCCATAGGGGGTTTCAGCAGGAAGCAGGCACAGATGGCTTTCTCTGGAACGTGTTCAGAAATGTGGTGTGTGATGTACGGTGTGAATGAAGCGTGGTGCCCTTTAAACACAGCTTCCCCCTGGGAGTGCTCTGAGCTCCTCGGGTTCTCTGGCTCTCATTCACATTCCACTGTCACTCTGGGCACAGGCAGCCCTCACGTGCTTGTGCACTGAGCACACACACACACCCCGCCCCGACTGACACACAGTTGGTGACTCACAACTGACACAATCATTACACACATCGGATGACTCAGCGGGGACGCTCACACACATGGGCTCACGCTCACCATGACGTGTAGAAGTGGTTGTGCCCACAGCGTCAGGCACCCCCACAGCAGCCTTGGTGGAGGCTCTCGCTAGCGGTGTCTGCAAATGATTTGCATTCTTGGCTCTTTGGAACTGCCTGTTCTTTGTCTTTCTGTTCACTGCTCAACCCTTTCCTTCCCTTCTGTCCCAAACTTGGCTGGTTTTAGTCTCTTGCTCCCAAGCTCCTCAGCCAGCTTCCTGGACTGGCTCAGGCAGTCTCTAAGGCTCCTGCCAACTCCAAGGCTGCTTCTAATCAACTCCTCAGCTGGGAGGAGTCCCTTCCTCAGGGGGTCTCATTCCCTCCCCGACCTGAGCATCTCTTCCTGTCTTCTTCAGGAAGATCTTCAAAATCTGTGCCATTTGAGCCAGCCTCTTTCACAAGACAAGGAGCACCCAGAGCCAGTCACATCATAGAAAGTGCTGGTGGCTTCTGGAGCCTCTGAGTCTTCAGTGTCTCTGGGGGTGCCCTTTCTCTTTCTGGCAGCCCGGGCAGATAGAAGTGTTGGGGTTCTTAGAAAATCATCTCTGGGAGTTGAGCAGAACCAGCTGGTTCTGGAGAAGCAGAGAAAAAAGATGCTGCACGTCCCAGCCATAATGGGCTGGGAGGGACCTACCCCAGAATGGGAAGCAGGGTGGGGAAGCAGCACAGAGGAAAGAGAGGCCTGTGTCCATGGCTGCTGGCTGAGGTCTGATGGGAAGATAGGGGAACACGTCCTGGAGCTGCACTTCCTTACAATTCATCTTCTGCTTTCAGATTTAAGGTTACTTTGCCTAGAATAACTCCTGTCTTTCCTCTTTTCCTGGGGGAGCCCTCACACAGGAGAGGAAGTGTGGCAGAGTGTAATGTGAAGAGCCCAGGCCAGGGTCAGAGGCGCAGGCGTTAAGTCTCTGCTAATAGCTCTGTGGTCCTGGGCTTGACATTAACCATTTGAGTCTCTGCTTCCTTGACTGTCAGATGTCCTAATAGCACTTTTCCGTATCCTCTGAAGATGTGGGGGCGCGGATCAGGTGAGCTAGCAGACGTGACAATGCCTTCACAAATTAAAAGTGGCACACACAAAAAAGTGAGAATTTGAACAGCGGCAAGGAGATGGTGGAGGAGCTGCCCACAGAGGGTCTTTGAGGGAGACCTGAAGATTCCCCTCCTGAACATGGGGTAAAGTCCCTGCTGGAATCCCAAGGCTGGTTCGGGACCTCCTTTGACTCCGGCACCAGAGGCCCAGACAAGTACTTGCTAGGCCCTTGCTTTGGACCCAGCTGTCATTGAGCTGAGTGTTTTCCTGGAGAGAGGAGAAGGGGTCCTTCCATGTGGATTTTCCCTAAGTATAGATGCTGGCCCAGCAATGCCAAGAACTGAGACACCCTGTGCCTAGCTCTTGGCTGGCTGCTTATAGCTTGAAATGCCCTTTTCAACTCTGAAACTTTTAGTCTGGCAATCCTTGAGAGCATTTTTTCCCTCCTACTTGGGTGAGAGCTTTATTTTTGACCTCATTCTATCCATCTGAAGAACTAGAATCCAGAGGGAATGACCTTGCTTTAGCAGACCCGAGTCTTCGACTCTCTACCTCAAGCCCTTGCCCTGTGAATATCCTCAGCTCTCCTTACAACTTCAAATCTGGAAAAGGCACCAGGCACGGTGGCTTATGCCTGTAATCACAGCACTTTGGGAGGCTGAGGTGGGTGGATCACCTGAGGTCAGGAGTTCGAGACCAGGTTGACTAACATGGTGAAACCCCGTCTCTACTAAAAATACAAAAATTAGCCCAGTGTGGTGGCATGTGCCTGTTATCCCAGCTACTCAGGAAGTTGAGGCAGTAGAATCGCTTGAACCCAGGAGGCAGAGGTGCAGTGAGCTGAGATCGCACCACTGCCCTCCAGCCTGGGCGACAGAGCGAGACTCTGTTTCAAAAAGAAAAAAAAAAAAAAAATCTGGAAAAGGCTTCCTCAGCAAACAGACTTACAAAAATTTCCAGTTAGCTCTTTCCTTACAGTTGGTCTGCTGTTTTTGGATTTAAGGTTACTTTGCCAATGTGCCTGGCCTTAACGGTCAGTTAAATATTTAACATATATAGCATGTACATCAGACACGGTTCTAAGCATTTTTCTACAATATTAATTAATTTTCAGAAAACCCTTTATGGGGGTAGGCACTCTCATCCCCATTTTGCTGCATAGGACTCCAAGGACAGAGGTTAAATAACATGCCTAAAGTGGGGCAGATTAGCGTACAGTGGCGGGCGTGGAATTCAACCCAGGCCACCTGCCTGGGGAAATTAGCCTGTGACCCCAGCTTTCTTCTGCCCACTGGTGGGCGTTGATTCCAATAGCACCATATGCTACTGATGGTTTTCTTGAAAGCAGCAGGAATTCCTGATCTACTGGCAAGAAGGAGAAATGAAGCAAAGCCAGAGCTGTTCAGACTCAGGTCCACTCCAGCACACGTGCCTGCGTTCTCATTCCTCAGGCTGGTCTCTTCCTTGACTCCTTCAAGAGCTGCATCTACAAGAGAATAGAGCCACTCTTTCCCTAACTGTCCTCTCCCCTCTTCTCTCTCTGGGGGAGTCCTGCAGAGCCATTGTTCTCCCAACCTCAGCTATTGGGCCTCTCTTGGCAAGGACCTAGCGGCGTCTCTTATTTACCCATTAACGATTAAGCTCCAGGCATTTGACATATAAACACAGAAAACATCAGCATCATTACAGCAAAGATTTCAAAAGATCTTTGGCAGGGAAGGGCTTGATATTTACTTAACAAAAGAGTTCCTTACTTCGGTTTTAAGAAAGAATTCACAATAGGATTTAACAAGCCAGTTTCTCCAGTAAATTAAAAACATTCTTTTACTCATTCAGAATATGATTTGTGTTTTAAAAAATGTGTCTCACACACAACTTTTCAAGAGAACACTCGTGGCGTTTTCCCTGAGAGCTCTGTTCCCACGTTATCTTCCAGTGTTTCTCATTTGTTGAGATGGTCCCGCACTAAGCAGAGAGAGAGAATAGCTGCGGAGGAGGGGGTGTGCCTTAGGATCTAAGATTCCACCCCTAGCGACTCTTTCTTTTGTTTCAAGAGTGACTTCTACAGAAGGGTTTCTTTTGTTATACAAGAAGAGTGTTGCTAAGTATATCTTCCACGACTAGAGGTACTTAAGCCAGTCTATTAGAGTACTGGGCCCTTGGGAAGAGGAAGGAGGAAGGGGAGAAAGAACACAGGTAGGTTTATTGGGGGAAAGAAGGGATAGTCACCTGTTCATTTGTTTGTTTGTTAATAATGACTCATATTCCTACCATTGCAAGACATTTGGAATACAAAGGTAAATAAGATAATAGTACAGTCAAGGATCGGGTGCAGCGGCTCACACCTGTAATCCCAGTACTTTGCGAGGCTGAGGGGGGTGGATTACCTGAGGTCAGGAATTTGAGACCAGTCTGACCAACATAGTGAAACCCCGTTTCTACTAAAAATACAAAAAAATTTAGCCGGGCATGGCGGATGCCTATGATCCCAGCTACTCGGGAGGCTGAGGTAGGAGAATCACTTAATCTGGGAGACGGAGGTTGCGGTGAGCCAAGATCACACCACTGCACTCCAGCCTGGATGACAGAGCAAGACTCTGTATCAAAAAAAAAAAAAAAAAAAAAAAAAAAAAAAGGAAAGCCACCCACTTGAGCAAGGGTAAAAACTCAGGATGGGGTGCCCAACTAGACGTGGGGACAGTGTTGGGGAAGCCAGCGCAGAGTTGACAGCAGAGTTTCCAAGGATGAGAAGTAATAATAATTTTTAAAAGGGTTGGGTGCAGTAAGTAGCTCATGCCTGTAATCCCAGCACTGTGGGAGGCTGAGGTGGGAGGATCGCTTGAGGCCGGAAGTTCCAGACCAGCCTGGGCAACATAGTGAGACGCCTTTCTACAAAAAATTAAAAAATTAGCTGGGTGTGGTGGCGGGCTCCTGTGGTTCCAGCTACTCAGAGGCTGAGGTGGGAGGATTGCTTGAGCCCAGGAGGTCCAGGCCGCAGTAAGCTCCACTCCAGCCTGGGTGACAGAGAGAGACTGTATCTCAACAACAACAACAAAAAATTAAGAAACATTCCTAAAACTTGTATTTGCTATGTGCCCAACATTATATAATACTAAGCATCTTGCATTTTAACTCATATAATCTTCATAAAAATATAAGGAAAGAGCTACTGCTATCCTTATTTTACAGAAAAGCAACCAGGCTCAGAGAAGTTAGGTAATTTGCTAAAGCCCGCAGATAGTGAGCAGTAGAAATGGGAGAAAACCCAGGCTTTCCAGCTCCAGAGCTCATGGTTAGTGCTTTTAACCACTATTATATATTTTTGTATATAGAGGCAATTATTATTTTGACTATGAAATATTTAAAATACCAAGAAGAATGCAAAGAATAACATCATGAAAGTCCATAAATCCACCGTTCATCTCCACTAAATTCCAGTATTTTGCCTTGCTTACTTAATTTTTCTTTTTTTTTTTTTTTTTTTTGAGACGGAGTCTTGCTCGGTAGCCCGGGCTGGAGTGCAGTGGCCTGATCTCAGCTCACTGCAAGCTCCGCCTCCCGGGTTTACGCCATTCTCGTGCCTCAGCCTCCCAAGTAGCTGGGACTACAGGCGCCCGCCACCTCGCCCGGCTAGTTTTTTGTATTTTTAGTAGAGACGGGGTTTCACGGTGTTAGCCAGGATGGTCTCGATCTCCTGACCTCGTGATCCGCCCGTCTCGGCCTCCCAAAGTGCTGGGATTACAGGCTTGAGCCACCGTGCCCGGCCTTAATTTTTCTTAAAACGAAAAGAAGTTACGAAAAAAAGATATGACGGAAATCCCCTTGTGTACTGCACCCTGAGATAAAGACTGAATTCGGGTTTCTCTTTTCCAGGCATGTATTTATATTATTAAAGCATTTGTAGATGTCTAACAATATGTAATAGTCTTTTGCATGTTTTCAAACTTGTATAAATAGTATCATTTTTACAGGTTGCTTTACATTCAACATTATATTTTTGAGATTTTATCTTTGTTAATTCCACATGATTTTAAGTTCATTTATTTGAAATACCATGTCAGGCTGGGTGCAGCGGCTTGTGCCTGCAATCCCAGCATTTTCGGAGTCTGAGGTGGGTGGATCACTTGAGGCCAGGAGTTAGAGATCAGCCTGGCCAACATGAAGAAATTCTGTCACCACTAAAAATACAAAACTTAGCCGGGCGTGGTGGCGGGTGCCTGTAATCCCAGCTACTCAGGTGGCTGAGAATCTCTTGAACCTGGGAGGCAGAGGTTGCAATGAGCTGAGATCGCACCACTGCATTCCAGCCTGGGTGACAGAGTGAGGTTGTCTCAAAAATAAATAAAATATAATATCATATCATAAATTGTATTATATATCTTTAAAATACTACTATATAGTATTCCATTCTATGAATAATATACCATGTTTGAATTTCCTACCTTTTGAAAATATTTTGCTATTACAGACAATGCTGCAATGAACTTTCTTGAGTACATCCTTTTTTGCCCTCCTAGGAGAATTTCTTTTTTTTTTGAGACCGGGTCTTGCTCTGTTGCCCAGGCTTGAGTGCAGTATCATGATTGTAGCTCACTGCAGCCTCAAACTTTTAGGCTCAAGCTCCTAAGTAGGTGGGACTACAAGCACACACCACCACTTCTGCCTATTTTTTTTTTATTAATACTTTTTGTAGAGATGGGGTCTTACTCTGTTGCCTAGTCTGGTCTCAAGGTATCCTCCTGCCTTGGCTTCCCACAGCTCTGGGATGACAAGTATGAGACACGATGTCCAGTCTCCTAAAAGAAGTTTTAGAAGGGGCATTGCTGCGGTAAAGGGGAGGCCCATTTTCAGCTTCATCTTGTTAACTTCCACTCCAAAGGGGTTGACCAGTTGTACTTCTACCAGTAGTGTGTGAAAGTCCTATTAATCTACATGTTCCCAAGACTTGCTGTTGTTAATGCTTGGGTCTGAAATAATTTCTTATTGTTATTTTAATTGCATTTCCTGATTACTAGGACAGTTGAATATTGTTACAGTTTTTGTTTGTTTCTTCTGTTTACTTGTGTCCATTTGATTGATTTGGCCTTTTCTTAATTGATTTTATACATTTTAAAAATTAACAGTAAAATTGACTTTTTAAAGGAGGGGATATGTATAGCTCTGAGTTATTTTTTTTAATTTTTTTTTTTTTTGAGATGGAATTTCGCTCTTGTCACCAGGCTGGAGTGCACGATCTCGGCTCACTGCAACCTCGGCCTCCCGGGTTCAAGGGATTCTCCTACCTCAGACTCCTGAGTAGCTGGGATTACAGGTTCATGCCCCCAAGCCGGTTAATTTTTGTATTTTTAGTAGAGACGAGGTTTTTACAAGGCTGGTCTCAAACTCCTGACTTCAGGCAGTCCACCTGTCTCAGCCTCCCAAAGTGCTGGGATTACAGGTGTGAACCACCGTGCCCAGCCTAGTTCTGAGTTTTAGCACGTCTAGATTCATGTCACCACTGTAGGAAGCAGGATGCATAACAATTCTATTACCCCAAGAAATGATCAGAATATTTTAACCATTCATTAAAAATGAATTCAATTTTTTGGCTTTATAGTTTTCAAGAAATTGGTTCATTTTATGTAAGTCATCAAATTTGTATTTGTGTAAACTGTTTGTAGTATTCTCTTATTATTCTTTAAATGTCTGCGGTATCTGTAGTGATGTCTTCTCTTTTGTTCCAGATACAGGTAATATGTTTCCCTCTCCCCACTTTTTTGGTTAATATGGCTAGAGGATTATCAATTTTATGGATGTTTTCAAAGAAGTAGTTTTGGTTTTATTGATATTCTTCATTGTTTTTGTTTTTAATTTTATTGGTTTCACTCTTATCTTTATTCTTTCATCTTTATTCTTTCCTTCTGATTTTTTGAGTTTATATTGGTTTTGTTTTTCTAGTTTCTTAATGTGGAAGCTTATAATATTGATTGAAGATTTTTTCTTTTACGATAAGCATTTAATAATATGTATTTCCCTCTACGCATGCCTTAACTGCATCCCACAAATTTTATATTATATTTTTCATTCACGTCAAAGTATTTTCTAATTCCCCTTGAAACTTTCTTTTTGACATATAGATTATTATGTTGTTTAATTTCCAGGTGTTTGGGATTTTTCAGTTATCTTTTTGTTATTGATTGCTAATTTAATTTTATTATGATCTGAGAACATACTTTGTATGATTTCAAGGCTATTGCACTTATTAAGATTTGTTTTATGATCTTGGATGTAATCTATCATAGTGAATGTTCCATGTGCATTTCAGAAGAATGTATATTCTGTTCTTGTTGGGTGGGTGTAGTGTTCTGTAAATGTCAATTGAATCCAGTTGGTAGATGAAATAGTTCAACTCTTTATATTTGCTGATTTTATGTTGGCTTGTCCTGTTACTGAGAAAGGAGTATTGAAATCTCTAACTATAATTGTGGACTTGTCTAGTTCTTTCAATTCTATCAGCTTTTGCTGTGTGTATTTTGAAGCTCTTTTGTTAGGTGCGTACACATCTAAAATTGTTATGTCTTCTTGGGGAATGGATTTTGGTTTTTTTTGGAGATAGAGTCTCACTCTGTCACCTAGGCTGTAGTGCAGTGGCACGATTTCAGCTCACTGCAACCTTTGCCCCCTGGGTTCAAGTGATTCTCATGCCTCAGCCTCCCGAGTAGCTGGGATTACAGGTGCCTGCCACCATACCTGGCTAATTTTTGTATTTTTAGTAGAGATAGGGTTTCGCTGTGTTGGCCAGGCTGGTCTCAAACTCCTGACCTCAGTTCATCCACCTGCATAGGCCTCCCAAAGTGCTGGGATTACAGGTATGAGCCACCACACCTGGCTGACTCTTTTATTTTTATTTTACTTATTTTTTTGAGACAGACTCTCATGCTGTTGCCCAGGCTGGAGTGCAGTGGTGCGACTTCAGCTCACTGCAACCTCCGCTTCCCGGGTTCAAGCAATTCTTCTGCCTCAGCCTCCCGAGTAGCTGGGATTACCCACATGCACCACCTCGCCTGGCTAATTTTTGTATTTTTAGTAGAGACGGGGTTTCACCATGTTGGCCAGACTGGTCTCGAACTCCTGACCTCAAGTGATCTGCCCACTTTGGCCTCCCAAAGTGCTAGGATTACAGGCGTGAGCCACCAGGCCCCACTGGGCTGACTCTTTTATTATTATGTATTGCCTCTCTTTATCTCTGGAAATTATCTTTGCTCTGAAGTCTCTTTTGTCTAATATTAATATAGGCACTCCAACTTTCTTTTGATTAGTGCTTGCATGGTATATCTTTTCCCATTGTTTTATTTTTAACCTACTTATATTATACAGTTGTAGATGGTAAATAGTTGGGTCTGTTTTTGTTTGCTTTAAAATCCAATCTGGGCCAGGTGTAGTGGCTCACGCCTGTAATCCCAGCACTTTGGGAGACCAAGGCAGGCAGATCACCTGAGGTCGGGAGTTCGAGATCAGCCTGACCAATGTGGAGAAACCCTGTCTCTACTAAAAATACAAAAATTAGCCAGGCATGGTGGTGCATGCCTGTAATCCCAGCTACCCGGGAGGCTGAGGCAGGAAAAGCATTTGAATCTGGGAGGTGGAGGTTGTGGTGAGCAGAGATTGCATCATTGCACTCCAGCCTGGGCAACAAGAGCGAAACTCTGTCAAAAAAGAAAAGAAATCCAATCCAATCTGACTATCTCTTTTGGATCACTTTATTTCATGTAAGTACCAATATGTTTGAAATTAGGTCTCCCTTTTTAGTATTTATTTTATGTTCTGTTTTTAAAATTCCTATTTCCTCTTTCTTACCTTCTTTTGGATTATTTGATTTTTTTTTTTTTTTTTTTTTTTCATTTTAATTTATCTTTTTTTTTTTTTTTTTTTTCTCTTTTGAGACAGTCTTACTCCCATTGCCCAGGCTGGAGTGCAGTGGTGTGATCAAAGCTCTTCACAGCCTCTACTTCCCGGGCTCAGGTGATTCACCCACCTCAGCCTACCGAGTAGCTGGGACTACAGGCCCACACCACTACACTTGGTTAATTTTTAGTATTTTTAGTAGAGATGGGGTTTCACCATGTTGCCCAGGCTGGTCTTGAACTCCTGGGCTCAAACGACCCACCTGCCCTGGCCTACCAAAGTGCTGGGATTACAGGTATGAGTCACCACATGTGGCTATCTGTTGAGTTTTAACCACATCTTCCATTGTATAGTTTACATTTTTTTGTTTTTTGGCTGGGTGTGGTGGTTCACACCTGTAATCCCAGCACTTTGGAAGGCCAAGGTGGGTGGATCGCTTGAAGCCAGGAGTTTGAGACCAGCCTGGCCAACACAGCAAATCCGTCTCTACCAAAAAATACAAAAATTAGGCCGGGCGTGGTGGCTCACGCCTGTAATCCCAGCACTTTGGGAGGCTGAGGCGGACAGATCACGAGGTCAGGAGTTCGAGACCAGCCTGACCAACACGGTGAAACTCTGTCTCTACTAAAAATACAAAAAAAATTAGCCAGGCAGGGTTGCGTGGGCCTGTAATCCCAAATACTGTAATCTCCTGCCTCAGGTCGAGGCAGGAGAATTGCTTGAACCCAGGAGTCTGAGGTTGCAATAAGCTGACTCTATCTCAAAACAAAAAACAAAAAACAAAAAACAAGAATTAGCCGGACCTGGTAGCACGCGCCTGTAGTCCCAGCTACTCAGGAGGCTGAGGTATAAGAATTACTTGACCTCAGGAGGCAGACATTGCAGTGAGCTGAGATCATGCCACTGCACCCCAGCCTGGGCGACAAAGTGAGACCCTGTCTCAAAAAAAAAATTGTTTAAAATAGGTTGTTCTATAATATTATGATATATATACCTAATATTTCACAGTCTACTTAGAATTCATATTTTACCACCCCAGGTGGAATGTAGGAGCCTTACCACCACATGGGTTTTTTTACCCTCCCCCTTTCTGCTTGTAGTTGTTAACTATATTATACCTACATACATCAAAAACTCTTTAAACCATAATTTTTTTTTTTTCTTCTTTTTGAGACAGGATCTTGCTCTGCCATCCAGGCTGGAGTGCAGTGGTGCAGTCATGACTCACTGTACCCTCTACCTTTGAGGCTAAAGTGATCCTCCCACCTCAGCCTTCCAAGTAGCTGGGATTTAACAGGTATGCACCACCAAACCCAGCTAATTAAAAAATTTTTTTTTGTAGAGACAGTCTCACTATGTTGCCCAGGCTTGTCTCAAACTCCTAGGCTCAAGTGATTCTCAGCCTCCCAAAGTGCTGGGAATAAAGGTGTGAGCCACTGCGCTTGGCCATGATATAATTTTTAAAATTTTAATTATTATAGGTACATAGTAGTTGTATATATTTATGGAGTACTTTTTTTTTTTTTTTGTAGAGATAGGGTCTTGCTCTGTTGCCCAGGCTGAAGTACAGTGGCATAATCACAGCTGACTGCAGCCTTAAACTTCTGGGTTTCAGAGATCCTCCTGCCTCAGCCTTCCAAGTACCTGGGACAACAGGCTCATGCTATCATACCAGGCTGGCTAAGTTTTAACATTTTTTGTAGAGACAGTGTGTCACTATGTTGTCCAGGCAGGTCTTGAACTCCTGGCCTCAAGCGATCCCCCTGCCTTGGCCTCCTAAGGTGCTGGGATTACAGGCATGAACCACTGTGCCCAGCCTACATGTAACGTTTTCATACAGGCTACATATAATGATCAAATCAGGGTAAATGGGGTATCCATCCTCTCAAGACTTTATCATTTTTGTTAGAAACTTTCCAATTTCACTGTTTTAGTTATTTAAGAATATACAATAAATTATTGTTAACTAGAGTCACCCTATTGTGCTATCAAATACTTGATCTTATTCATTCTATCCAACTGTATTTTTGTACCCATTAACCATCTCTGCTTTATCTTCCACTTCCCATTATCCTTTCATCCTCTATCTCCATTTGTTCATTTTTTTTTTCTTTTTTTAACCTCTCATATATGAGAGCATGTGGTATTTGTCTTTCTGTGCCTGGCTTATTTCACTTAACATATTGTCTTCCAGTTTCATCCATGTTGTTGAAAATGACAAGATTTCTTTTTTTTTTTTTTTTTTTTGGAGACAGAGTCTTGCTCTGTCTTCCAGACTGGAGTGCAATGTTGCAATCTCAGCTCACTGCAACTTCCGCCTCCCGGGTCAAGTGATTCTCCTGCCTCAGTCTCCTGAGTAGCTGAGATTACAGGCGCCTGCCGCCACGCCCGGCTAATTTTTGTATTTTTAGTAGAGACAGGGTTTCACCATTTTGGCCAGGCTGGTCTTGAACTCCTGACCTTGTGATCCATCCACCTCGGCCTCCCAAAGTGCTGGGATTACAGACGTGAGCCACCGCGCCCGGCCTAAGATTTCACTGTTTATTGCTGAATAATATTCAATTGTATATATGCGCCACAGTTTCTTTCTCTGTTGCCCAGGTTGGAGTGCTGTGGCATGATCTTGGTTTACTGCAACCTCCGCCTCCCAGGTTAAAGTGATTCTCCTGCCTCAGCCTCCTGAGTAGCTGGGATTACAGGCATGTGCCACCACTCCCAGCTAATTTTTGTATTTTTAGTAGAGATGGGGTTTCACCATGTTGGCCAGCTGGTGTCGAACTCTTGACCTCAAGTGATCCTCCCTCCTTAGCCTCCCAAAGTGCTGGGATTACAGGCATGAGCCACCATGCCCAGCCCACATTTTCTTTATCTATTCATCTGTTGGTGGATATTTAATTTGCTTCCATATCTTGGCTATTGTGAGTAGTGCTGCAATAACCATGGGAGTGCAGGTATCTCTTCAATATACTGACTTCGTGTCTTTTGGATAGATACTCAACAATAAGATTGCTGAATCATATGGTAGCTTTACTTTCAGGTTTTTGAGGAGCCTCCATACTATTCTCCAGGGTGGCTGTACTAGTTTACATTTCTACCAACAGCATAGGAGGGTTCCCCTCTCTCCATGTCCTTGCCAGCATTCATTATTGCCTGTCTTTTGGATAAAAGCCATTTTAACTGGGGTGAGATGATATTTTATTGTAGTTTTGATTTGCAATTCTCTGATGATTAGTGATGTTGAGCATTTTTTCTTATGCCTGTTGGCCATACATTTGAGAAGTGTCTATTCATATCTTTAGCACATTCTAAAATTGGATTGTTTTTCTCCAGTGGAGTTGTTTGAGCTCCTTATATACTCTGGTTATTAATTCTTTTTCCAAATGGGTAGTTTGCAAATATTTTCTCCATTCTGTGGGTTGCTTCTTCTCTTAGTTTCCTTTGCTCTTCACTGTTTCCTTTGCTGTGCAGAAACTTTTTAGCTTGATGTGATCCCACTTGTCCATTTTTGCTTTGGTTGCCTGTGCTTTCAAGGTCTCACGGTACAATTTTTGCTTTCAATTGTCATATGTAGGGGCAGAGGGAAAGCTTCCCTTTTGTTCTCTCTAAAGATTTGCTAAAGTCTGGGTGCAGTGGCTCACGCCTGTAATCCTAGCACTTTGGGAGGCTGAGGTGGGTAGATTGCCTGAGCTCAGGAGTTCGAGACCAGCCTGAGCAACACAGGGAAACCCTGTCTACTAAAATACAAAAAAATTAGCCGAGTGTGGCGACATGCAACTGTAATCCCAACTACTTAGGAGGCTGAGACAGGAGGATCTCTTGAACCCGGGAGGCGGCGGTTGCAGTGAGCCGAGATCGCCCCACTGCATTCCAGCCTGGGCGACAAAGCGAGACTCCATATCAAAAATAATAATAATAATAAAATAAAATAAAGATTTGCTAAAATGACTGACAATATACAGATTAATAGGAGAAAAAGGCATATAAATTTATTAACGTACAAAAACATGGGAGCAATATTATATATGAGACCCAAAAAAGGGCCAGATGATTGAGGCTTATATATCCTCTTCACAGGGAAGAGGGAGATGGGGAAAATGTAGGGGTTGTTAATAATTTTTAGGGGAAATGAATGGGTCCAGGAGGCTCAGACATTATCTTGTAAATGATTCTCCTAGGAAACTAAATGATGCCAGCAAGTTACTGGAAGGTGAGGGTTGAAACTTAACTTGGTGGATAAAGCTTCCCAGGTTATCTCTTGGCGCTGCCTCAGAGGACTAGCTGAAGAGTTATCTGACTTTAGTCTTGATTCTTCTCTGACGGTTAATCTTTTCTGATTATTTGATAAGATTCCTAGGAAGGGGATCTTAAGACAATCGCATTTCTTTTGGAAAGAAGTTTCCTTAGTCAGATAAGCAAATTCTAGGGGAAGTCTCTAGGGAAATAGAGACTCTAGAAGTCTCTAGAAGTCTCTAGGCAGAGAGACCAGGCCAGAAAAGCCTTAATTCTGAGGTAGCTTCTAAGTCCTTTCTATTTTAGTTCAAAGTGTTCAGCATACCAAAGCGCCATACTTCTGAGGTATTGTTTTCTGAGCCCCAACATATACATATTTTAAAGAATTTAAGATAAAAATAGTCTACTATATTTAACCAGATTTTTACCATTTTTGTTTCTCTGTCTTCATTCTTGATGTTCTAAATTTCTTTGAGGTATCCTCTTTCTTCCGTTTGAAGAATTTTCTTTAGTATTTATTTTACAGCAGGTCTGCTAATGATAAATTCTCTTGATTTTTCACTTGAGAACGCCTTTATTTCCCTTTTATTCTTGAAGAATATTTTCACTGGATGTAGAATTTTTTTTTTTTTTTTTTTTTTTTTGAGACGGAGTCTCGCTCAGTCGCCCAGGCTACAGTACAGTGGCGCGATCTCGGCTCACTGCAAGCTCCGCCTCCCGGGTTCACGCCATTCTCCTGCCTCAGCCTCCGAGTAGCTGGGACTACAGGCGCCCGCCACCACGCCCAGCTAATTTTTTTTGTATTTTTAGTAGAGACAGGGTTTCACCGTGTTAGCCAGGATGGTCTCGATCTCCTGACCTCGTGATTCGTCCGCCTCGGCCTCCCAAAGTGCTGGGATTACAGGCGTGAGCCAGCGCAGCCCGCCAGAATTCTTTAAAAAATTGTCACATAATATGTAATTCACTGTTTTAACCATTTAAAAGTGTACAGTTCAGTGGCTTTTGGTATTTTCATAATGCTGTGCAACCATCACTATTATCTAATTCTAGAAGATTTTCATCACCTGAAAACTCTGTACCCATGAAGCAGTCATTCCTGATTTCTCCCCCTTCCCCAGTCCCAGCAACCCCTCAGCTGCTCTTCATTTCTATGGATTTGTTTATTCTGGATATTTCATTAAATGGAATCATACAATGTGTTAATGTGTTGCCTTTTTTGTCTGGCTTCTTCCACTTAACATGTTCTTTTCTTTTCTTTTTTTTTTTTTGGGAGTGTAACTCTGCCACCCAGGTTGGAGTGCAGTGGCGCAATCTCAGGTCACTGCAGCCTCCACCTCCCAGGTTCAAGCAATTCTCCTGCCTCAGCCTCCTGAGTAGCTGGGACTACAAGTATACGTTGCCACGCCCGACTAATTTTTTGTATTTAGTAGAGATAGGGTTTCATCGTGTTGCCCAGGCTGGTCTCTAACTCCTGAGCTCAGGCAATCCGCCCATCTCGGCCTCCCAAAGTGCTGGGTACAGGCCTGAGCCCCTGCGCCTGGCCAGCATGTTCCCCTCCCTTCCCCTCCCCTCCCCTCCCCTTTTCTCTCCTCTCCTCTCCTCTTTTCTCTCCTTTCTCTCGTCTCCTCCCCTCCCTTCCCCTCCCCTCCCCCGCTCCATTCCCCTCCCCTCCCCTTGCCTTCTCTCCTCTCCTGTCTTTTTTCTCTTCTCTTCTGTTTTTTCTTTTCTTTCTTTTTTGACACAGGGTCTGCTCTGTCACCCAGACTAGAGTGCGGTGGCGTGATCTCAGCTCTCTGCAGCCTCAACCTCCCAGGCTCAAGTGACCCACCCACCTCTGCCTCCTAACATGCCGGGATTACAGACATGAGCCACCCTACCTAGCCACTTAGCATGTTTTAAAGGTTCGTCCATTTTGGCATTTATCAACATTTCATTTTTTATGATCGAATAATATTCCATTGTAGAAATATAACATATTTTGTTTATCCATTCATCATCAGTTGATGGACATTTAAGTAGTTTCTTCCTTTTGGCTATTATAAATAATGCTGCTATGAGCAATCCTGTACAAGTTTTTGTTAGAACACCTGTTTTGAATTCTCTTGGTTGTATACCTGGGGTTGAATTGCTAGGTCATATGTACGTTTTAAATTCTCAAACATCCTATGTTTAACTTTTTGAGGAACTGCCAAACTGTTTTCTGTAGCAGCTGCACCATCCCACATTCTCACCAACAATGTATGATGGTTTCAATTTCTCTACATCCTTACCAGCCCTTAGTATTTTTTTTTTTTTTTTTTTTTGAGACGGAGTCTCGCTCTGTCGCCCAGGCTGGAGTGCAGTGGCCGGATCTCAGCTCACTGCAAGCTCCGCCTCCCGGGTTTACGCCATTCTCCTGCCTCAGCCTCCCGAGTAGCTGGGACTACAGGCGTCCACCACCTCGCCCGGCTAGTTTTTTGTATTTTTAGTAGAGACGGGGTTTCACCCTATTAGCCAGGATGGTCTCGATCTCCTGACCTCGTGATCCGCCCGCCTCGGCCTCCCAAAGTGCTGGGATTACAGGCTTGAGCCACCGCACCCGGCCTGTTTTGTTTTTTGATTATAGCCATCCTAATGGGTGTGAAGTGGCATTTTATTGTTTTTTAAATTTGCATTTCCCTAATAACTAATGATTTTGAGCATCTTTTCATGTGCTTATTGGTCATTTGTATATCTTCCTTAGAGAAATGTCTGTTCTTTTGCCTTTTTTTTTTTTTTTTTTGAGACAGGGTTTGGCTCTGTTGCCCAGGCTGGAGTGCAGTGACACAATCACGGCTCACTGCATCCTTGACCTTCCCAGGCTCAGGTGATCCTCCCACCTCAGCCTCCTGAGTAGCTGGGACTACAGGCAGCATGCCACCATGCCGGGCTAATTTTTTTTGTATTTTTTTTAGAGACAGGGTTTCACCGTGTTGCCCAGGCTGGTCCAAAGTCCTACTTCAAGTGATTCACCTGCCTTGGCCTCCCAAAATGTTGGGATTATAGGTGTGAGCCACCATGCCTGGCCTCTTTTGCCCAATTTCGAATGAGATTATTTGTTTTTGCTGTGGAGGTTTATTTTTTTAATTTTAAAGTTTTGTAGAGACAGGATCTCCCTGTGTTGCCCAGGCTGGTCTGAAACTCCTGGGCTCAAGTGATCCCCTGCCTCGGCTTCCCAAACCGTTGTGATTATAGACGTGAGCCACTGTACCCAAACTATTGTTGAGTTTTAAGAGTTCTTTATATATCCTGAATACTAGATATATGATTTACAAACATATATCTAGCTCTGTTTCCCCAGTCTATAGGCTGTATTTTTATTTTCTTGATATGGTTTTTTTTTTTGTTTTTTTTTTTTTTTTGAGACAGTCTTGCTCCATCACCCAGGCTGTAGTACAGTGGTGTGATCTTGGTTCACTGCAACCTCTGCCTCCCCAGGTTGAAGTGATTCTCCTGCCTCAGCCTTCCGAGTAGCTGAGACTACAGGTGCGCATCACCACGCCCAGCTAATTTTTGTATTTTAGAGATGGGGTTTCATCCTGTTGGCCAGGCTGATCTCGAACTCCTGACCTCAGGTGATCTGCCCACCTCCACCTCCCAAAGTGCTGTGATAACAGGCATGAGTCACCACACCTGGCCCGATATAGTGTCTTTTGATGTACAAAAGTTTTTTATTTTTTATTTTATTTATTCAGTTTACCCATTTTTAACTTTGTTGCTTATGCTTTTAGTGTCACATCAAAGTCTCCATGCGAAATCCAAGGTCACAGAGATTTACAGCTGTGTTTTATTCTGAGAGATGTATAGATCTAGTGTTTGTATTTAGGTCTTTGGTCCAATTTGAGTTAATTTTTGCATCTGGTTATCTAGTTGTCCCAGCAACATTTGTTGAGGGTGATTTTTTTTTCGCATTGAATGATCTTGAAACCCTTGTTAAAAATCTATTGACTATGGTTGTGTGGGTTTATTTCTGGGACTTTCTGTTTTAGTCCATTGATCTGTATGTTTATCTTTATGCCAGTACTACACTATTTTGATTACTGTAGCTTTGTAGTAAGTTTTGAAATCAGGACGTGTGTCTCCTGGCTTGCTTAATTTCAAAATTGATTCGGCTATTTGGGGTCCCTTGTGATTTCATATATATTTTAGAATCAGCTTGTCCATTTCTGTACAAAAAGTACAGATGAAATAGTCATAGTGATTGCATTAAATTGGATATTATCAGTTCACAGATTTTTTCCTTTTAGCACTTTAAAAATGTCATTTCTCCCCCTTCTGCTTTCTGTGGTTTCTTTTTTTTTTTTTTTTTTTTTTTTTTTTTTTGATGGATTTCCAATTTTTTCCCCGCTGCGTTCTGTTTGGCGGGTTCTCTTCTCACTGCAAGCTCCGCCTCCCGGGTTCACGCCATTCTCCGGCCTCAGCCTCCCGAGTAGCTGGGACTACAGGCGCCCGCCACCTCGCCCGGCTAGTTTTTGTATTTCTTAGTAGAGACGGGGTTTCACCGTGTTAGCCAGGATGGTCTCGATCTCCTGACCTCGTGATCCGCCCGTCTCGGCCTCCCAAAGTGCTGGGATTACAGGCTTGAGCCACCGCGCCCGGCACTTTCTGTGGTTTCTGATGAGAAATCTGCAGTCATTCAAATTAGAGAGTGATAAGCAATGGGAATGTACCCCACATTCTCAAGACCACAGCTCCTCTGTTTTCTTCTGAGTTTCAGACATCTGCCAGTATTGTGTCTCTATTGTGATAGTGACTGCGGGCTGAAATGGGAGAGCACAAAAAAAGAGAAGAAAAAACAAAAGCAAAATAGAGGACTCTTTCTAACTCTTAGTGGTTCCCTTTTATCCTTTCTCACACTAGAAAAAGTTTTCTCTTGGTTTTCCTTTCTGTTCTCATCTGATGTGTACTCCTGGGTTTTGGCCAGGTAATACTGAAGGAAAACAAATGGTAAACATACCACTGGTTAGGTGGAACTTTGAATTCTGGTATCCTTCCCCAGTTGGCCTATTACCATTTACTTTTCAGTGTGCTTGGATAGTTAGCTGCTCCCTATGCAGCCTAGCCAGGGTTTATAGTTGTGTTGCATGTGACAGACAAGGTAGTACATGCTTACTCCATCTTGCTGGAACTGGACGCTCTCTTAAATTGATCTTTAAGGGGTCCTTATAAAATATGGATACTAACCCCCTTGTCATTGAGTATACTGCACACATCTTCTTTCAGTCCTTGTCTTTAATTTTTTTTTTTTTTTTGAGAGGGAGTCTTGCTCTGTCGCCCAGGCTGGAGTGCAGTGGCGTGATCTTGGCTCACTGTAAGCTCTGCCTCCCGGGTTCACGCCATTCTCCTGCCTCAGCCTCCCAAGCAGCTGGGACTACAGGTGCCTGCCACCACGCCCGGCAAATTTTTTTTATTTTTAATAGAGACAGGGTTTCACCATGTTAGCCAGGATGGTCGCGATCTCCTGACCTCGTGATCCGTCCACCTCGGCCTCCCAAAGTGCTGGGATTACAGGCGTGAGCCACCGTGCCTGGCCAATCTTGTCTTTAAATTTTTATAAGTTATCTCTTGCGTGTGTGTGTGTATATATATGTGTGTGTGTGTGTGTGTGTATGTATGTGTATGTATCCTCCTGAGTAGCTGGGACTATAGGCACATGTCACTATGCCCAGCTAACTTTTTCATTTTTTGTAGAGACAGGGTCTCACTATGTTGCCCAGTCTGGTCACGAACTCCTGGCCTCAAGCAATCTTCCTGTGTTAGCTTTCCAAAGTGCTGAGATTACAGGCATGAGCCACTGTGCCCAGCTCAATTGCAATTTTTTTTTTTTTTTTTTGAGATGAAGTTTTGCTCTGTCACCCAAGCTGGAATGCAGTGGCGCGATCTTGGTCACTGCAATCTCCACCTTCTGTGCTCAAGCGATTCTCCTGCCTCAGTTTCCCTAGAAGCTGGGATTACAGGCATGTGGCACCGCGCCTGGCTAATTTTTGTATTTTTAGTAGAGTTGAGGTTTCAACATGTTGACCAGGCTGGTTTCAAACTCCTGACCTCAGGTGATCCATCCACCTCAGCCTCCCAAAGTGCTGGGATTACAGGTGTGAGCCACTGCGCCCAGCTGTATCTGTAGATAAGAATTATTGAAAAAAGAAAAACAACCATAGTACCATTATCAAACCTAAACACATTTAAAAATAATTCCTTCACATTAACTATATACTCCATGTCTACGTGATCAACTGTATTGAGTTTCAGCAAATATTTTTTCTTCATCCATTAAGTGGATTTTTTCTCCTTTAATTTGTTAAAGTAGTATAATTTAATAGATTTTCTTATGTCTAACATTCCATTTTTGAATTCTAGAAATTAAACACAACTAGGTCATGGTATATATATCTTTCCTTGAATTTAATATGCTAGTATTTCATTTGGAAGCTCTGCATCTATGATCATAAATGATATTGCTGTACTGTATTTTTTATTCAGTGCTTATGAAGTTTTGATATTATAGTTAAGATCCTAATGAAGTGAGTTGAGTAGCTGTATTTCTTAGGGTAAAAGCTAAGCTCCTATAACAACACCACCACCAAAAAAACTGAAATACGGTTGTTTAAATAAGATGGAAGTGTACTTCTTGCTCACACTCTAGAAATGAATGGTCCAGGCTGATGGGGCAATTCTGCTCAGTGCAGTCATTTGGAGACCTGAGGGTTTCCTGTTTTGTTTCTGTGCCATCTCCTAAAGGTGTTTGTCTTCATCTACACGGCAACACAGGTTCAGCTCTGTATGTGTGCAACCCTCAGGAAAGGGAGGATAGGAAAGAGGTGGGTGAGCAATTTCCTTTGAAGCAAATGTTGTCCCCTTGATTCATATGTTCAAGTTTTAACTCCCAGTAACTCAGAATGTGACCTTATTTGAAAATAGGGTCATTACAGATATAATTAGTTTAAAGTGATATTGGAGTAGGGTGGGCCACTAATCCAATGTAACTGGTGTTCTTATAAAAAGAGGAAATTTGGGCCAGGCACAGTGGCTCACACCTATAATCCCAGCACTTTCCTAGGCCGAGGAGGGAGGATCACTTGTGGCCAGAAGTTGGAGACCAGCCTGGGCAACAGAACAAGATTCCATCTTTATTAACAATAAAAATTAAAAAAAAAAATTATCTGGGTGTTGTGGCACACGCCTGTAGGTCCCAGCTACTTGGGAGGCTGAGGTGGGAGAATCACTTTAGCCTGGGAGGTTGAAGGTACAGTGAACCATGATGGTACTACTGCACTCCAGCCTAGGTGACAGAGTGAGACCCCATCTCAAAATTAAAAAAAAAAAAAAAAAAAAAAAGAGGGGTGGAGGAATTTGGACACACCTGAGGGAAAACACCATGTGAACATGAAGGTAGAGAGACACCAAGGAATGCCACAGATTGCCAGTGTACCACCTGAAGCTAGGACACAGGGTGGAACAGACTTCCCCTCACAATCATCAGAAGGAACCAACCCTACTGACACCTTGATCTTGGACTTCCAGCCTCCAGACTGTGAGGGAATACATTTCTGTTGTTTGATCCTCCAGTTTGTGATACTTTGTTACAGCAACCCTAGGAATCTCCATTTCTCCATAGCAAGTAATGGAGAAATGGCACCACATTTGCTCATCATCAAAGGTGAGCATTTAGTCAGACACACCTCAGTTGCAAGGAAGGTTGGAAGATGCAGGCCGTAACTGGGCTATCCTGTGCTCTACAGAAAATCTTACCAGAAGAAGAATTTAGGAGGACAAATGGCACAGGAACAGAAAACTTTTTTTTAAGAGTTTATTTGTGGCTGGGTGCAGTGGCTCACACCTGTAATCCCAGCACTTTGGGAAGCCAAGGCGGGCGGATCACCTGAGGTCAGAAGTTTGAGACCAGCCTAACCAATATGGTGAAACCCCATCTCTACTAAAAATACAAAAATTGCCGGGCATGGTGGTGTGTGCCTGTAATCCCAGCTACTCAGTAGGCTGAGACAGGAGAATGGCTTGAATTCGGGAAGTGGAGGTTGCAGTGAGCCAAGATTGTGCCACTGCACTCCAGCCTGGGTGACAAAAGGAGACTCCATCTCCAAACAAACAAACAAACAAACAAACAAACAGTTTATCTGTGCCTTAGTAGTTTAAGAAAATGAGTTTCTAAAACCAGCTGGGACAGATATCATTTAGGGCAAGAGCCTTTTCTTTTTTTGTTTTGAGTTGGAGTCTTGCTTTGGCTGGAGTGCAGCAGCACGATCTCAGCTCACCACAACCTCTGCCTCCCGGGTTCAAGTGATTCTCCTGCCTTAGCCACCTGAATAGCTGGGATTACAAGTGCCCGCCACCATGCCCAGCTAATTTTTGTGTTTTTAGTAGAGACAGGGTTTCACCATGTTGGCCAGGCTGATCTGGAACTCCTGACCTCAGGTGATCCCCTTGCCTTGGCCTCCCAGAGTGCTGGGATTACAGGTTTGAACCACTGCGCCCAGCATTAAGGCAAGAGACTTTTGATTACCGGTTCAAAAAGTTTGATGGTAATTAGTTTAGTTAGGCTTTCCATTTATTTTTGCATCATTTTGGCTATTTATGCCTAGAAAATTATCCATTTTATCTGAAGTATTTAATACATAAAGCTTTTCACAAAAATTTTCAAATCTTCTGTGTAGGTGGAAATAGTAATTTTTTATTCCTGATATTGTTAGTGCATCCTTTCCTTTTTTTTTTTTTTTTTTTTTTTTTTTTAGACGAGTCTCCTTCTGTTGCCCAGGCTGGAGTACAGTGGCGTTATCTCGGCTCATTGCAACCTCTGCCCCCCAGGTTCAAGTGATTTTCCTGCCTCAGCCTCCTGAGTAGCTGGGACTATAGGCATGCGCCACCATGCCCAGCTAATTTTTGTATTTTTAGTAGAGGTGGGGTTTCACCATGTTGGCCAGGCTGTTCTCAAACTCCTGACCTCTGGTGATCTGCCCGCCTCAGCCTCCCAAAGTACTGGGATTACAGGCGTGAGCTATGGTGCCCAGCCTCCTTGCTTTCTTTTCTATTTTTTTCATTGATCAGGCTTGCTAGAGATTTGTCTGGTTTGTTAATTTTCCCCCAAGGACCAGCATTTTACATTATCTTTTCTATTGTTTGTTTTTTGTTTCATTAAGTTCTGATCTTATTTTTTTAGCTTTATCTTTATATGAAATCACACATACACATAAAGAGTTAAATTGGTCTATAAGACTTATTATGAAAAACAGCAGTTCCCTACTCCTTGCCTCACGTTTCCCTTTCTTCAGAGGCAACCTTTTTCAGCTCATTGATTGATTGATTGATTGCGACGGAGTTTTGCTATGTCGCCCAGGCTGGAGTGCTGTGGCTACTCGCAGTTGTGATCATAGTGCATGGCAACCGAGAGCTCCTGGGCTCAACTGATCCTCCTCCCTCCTTTTTCAACTCTTTCAGCTAGTTTTTTTTGGTGTTTATCTCTTTCTCTCTAAATAATATGCGTATATTCATTTTTCAACTATAGCTTTTACTTATGGTCTTCTCTCTATGGACAATAAAGCTTTGGCTCTCTTCCACCCCCTTCTCCACCACTACACATACACTATTTTGTCCCTTAATCCCTTCAGTACTATAATTTGGATGAGATCAATATCAAATATTTATATTACTATGACTATTGTAACACTGTGATTAATTATTTTTCCTTTTCTGCACAACTTTTTATTTTCCCTGGAGTTCATGATTGTCTTCCTTTTTCATTTGCTTCATTTTCTATATTCTTACTACTAATTTAGTCCAAGTTATATAAACCTTTTTTTTTAATCACCCAGGCTGGAGTGTAGTGGCACGATCTTGGCTCACTGCAACCTCCGCCTCCCAGGTTCAAGTGATTCTCCTACCTCAATCTCCTGAGTAACTGGGACTACAGCTGTGCACCACCACACCTGGCTAATTTTTGTATATTTGGTAGAGGTGGGGTTTTACCATGTTGCCCAGACTGGTCTTGAACTCCTGATCTCAGGTGATGTGCCCGCCTCAGCCTCTCAAAGTGCTGGGATTACAGGTGTGAGCCACCGTGCCTGGCCATGTATAAACCTTCTTTCAGTGCATCCAAACATTAAGTAGTTTATCACTTGTTTTTTTTTTTTTTGAAACGGAGTCTCACTCTATCCCCCAGGCTGGAGTGCAGTGGTGCCATGTCAGCTCACTGTAACCTCTGCCTCCTGGGTTCAACCGATTCTCCTGCCTCAGCTTCCCAAGTAGCTGGGACTACAGGTGCGTGCCACCACGCCCAGCTAATTTTTGTATTTTTAGTAGAGACGGGGTTTCACCATGTTGGCCAGGCTGGTCTGGAACTCCCGACCTCAGGTGATCCGCCCGCTTCGGCCTCCCAAAGTGCTAGGATTACAGGCATGAGCCACCGCGCCCGGCCAGTTTATCACTTTTATCTTCTTGAGGGAATCTTTCCTGGAGCATTCTGATCTGCTGCAATCCGGACTGGTTGCCTTCCACACTCATTACACAGCTCTTACCTTGGTGTCCCCTTTCATCATTGTCCTAGGGATTCTTTCTCTCTTTCCGGGTTTGGTTTTGTATTCCATAGCTTCCTCTTTTTGCTTTCTTATTTTTGGTAAAACACATCCTTCAGTCGCTTCCTGAGAGAAGATACTAAGGAAATACATCACAAAAATTATTTGTACATGTGTAAAATATTTTTTTCTCTATCTTTACGCGTGATTGCAACTTTGAGTGTGAAATTTTATGTTAGAAATAATTTTTCCTTTAGAATTTCAAGGGCATTGCTTCATTATTTTCCAGATTCTATTTTTGCTTTTGAGTGGTCTGAATGAATTCTGATTCTTGATAACTGAGTATACAACTGTTTGTCCCCATCTCTGGATGCTTATAGGATCTTCTTTTTATCCCTAATATTCCGAAATTTCATTATGATGTGCTTTGTCATGGCTCCATTTTCATCCTTAGTGCTGTGCACTAGGTGGGCTCTTTTAATTGACAAATTTCTGTCCTCTTTTTCTGGGAACACTTTTTGAATTTTTGCTGAATTCCTTCCCTCAGTTTCCCCCCAAGTTCTGTTTCTAGAACTCTATTTGGATGTTGGGTCTCCTGAACTTGTGATCTTTTCCTCCTGTTTTATAGCTCTTTATTTTTTGGGTCTATTTTATGTGGAAGGGTGGTATATCTTCAAATACAGCCATTATGCCTTTATCAGTAAAGAACATAGAAACTAATCTAGGTATTTCAAGCAGAAAGGGGTTGAATATAGGGAATTGGGTGCTAACAACAAAAAAAGAAAATCAGGGGATGCATGTAACTTTCAGACTGACCACTGTAGCTACGGTCCAGAGAGTCTAGAAGTTGCTGTTATCATCTATTAATAGATGTCAGAGAACTGGAGGAAATCTCTGCTGGTATCACACTTATCCTGCATCCCTGGGGTTCATGGGTGGCAGGGGAATGGAGTTTAGCCACTCTGTATAAACTATGTCTGACCGAGTCTAGACACCCACTGCCTCTGCTGGAGGAAGAAAATGACTCATCTCCAATCTCCCTTCCAAATCTCTGGTACAAAGTTTAGAAGAGGGTAGCAAGATGCTAATAGAAACAGAAACAAAAAATAAAAATAAACACATAAAGCCAGCTTCTCTATTCTCCTCTTCTAGATCTCTCTTAGGCTAGAGTCTCTTAATCTACTTATGTCTTGTCTTTCATATTTTTCCTTCTTTGCCTCTTTGTACTTCATTTTGGATAAATTTTTCCATACTATCCCCCATTTCATCATCTTTTCTCTGACCTCACTCAGTCTAGAGTTTAACCTGAATACTGAGGCTTAAAAAATTCAATGGCTATTTTTGTCTAAGATTTCCAGTTTGTTCTTTTCCTTTTTTTTTTTTTTTTTTTGGTTGGTTGTTTGTTTTTGACAGAGTCTCACTCTGTCACCCAGGCTGGAGTGCAGTGGTGTGATCTCGGCTCACTGCAACCTCTGCCTCCTGCGTTCAAACAATTCCCCTGCTTCAGCCTCCTGAGTAGCTGGAATTACAGGCATGGCCTGGCTAATTTTGTATTTTCAGTAGAGACAGGATTTCACCATGCTGGCCAGGGTGGTCTCGAACTCCTGACCTCAGGTGATCCACCCAACTTGGCCTCCCAAAGTGCTGGGATTACAGGCGTGAGTCATCGCGCCTGGGCTTTTCCTAATCTTTTTTATTCCCACTTCTTGTTCCATTCCTATTTTCATCTAATATTTATTGCTTATTTTTAATATGTTTTTATGATTTCCTTGAGAAATGTAAATTCATATATACTGCAAAACCTATCTTCTATAAAACTGATAGATTTTACTACTACTTTATAAAACTGATAGATTTTACGACTTCTGCTCTATAAAACTGATGTCAACTGGAATGAATTCATGTTGTTTATTGATTTTACCGTCTTTCTTAGCATTAGACTTTTTCATTGTTAAAATGTGTTTTGGAATTTTGATTTGCAGATCCATTTCTAGTGCCGGTTTTCCCCCTTTGATTTGTTTTGTTTTTGTCTTTTTTCCTCCTCTTCCTGAATGCGCAGTTTATAGTTTTGTGGTCGCCTCCACCCATTTTCCTAAGCCGCTGTTCCAGTGCCAGCTCTTACGTGTTGTTTCATGGTTTCTTCTTCTGTGCCAGAATGATGCCAATCCAGATGAGGAGCTGTGGGTGGCTTGGCACGGGTCCTCACTTTGAGGCTGTGCTCTATTTCCACCCCACCTTACCTCACCCTACCCTGGTCTCCAGCATCTAAAAGCAGGGTCTTCCTCTCGGCTTTCTCTCAGGACAACGTTTTTCAAGTAAACGTTTCTATTGAAATATGACAGACATACAGAAACGCACATGAATCGTAAAGGGGCACCTCGATGAGTTTTCGCAAAGTGAATGCTCCTGTGTAACAAACCCCCAGAGCACAAAAAGAACATTCTTGGCCCCCAGAAGGCCCCTGGTGTTCATCTTAGTCACTGCCCTTTCTAAGGTAACTGCGCTCCTGGCTTCTCTAACAAACTCTTGGGACTCAGAGCCCAGCAGCATGTCGGTCACAGCCCCATTTAGTGATTTTGGGCTCTTTCTGTTCACAGAAAGCTTGCCTTGTTTTTGAGCCCAACTGTGTGTGTTGGGTTACATGCGAGAATGTTTTATTTACTGCTGCTTTGTGGTTGGAATAGAGAACTCACCGCTCCATCTTGACTGGAAGTCCAGCAGAACCTGTTTATGGGACGGTCACTAGTTCTGACTGGAGACCAGGGAAATGGTAGCAGATGGGCTGGGTTCAGCGGATGAAAAGCCTTTGTATGCTCACTAATAAATTCAGATGTTGTCCTCCAGTTAGTGAACGGATGATGAGAGACTGCAGGCAGGAAAATGAGATGCTGTGGGATGTGTACATTTTAGAATTATTTCTCTGGCTAAACCAGGGAGGATGGAATGAAGGAGAGCCACACATAAGCATGTTTACCAGCTGGGAGGGAATTTCTGTAATTCGGGTGAGGCATGCCCAGGGTCCATAAGGGCAGTAGTCGTGGGGGTCGCAAGATTATACGAATGAATTTGCCGGGTGTGATGGCTCACAACTGTAATCCCAGCACTTTGGGAGGCCAAGGTGGGTGGATCACCTGAGGTTGGGAGTTCGAGACCAGCCTGACCAACATGGAGAAACCCCATCTGTACTAAAAATACAAAATTAGCCAGGCGTGGTGGCACATGCCTGTAATCCCAGCTACTCAGGAAAGCTGAGGCAGGAGAATCGCTTGAACCTGGGAGGCGGAGGTTGCGGGGAGCTGAGATAGAGCCATTGCACTCCAGCCTGGGCAACAAGAGCAAAACTCTGTCTCAAAAAGAAAAAAAAAAAAAAAAAAGAATGAATCTGGGAGATAAATAAGAGGTGACTGATTAGATGGATGTCAAGGATGACTTTTAGTTTCTGAAAACTGTGAAAGGTGGTACAATTTACAGGACTTAAGGAATGCCGGGGATGGAGCAGGTTTCTGGGCATATATTTCATTTGCCAGTTTTGTCAGTGGTTGGCTCTGCATGTCTTCTCCCAAGCTTCTGGTCCCATGACTCATCTGACAGATGAATGTTTGTTGAGTCCCTGCTGGTGAGGGCTGGAGCCTGGGGAGATAAGGATGAGGAGGGACATAACTAGGAGACAGGGCCACCTTCAGGCCGGGGCTCTTTGCAGTGGGCATTTGTCAGCGTAGAGGAAATGCCTGTGCTCAGATTTCCTGCCCACAAGGTGCGGGGGTGCCAGATCCACCGGAAGCTTGGGCTCCTTTGTGGAAAGGAAAGGGAGAGGGAAGCAGAGAGTCAAGTGCATAAGAAGTAAATAGAGACCCTGAGAAAGAGAGGCAGACCTAGGGGAAAGGAATTCCAGTTTTTCCTTTCTTCTGGTTGGTCAGAGTTCAGTCCTTTGCCCCCACCCTAACACCTTCTGCTTCAAAACGTCCTTCATTACTTGGGACCCAGCCTCTTACTGCAGCTCTTCCCCAGCCACATCTACCGAAGGGGTAGATAATTCAGTGGCTCAACACAAATGTGTCTTGGCATCTTGGAGTCAGGAGGACAAATTTTGCCTTCTGTGTGATCCTGCAGAAGGCATCCCAGGAGGTCTATGATGTTTCTGCCTTCTGATCCTTCTTTCTCTCCATGTACCCCTTAACCTCTTCCCATCATCAAGCCCTGTTTAGCTTGCCTGGGAGCCAGGCTGGGTGTTGCACTCTTTCTGGGCCAGGCTGTTAACTGAGTAGCAGTCTGAGCAGGTGCTAGAAATGCGTCCGTGGAGTCTAGGGTTTCCGAGGAGTCAGCTCAGAACCTAGAAGTTTACTCTATGGAGGGTCAAGGTACAGAAACCCAAGAATGGGGAATAAGCGGAAATCTATCACTGCATCTCCCTAGGCCTCAGATACAGGTGGGTCCCACTTCTGTGGTCTTCCTCACATTCATTCTTATTCCTCACACTCATTCTTATTTTAGGCAGAAACAGAATAGTAGGATGCTATGACCTGTGAAATCATAATCCAACCCTTACATTCCGTAGATGAGGCCCAGGGAGGTTAAACTGATTTTTCCAGGTCAAACCAGGAACATTCTACTTTGTTATTCCTTCCCCACCCCCACCCCTGGCTCCCAAAGGGCTTTGGGGTCAACTTAGTGAGCTCTGGGGTGCCATTGCCAATCCAGATATGAACAGCCGGCTCCATGGGCAGCCTAGGATCCGAGTTTGGGGTTTGATCAGAGTCTTAAGTTCAGCGGGTCTCTCCCCTGCAGGCCCCTGCACCTGGGGTTGGGAGAATGAATAAGAACCTTGTCTGGTAGGAATTTCTTTCCTCTGCTGTTTGCTTTGGGTTTTTTCCCTCTCCATTCCTGGCGGCTAATCCAATATTTGGCTTTCTAAATTTCTAAATTTCTGTGCGCACTAAATATATTTCTTCATTTAACCCCCAGAATCATGGTTTCCTACCTGCTTCCCACGACCGGATCCACAGCCTGGAATGAAAACAGAACCCCGAGGGCATCGGCAGCTCAGGGCTGAGGGGGTGGTGGTTCCGGGGAGGGGGAGGAGCAGAGCCAGGGAGGGAAGGTGCACTCACCCACGCTGGGCATCTCAGACATCCTGAGAAAGGCAGGAACACAGGGAGGGGAGAGACGCCTTGGCTTCTCTCCCAATTCCCCGCAGCCAGGGCCCTGCTCCTCCCCTCCCTACCCAAAAGGGGGCCTGGTCCCCACCCACAGCGCCTCTGCGCAGCCCCAACATCCCAGGTGCAGGCCGTAAGCTAGACCTGGGGCGTGGTGAAAACAAGCAAAACCTGCGCCTGAATCCCACTCCGCCACACCTTGTCCCCCTGCAGACTCCTCTAGCTCGGCCGCCGCCCTCTTGCACCGAGTACTCTTACAGGGCTCCCTCACCGCCCTGCCCTCCCCACTGTAAACAGTCAAGGCCGTGGTATAGCTGAGCTAAATTGAACTGGGCAGTGGAAAATTCCCCTCCGGAGCCTCCCGGGGAGGAGCTCTAAGCAGCTGCTACCGAACCCCAGGGCTTGTTAGGCACCTGGCTTTCAGGTTCTCCACCCACTCAGCCCCCAGCAGGGGAGGAGGTGGCTGTTTCTCTCTGCTTCGGAGCAGGAAGGGAGAGGCAGAGACCCGGCTCCCCAGCCTTGACCTGAGCTAATGCCTGCTAAAACATCTCGTCTTAAATCAGACTTGGTTTTCCAGATTTGGGAGCCGGTGGCAGTACATTCTGTCTCCGTCTGGCTGAGCAGGAAAACAGGAGACAGAGCTTCCTACCACCTGATTTACAGCCTTGGCGTGGTTTTGAGACACAAATCACCCGAAAGAGCGGCTCAGTTGTAGTTCTGCAGATACGATCCGGCAGGATCACCTGGAAAGATCGCTTCCCGCCGGTGGGGAGGGCCACAGGGCCTGGGAAAAGGCCTCCTCCTAGCCTGAAACGCCGCCCACCCCCCGAATGTGTCTGGGCCCCCACTGGACCATGTTGGAACCTGGGGGATGGACGATGGGGTGATGGATGGTAGGGCAGGCGGCAGTGGGTCCACGAGTCCTGATTCCGACCTTCCTTGGTCCCCTCATTCCCTTCCTTGCCTGTTCCTGCCTTTGTTTCTTCAACCTGAATCTGTCAAACACTCCCCAGGCACCGGGCACCGTCGTAGCTGCCCTAGAAGGACACAAGAATAGTAAGTCTCTGGTCCTGCACTTAGTTCCAGAGGAAGAGGAAAGAGGAATGTAAATGCTTGCAACTAAAGATTGAATGCAGTTAGTGTCATGACAAAGGTACAGATGAGGTGTCCTGGGACTGTGAAGACCTCTCTCAGCAAGAGTCAGGGGAGCCTTCCATGAGGTGACACTAATGTTCAGGACAGAACACAGGAAATGCCCTGGCGACAAGGCTGACTTGGTTTCGTGGGGATTCTCTGTTTTATCTCCATCTCCAGGGCACTTTATCCTTTTAAAATACTTTTTTTTTCTTTTTTTTTTTTTTTTTAGACAGAGTCCAGGCTGGAGTGCAATGGCGTGATCTCAGCTCACTGCAACCTCTGCCTCCCGGGTTCAAGCAATTCTCCTGCCTCAGCCTGCTGAGTAGCTGAGACTACAGGCGCCTGCCACCACACCTGGCTAATTTTTGTATTTTTAGTAGAGATGTGGTTTTGTCGTGTTAGCCAAGCTGGTCTCAAACTCTTGACCTTGTGATCTGCCTGCCTTGGCCTCCTAAAGTGTTGGGATTACAGGTGTGAGCCACCATGCCTGGCCCATTTTTACTCTTAGATTAGCCAAACCCAGGTCTCAGGGTCTTGTCTGTCCTTCCCACACCCTGCTTTTTTTTTTTTTTAGATGGGGTCTTGCTGTATTGCCCAGGCTGGTCTCAAACTCCTGGGCTCAGGGAGTCCTCCCACCTCAGCCTCCTGAGTAGCTGAAATGACAGGCAAGAACCACCACACCTTGCTTGTCTGCCCCTGTGTCAGGAGCCATGTGGTTTCTTTGAGGTTGGCAGCAGGCCACCATCAGCCCCTTTGCCCTGCCCCCACTACCAACGCTTGGGCTCGGCTGTCCCATTAAAGCGAGGTGTGCAGTGGGCCTCAGTTCAATTTCTAGCTCTTGTGAGAGGGCCACAGGGCTCTTTGGACTAGGCTGCCATGAATTTGGTTGACCCAAAAGATGAGGTTTGGGGGACCCCTTATCCGCTTGCCACTCCTAGAACTGTGTGCTCGATCTCTGCTTAGGGTGGTCTGCCGTGTGATGGATGCCTTGCTTGCCCCCACTCCTTCCATCCACACCATGAGAAGAGTTCTCCTCTGCTTTCCATGGGACACAGTGTGGGCATGGCTTCACTCCACTCCAGCAGAGGGCTGATACTCAGTAGAGGGCTGACAACGCCCCAGAGTGGATCTGGGTGCTGGGCACACTGTGGTACAGTGGAAGATCTCCCTGTTCTCAGGTGCTCCCAGCCCATTGACACTTGTGAATTAGCTTTGCATTTGCAATTGTCTTCCCTCCGCACAGGGCTAGGAGGTGGGTCAGTGAGGTGCTATTGCGATTCCCAGTGTGGAGACAGGTGGCCTGAAGCTCAGCATCTTAGTGGTTTGCCCACATTCTTGCCATCATCTGGTGGGACTTAGGTTCAAGTCTCACTTTTGCCACTGTGACCTTGGACAATTTTCTCCTCCATGAAACACCAGCCTCAGTGTGTTACTATCAGACTGTGTGACATAGCATATGTCTGGCATATAGAGGGCATGGTACAAGGCGAGTTTCCTTCCTTCCTTCCTTCCTTCCTATTATTGTTATTATTATTATTATTAGAGACTGAGTCTTGCTCTGTCGCCCAGGCTGTAGTGCAGTGGCGCAATCTCAGCTCACTGCAATCTCTGCCTCCCAGGTTCAAGCAATTCTCCTGTCTCAGCCTCCCAAGTTGCTGGGATTACAGGCGAGTGCCACCACACCTGGCTAATTTTTATATTTTTAGTGGAGGTGGGGTTTCACCAGGTTGGCCAGGCTTGTCCTGAACTCCTGACCTCAGGTGATCTGCTCACCTCAGCCTCCTAAAGTGCTGGGATTGCATCATTCACTCAGTTGCCCAGGCTGGAATGCAATGGCACAATCATAGCTCACTGTAGCCTCCAACTCCTGGGCTCAATTGATCCTCCTGCCTCGGCCTCCTGAGTAGCTAGGACTGCAGGTGTGCACCACCATGCCTGGCTAGTTTTTATTTTTTGTAGAGGTGAGGTCTCACTCTGTTACCCATGCCAGTCTTGAACTCCTGGACTCAAGGGATTTTCCTGCCTTGCTGCCTTGGCCTCCCAAAGTGCTGGGATTACAGGTGTGAGCCACTGCATCCAGCCTAGTTTTCCTTTGCTTGGGTATAGTAGCACATCCTATGTCTATGTAAATATCCCCAAACATTGATTGAGGTGAAAATTTCTGCTTCCACCCCTCTCCTCTTGCCTTGATTATGAGGGTGAGAGGGGAGGGGTGGGGTGGGGGAGGAAGAGGGTGCAGTCACAGGGGTAGGAGAGACATCTGGGGCTTTACTAACACAGGAACTCCATCCTGGCTCATCCCAGTGGGCGGAGGTCGGGCAAGTTGGTATCCTGCCCCGCCTGCTGGCAGAGGCAGCTTATGGATTTGGTGACAGATTCCTCCCAAGAGATGAATGCAGCAATTGTATGCTTGGTGTAGAAAAGATTCCAGATAGAGGAGATGTTTTCAATGGCAATAACCCTGAGATAGAGTATTTTCACCGAGTCAACAAACAGGTATCAGCGCTGGCTCCCTTTGATGGTCCTGTGAGCACTTGTAAGCCTCCAAAGCTGTTCTTGGCACAGAGGGACCATGTCTAAAAGCTTTCATTCTCTTCTTCACTGGAATCGCCCCTCCTGTCTCCTGGAGGGATTCCTACTCACATTCTTGGACAACAAAGGAAGTTAACGGAATCCTGGTGGGTAAGGTCCCAAAGCAGGGAGATCATTTTCACATAGCTCCATGGATGCCTTCCCCAGGCTCTGCACTGGTTTTCAAAAACATCTGATGACCAGATTAAAAGGGGTCTCTGAGGAGTTTAAGGGGTTTCTTGGGGAGAAAGGCCCTCCTCATCTGGTTATCAGAGTTTCAGAGGATCACTCGGCACTTGCGGTCTGCAGAGATGGACTTGCAAATGTTTGCTTGGTGGCCTTGGAAGGCAGAGGCAGGGTGGATCAGGGAAGGGGGTGGAGGGCCCAGAGAAGTCGCGTGAATAGGGTTGTTCACAATGATGGGTGGCCGCACGCCAAGGTTTTATTTGATGCTGTTGAACACTAAATGTGAACAAGCAGTGACCACTGGGCGTTGTGACTCACTCCTGTAATTCCAGCACTTTGGGAGGCCAAGGTGGGAGGATCACTAGAGCCCAGGAGTTCAAGACCAGTCTGGGAAACATAGGGAGACCCCATGTCTTCAAAACATAAAAAAATTGGCCAGGCATGATGGTGCACACCTGTAGTCCCAAGCTACTCATGAAGCTGAGGCAAGAGGATTGCTTGAGCCCAGCAGAGTTGAGGCTGCAATGAGCCAAAATGATACCCCTGCACTCCAGCCTGGGTGACAGAGCAAGACATTGTCTCTAAAAAAGAAAAAGTAACGACTGTGAAGCAATCTGGCCAGTCAGAATGTGATGGGGTGGGGGTTGAGGGTGAGATTTGGAAATTGGAAGTGGGGACGGTGCTGGTCTGGAAACATCTGGGGAGAAAATTACCCTGTCTTTTAGAAGCATCTTCCATCCTGCCTTAGAATTTTTTTGGGGGGGCGGTGCACAAGGTGTGTTTTATTTTTCATAATCATAGAAATAATTTTTAGGATATCCCAGGGCACACTGGAGAATTTGGCAGTCTGATTGGGGGGGTTCCCTCAGACACCAACGTAGTACATGGGCGCAGGGTACCTGGGTTCACAACGCAGCTTGTGGCTCGGGCCCATCTTGTGGTGGCTGTTCCTCCACATCAGTGCTGCGAGCTCAAGGATGATGGGGGTAGGGAACCCTCCAGGCTCTTAGGAAATTTCACTCTACTTCTGCTCAGTGGTCTCTGGCGGGCCAAATGTTCTCCTGAGTCTTTCTTTTCTTCAGCTTGGCCTTACCAAAGCCAGCGATTTCCCCTATGTCCAGTTGGTGATTTTGTTTGTTTGTTTGTTTATTTATTAGAGGCAAAATCTTGCTCTGTCATCCACGCTGGAGTGCAGAGGTGTGATCATAGCTCTCTGCAGTCTCCAATGCCTGGGCTCAAGTGATCCTCCTGCCTCAGCCTCCCAGGTAGCTGGGATTATAAGCATGCACTGCCATGCCTGGTTAATGCTTTTTTGGTATTGACGGGTACTTACTATGTTGCCCAGGCTGGTCTTGAACTCCTGACCTCAAGCAATCCTCCCACCTCTGCTTCCCAAAGCATTGGGATTATAGGCGTGAGCCACTGAGCTTGACCTGCTATGTTCTTAAAACAATCCATGGAGGCCTGCTCTGCACCTTGGCTCTGAGTGCTCTCACTGGTTCGGCTGTAGTAGGAGACCTGCCTTAGCAGGCAGCCCAACCCTGGATTTTCTGGTACTATCAGAGCTGGCTCAGGGAACCCACCCTCAGCCCCCAGGTTCTCTCTAGCCTGTGGTTGGTGTCCCCAGGCCAGTGTCCGCTTGGTGACACCACAGCCAGGCAGGGCAACATGGCAGCTCCCAGGGGTGGGGGAGCAAGGTCAGAAACAGAAGCTGTAATTAAATCTTTTTTTACCCACCCTCATCCCCAGCAGGAAGTTATTCTTGGTGCTCAGCGAGGGGGAAGGAGGGGCGGGATGTGAGCAAAACGGCTGCTTTTGACCTCATGGCCTTCCTGGCGATTGGGTGGAGAGGTTTTTAAAGATTGAGGAAGAGATTTCCTTGAGCATCTTCTGAAAATAGAGACTGGGGCTTCTAGTTTGGCTCCTTCTGGACTCAACTGCTACTTCTGGGACAGAGAGAAGGCCAAAGCCCCATCCTGGGCACTCGATGGCTAATCCCGTCGACTGCAGCTTCCCTGGCGCCTTCCTGTGGACACGGGTTGGGGTTGGATGGGGACAGTGTACTGGGGAGGCGAGTGGGGCAATTCCTCCAGGGTGGGCGGAGGCAGGGGTGGGCTGTGGCCAGCGAGGGTCTTGCGTTTTCCAAATTGGTGGCTTTCGTTTGGGCTGAGCAGGCCTTGGAAACCCGCTTCAGCATCAGCACCTCCTCCTCCTCTTCCCCTGGGGTCAGACAAGGGCCCAGGTCCCAGGCCTGCAGATGCTGAGGAGAGCAGAACATTAGCAGCGTCACCAGGGCTTCCTTCCGGGCTTTTCTTCCAAGGGCCCTTGGGAGGAGCCCTGTTCCTCCTCCTGCATCCCCCTGTGCGTTCTCCACTCTATCAATTCCTCAGCACTCTCCTCTTTCCCCCAAAACTAGAGTCAGGGCCAAGGAAGTGTAGCCAAGAGGACGACTTGGTTTGGTCTCCTGCGGAAAAGATTCCAGCATCTCCCATTCAACAAAAGCCAAAGTCTACAAGAAATAGGACGTGAGGTTTCAGTTCTTGGAACAGGGACTGCAAACCCTTCACCTTCAAGAAGAAAAATTACCAGACATGAAGGGAGCTACCTCCGAGGCGAAGACTCGGGATCCCATTCTGCTCCAGGTACTCTTTGGGGCTGCATTCTCTTTCACTTGCATTTTTAAAAAAATAAAAAGCCAATCTCCATTTCATCAGGATCATCTGTCCCCTTCAGTTTTCTTCCTTTTTAAGCTCCCGCTCCCCACCCCCACCACCTGTGGAGCCAGCTGGATACTGCAGCATTTCCCACGCAAGTACTTGCAATTTCCTTCTCACAATCATAGGGGGTTCATAGGTGGTCACCCTGACTGTGGCAGTACATTGTGACACTGCTGTCACCTCAGAGGTGGATGAATGGCAGGGGGAGGGGAGGAGGGAAGAGAGTTCCGGCAGGCCCTTCTCCTGGTGGATGGTGGCCACAGGGGATGGTGGCCTTCTCCTGGTGGATGGTGGCCTCCTGGTGGATGGTGTCCTTCTTCTGGTGGATAGTGGCCTTCTACTGGTAGATGGTGGCCAGAGTGGATGGTGGCCTCCTCCTGGTGGATGGTGGCCACAGTGGATGGTGGCCTTCTACTGATGGATGGTGGCTGTGGCTGTCCAGCCCTGTTCTTACATCCATAGTGCCTCCCCTGTCACTCTCTACATCAATCACTCCCCAGCCCTGCTCTCTCATCCCCTTTAGTATCTCGCTTTGTCCCCTTCTAAATGTTGCCTGCCCCCACCACCTTTGCAAGGCCACCCAGACATCTGCCATCACCTTCCCATTGCTCTTCCTGCTTGTTCTCTTGCTCCTTAACTACACCCCGCAGTGAGGCCACGGTGATTTTTCTAAACTTCACTGTGGCTGTGCCATCCCCTGTTCGGAGCTCTCTAGCAGTTTCCATAGCCTTCAGGACTATGTCCAAGAGGCTCAGGGGGACTCTGCTGAGAGCTGCCGGAATTTGGCCCCAGCTCATGGCTCCTCATCTTCTGCCATCTCCAGTTCTTGCACTGGATTCCCGCTTTTCCCCATCAGACTGTGCTGTCAGATGTGCCTCCGGATCTCTGCACAAGACCCTCCTGTTACCAGGACACCCCTCCTTTCCAATATGTGTGGTGTGAGTGTGTGCACTAGTACACATGCATGGTATCATGCACATCCTGTCTAAAGCCCATGTGTGCATACATGTGTCCTATGTAAAGCCTATATGTGCATACATGTGTCCTAGCTAAAGCCTATGCATGCATACATGTCTCCTATCTAATGCCTTTGCATGCATACTTGTGTCCTATCTAAAGCCTGTGCATGCATACATGCGTCCTATCTAATGCCTTTGCATGCGTGACATGTCTGACCAGAAGTCATGGTCAAAGATACATGCGCCCCATCTAAAGCCTATGCACGTGATAAGAAGGCAACCTATTCTATAGAGCCTATGTAATGCACATACATGCTGGCCCTATCTAAAGCTTCCACACGATACATGCTGGGCCCTATTCATAGTCGCGCACGATACATGCTGCGTCCTATCTAAGTCGGCACGACATACATGCTGGCCCCATTCTAGCGCCTATGCACGATACATGCCCCATTCGAAGTTTGCGCGTAACGGATAATATGCGTCCTATCTATCGCCTTTTGCACGATACATGCTGCCGCCCCATCTAAAGCCTATGCATGGTTACATAAGGCCCCATTCAGTTTCCATGCATGCTACATGCTGTCCAGCCCAGCCCATGCATGTGGCTTAAGGCTGTGTCCCATCTTAAAGCCTCCCATGTATGCATATGATGTCCTATCTAGAAGCTCCATGGCATGTGCCACATGTGGCTTCCATCTAATGCCTGCATGCATAAATTCCTGTGTCCTCATTCCATAAACATGTGCATGTATACACGCCATCCCATCTAAAGCCTGTGCATGCATACATGTGTCCGCCATTCTTAAAGCTTCCAGTGTGGCCGGGCGCTGTGGCTCTGCTTCCAGGTAATCCCAGTGACCTTAGGGAGGCCGAATGGCTGGATCACGAGGGTCAGGGATCTTCTGATCGGGAGACCACTCCACAATACGGTGAAACCCCGCCTCTAAATAAAAATACAAAAACTAGCCAGCTAAGTGGCGGGAGCCTCAGGGTCCAGCCACCGGGGAGGCTGAGGCAGGCAGAATGGCTTGAACCCGGGAGGCTGAGCTTGCAGTGAGCTGAGATCCGCCACCGCGACCATCTAGCCTGGGCTGACAGAGCCAGACCCCAGTCTCAAAAATAAGTCTATGCATGCATACATGTGTCCTATCTAAAGCCTATGCATGCATACATGTATCCTATCTAAAGCCTATGCATGCATACATGTGTCCTATCTAATGCCTTTGCATGCATACATGTGTCCTATCTAAAGCCTGTGCATGTATACATGCACACACCCGCATTCTATCTAAAACTCATGCATGCATACACGTGCAATGCACGCATGTGTCCTATCTAAAGCCTATGTGTGCATACATGTGTGCACACATCTTTTCTGAAGTCCACACACGGTTTGATGCCCTTCAAGGATTGCAGTTTTTCAGGAAGAATTTCCTCATAGGTCTCCCCCATCCCACCTTAGACACACATTCAATTTGGGTGTTCCTTGGCCTCTCTATAGTTTTTGCTGCTGTTGTCTGATTTCTCTTTCATAAGAACTCTCACCTGTGTTATTTTGTATTGTGATTGCCTCCCTCATGCCCATTCTTTCTATCTTTTGGTAATAAGGTAACTCTTGTACCCTGCTTTTACTTGAGGAATCTACTCCTCGGTTTATGTGCTTTGTGGAAAATCAACTCTATCCTGAGCTCCAAGTCTGGGGAAAATGGCTTTGGCATAAGAAGAGCCACAGAAATTGGTTGAGGGGTGAAGATGTTACCAAATTCAAGACAATCAGTTTGGGAAAAAAATTTATTGGCAGTTTCTAGGTAAGATGTTTCCTTGGTGTACTGGGAGGTCTCTGGGTATGATGGCCTGTTCCCCCTGAATTTGGAGGGGGAAGTAAGAAACCTGGGTGTTTTGGCTACTGGCATTATAATAAAGCTAATCCTGCAGAAGGCAGAGCTGAAGGACAGAGAGAAACTGGATCCTTGATGCCATTGGTAGAGCGGTTGAATCAAACTGAACCTGAAGCCAGATCTGGCCATGTGTTTCCAGTCACATGTCCCTGTAAATCACTTTTACTATTTAGGTCAGTTTGAATTGGCTTTGTTGTTACATGCAGAGAAGTCCTAATGCACTCTCTTTTTCTGCCCTGATTTTTTCTTCTCTCTCTTATTGTTCCTTTCCCCTTCCCTTTCTGTTAAATGAGGGTGTGCCTCTGTGACTTATCCTTGTTGTCATTTACAAACTGGGTGACCTCATTTATGACTGCAGTTTGCCATTGTCTTCCAAATCTGTAAAGTTCAAGGTCTAGGCAGGAATACATAACAGTTTTTTTTCTTCTCTTCTTTCTTTTTCTTTTTCTTTCTTTCTTTCTTTTTTTTTTTTTTTTTTGAGACAGGGTCTCACTTTGTCACTCAGGCTGGAGTACAGTGTTGTGATCATGGTTCGCTGTAGCCTCAATCTCCTGTCCCATCTCAGCCTTCTGAGTGGCTGGGACCACAGGTGTGCGCCATTATGGCTAGCTAATTTTTTATTTTTTGTGTGAGTGGGGTTTCACCGTGTTGCCTAGGGTGGTCTCTAACTCCTGGGCTCAAGCAATCCTCCCACCTCTGCCTCTCAAAGTGCTGGGTTTACAGGGGCGAACCACCGTGCCCAGCCCTCTAACAGCTTTCTAGCATCTCTTATTCATCCCACAAAAAAACCCCAAGAAACTCACCCTGCAGTGGCGTCCTTGTCTGTGAGGGCAGCAGCCTGAGCTGAGCCTCCCCTGTAGGGGGACACTGTAAAGTATCTAAGACCTTCCTGGGGTGCTCCCCCATGCCTAGGGTCACTGCAGGAGATGATTCCAAGGAGTGACTTTCCTCTCCAGGTTGAGGCGGGAGGCAGCGGCAGTGAGGACCCTGGAGGTCACCCCGGTAGCAGCTGCAGGTGTGAAGAGGAACCAGGCAGGAGTTATTGTCCTCACTACCAGGTTCACTGAGGCAGTGAAGACCACTTTGATCCCTAGAATTCCCCAGAAAATGCTTTTTGCTGGGGATACAGGGAAACTTCTAGGCTATTAGGGGTGCGAGGAAGGAGAGTAGAGACAAGTGCTTTAGGAGGAGAAAAGCTCTGTTTGTCCTCTCTGCCCCTCCCCTATTCAAGGGCCTGGTGCTGCCTCCCTCATGAGGCCTTCCCTGACCACCAGCTGCCCCTCCCTCTGGCCACTGTCACTCCCTTTGGTTTGGGGGAGTGGGCCACTCCCTTTCTCTTTTAGGCAGGTCTGGAGGCCTGCGTGCTTGAGGCTTCCACATGCTTATGGGTTCAAAGCGGGAATGTAGGTGTGGGGGAGCCTGGCTCTGATCAGCTGATCCAAGGGCAGCCGCGGCTGGCAAGAGGGCACCAGTTTTGAATTATGAGTTCTGAATGATGATGGAAACTACTGATAATAACAACCACATGATGAGGACTCACCGTGATGCCTAATCCTCTCTCCAGCAGGCCGTCTTAATGAGGTTGCGTTCTGTGGGGAGGGCGGGATTTTGAATGAGTGTCTGAGAGCCCCCACCTCCAGCTCCTCCTCCCACTCCTGCAGTCGGACGTGGCAGGAGACTTCTCAGTGCGGCTTCAGCCTCAGCGGCAGCATGCTCAGAGGGCCTGGGGGAGGGGAGGCAGGAGGCAGAGCTCTGACACTCTGCAGTAGTACCACCCTTTCCTGTGCTCCCACCCACTGTGCAGGGGAGGCCTTGCTTTCTGGTCGCCAGGGAAGCAAGGAGGCATCAGCCCAGGACAGCAAGGGCAGGAAGGAGCCTGGGAGAAACAGAAGTCAACAAGCAGCAGGTCAGGAGCCTTGTGGAGCAGCCTCCGTCTGCCCAGCAGCCACAGATGTGGCCTCAGTGACCGCCCAGGGCCTCTCCCCACTTCAGTGGCTGCTGTGCTCCTGCCAAGGGCCCACGGGGGCAGCAGCTGTGTGTCATCCCTGCCCTTCCTCCTCCTCCCTCCTCCTCGTCTCCCTCCTCCCTGCCTCCTTCCTGCCTTCACCATCTCTAAGCACCTACCCTTCATCTCCATGGAAGAAAGCTCATAGAATGACTATTTCCAGGGACATTTGAATTTCATGAGTGCTTCTCAAGCCCCAAAGGCAAGGGTAATGAAATCATATTGGTGGAATCCGAGAGGCTGTTTTGGAGGGGACTAGAAGACAGGAGGGCCTCCTAGGCTCCATTCTGAATAGACATGCCTAGATCATCCCTCTCTCCTCCTTCCCCATTTCTCTTCCAGGGGTTTCCCTGGGCTAGGCCCTGGGCTTGACGCTGGGATGCAAAGGAACCTGAGTCCTGCCCTGAAGGAAGGCCTTGCTTCTGCCAACCCTGCAGAAAGTGCTGCTTTTCCCAGAGAGGCAGCAGGGCTCCTGCTGGAGGTGGCGTTGGGAGTGAATTCTCTGCTCTCTTGTGGTCTCTCTGATGAGCTCCTTCTGGAGTTGGTTCAACCCTGGTGAACTGGGGGTTCTCAGTCCCAGTTTCCTTAGAGTCAGCTTTGTCAGGGCTCTGGTGACTGTGGAAGGATTTGTGACTGGAGGCTGAGTCCAGGGCCTGGTGTAAGTGTGGTGAGGCTCCTGTGCACGCTCAGAGCTGGGGACGGGGGACCTCTGATGTCCTCCCTAAGACACAGTGAGACCCAGAAGCTCTCAGCTCTGTGCTACCCTGGTTTTGGTGACTTGGAAAAGGCTGGTGAGGGGTAAAAAACAGAGAGTCTGGCCTGGCCCCAGGCAGGTTCCCTGAGCAGCTGCAGGCTGTGGCCTCCTGTGCTCTGTGGGCCTGAATACTGCCCGTGAAGTGAAACCTCAATCCCAGGACAGCTCTGCCAGCACTCACCAGCCCCTGCACACAGTCCCACAAGGAGATCCTGCTCTGTCCTCATCCTGTCCCTGAAGACCCTTCCTCTCTGTGGCCCACAGGACTGGCTACATAATTTGCTAAGCCCAGTACAAAATGAATACGTAAGATTCCTCCTTAAAAAATTAAGGATCTCAAGATAGCAACAGCAGAGCATTAAACCAAGTGTGGGGCCCTTCCGAGTGCCACAGAGCCAGCTCTGGCCGCCCAACATTTACTTCTCAAAGGGGGACTTTGGAAACATCACGGGAACAACTCTAAATGGGAATTTTCAGGCCCTGGTGACAGGGGGCAGAGGAGTTAGGCCCACCTGATACTCTCAAATTGCACCCTGGAGACTAGGGACCACCTATACCAGTTCCCACCATAAAAGGTAGCTTCCTTTGCTTTTCCTCTTTCCTGTATTCTGCTGTGGGTATTACTCCTGTATTTCATGTCAGGGGTGCAAGGAAGGTGTGTGTGTGTGTGTGTGTGTGTGTGTGTGTGTGTGTGTGTGTGAGAGAGAGAGAGAGAGGAGCAGGTGGAGGAGGAAGGATGGGATGGAGTTTGGTTTTCTATTAACCTCTGCCCCACTGCTATTCCTTCGGGGGGGGGGTGTTGTGTGCAGTTCTTGTTGTTCCGGTGACCTGCAGCTCCAGGTACAGTCTCTTTCCTGCTTTCTCCTCTCCACGGTGGACCCTGCTCATCCTCCCAGCTGCTTGGAAGGGAAGATAAACACTGCAGAGCGCAGAAGCGCTCATGCTGAGAGCAGAGAAAGAGGTTTAATGGGCTTGTTATCAGGCACCTGCTGAGCAGTCCTTCTCCCAAGAAGACAGGACTGAGAGATAAATGACCTGGCCCGAGCAGCCTCCTGGTGGGAAGAGAAATGCCTGGAACAGGAAGGGGTGAATCCATAGACCAGGCCGGTCATAGGGGCAGGCGAAGATTTGCGGGGAGAAAAGCAGCCCTCCCTCTGCACAGTTGTCAACCATCCAAGGTACCAATCAATATAGAAATATTTGTTGCAGGTCTCCTGGGCTCCCAGTGTTGCAGAGAATGCAGAGAGGCACCCATCTGGTCCCTGCCTCCAATGAGCTCACCATCTAGTCGGGAGACCCGACCGACCTGACCTCACCTCTTTGAGGATTGGGGGTGCGGACTGCTCACCTGGCAGGGCCTGGTCCATGGATGAGACTGAAGAAAAACTGATCAACTGAATGAATTAAACTGAAACAGTGGTGGCAAGGAGTAAAAACGACGACCTCTTCAGAGTTCAGACAATAAGATTCAGAATGACAAAAGAGAGCATTCAGCTCTCTTTTTGAAGAGTCTCTTTAGCTCTCTTTGGTTGAAGGTGGGACACTGAAAAAAAAAAAAACCAGGCATGGTGGTGTGCGCCTATAATCCCAGCTACTTGGGAGGCTGAGGCACGAGAGAATTGCTTGAACCCCAGTGGTGGAGGTTGCAGTGAGCTGAGAGCCAAGATTATGCCATTGTGCTCTAGCCTGCGTGACAGGGTGAGACCTTGTTTCAAAAAAAAAAAAAAAAAAAGGCCAGGCACGGTGGCTCACACCTGTAATCCTAGCACTTTGGGAGGCTGAGGTGGGCAGATCACTTGAGGTCAGGAGTTCGAGACCATCCTGGCCAACATGGTGAAACTCTGTCTCTACCAAAAAATACAAAAAACAAACAAACAAAAAACCTGGGCGTGGTGGCGTGTGTCTGTAATCCCAGCTGTTCAGGAGGCTGAGGCATGAGCATTGCTTGAACCTAGGAGTCAGAGCAGTGAGCCAAGATCATGCCACTGCACCCCAGCCTGGGTGACAGAGTGAGACCTTATCTCAAAAAACAAACAACAAAAAAAGAAGAAAGTGGGACACTATTAAAGAGAGAGATTTCGAGTTGCATCTTGAGGATTTGGATTGTGAGGAGTGGGAGAGAGCAGAGTGTCAGGCAATGCAGGGTAGAGACTGAACGCTGACGTGTTGGTGTTAGGATGACATGGTTTCCCATGCTGGCTCACCTTTGAATAGCTGTGTGGCTGGGTGTAGGTTACTTAACCTTTCTAAACTCCATTTTTCCATATGTAAGATGGGGACGAATAGTACCTACTTCATAGGATTGTTATAAGGCTTACCTAAAATATCCTCTGTTTCAGGAAAACAGAGTTTTGCTGAAAATCCAACTCATAAAAGGCAGATTACCTAGAGAAAAGGCATTCAAATTTATTTTATGTGTGTACAGGGGAGCTTTCAGAATGACGACCCATGGATACAGGGCTAATTGTCCATTTTTATGCTCAGGTTCAATGAAGTATGGACAGCGGTGCAGAAACATGATGGACAAAAATAGGCTGATCTAATGCTGATAGATTAGTTATTATGAGTGGGAAAACCCAACAAAGCCTGTCTAGATTCTTCTTGGCCTCTCTGAGCAGCTTCTTTTCCATCTGGGAATGGAGCAGGACTTTCTCTAAAATGAAGGTCTTATGACCTACCGTCAAACAAGGTAGGTCAGATAATTTCTTTATGGCCAGTTTTTACATGGAAAGGTGAAGGGAAAGTTGGAGTAATGTTTTTAGGTTTTATGGCTGGTTTTGGGGAAAAGAGGTTCTGGTTTCTATGACCCGCTCTAGTTTCTATAGCTAGGTTTGGGGGTAGAATGGACTAAGTAAGAGACAGGAGAGCGGGAGAAGATCAGAGAAAAACTTTTGCTTTTCAGGTCTTTGTTTTGGGGTATTGTTTTCTGAGTCCCAACACCTCCATAAAGCACTTAGCATGGTGCCTGGCATATAGTAGATGTTCAATAAAGGGTGACATCTTTTATTATTAACTACAAAGACATAAGGCAGGAAAGCTCAATAGGTTTGAGTAAAAGACAATGGTTTCTTCTTCACTAGAGAAAAAAGGAGTTTAGGAAAAAGAAGGCTTTACATTTTATGATGGGGCTAGACTGGTCTTGAATGCCAGGTTTGGAAAATGAGGTTTTGTGGAAGAGGAGATAACAAGACTTAAGTCACTCTTGGGGATCTTGGAGGGTTATTCCTTTTCTTGTAACTAGTTCTGTCAAGTCATTCTCGCATTGGTATTAGAATATATATAGTGTCTCTCTGTGTGCACTGTACACTTTCTTCCAATTTTTAAAATTTTCAGATGTCATGAATGTCATCTAAATTTGTAAATAACCAGGAAATCTTTGGGCTGCATGAGTGAAGGGATTATTAGAAATGGAAAAAAAAAAAAAAAAAAAAAAGGCTGGGTGCAGTGGCTCACACATGCAATCCCAGCACTTTGGGAGGCTGAGGTGGGCGGATCACCTGAGGTCAGGAGTTCGAGACCAGCTTGGCCAACATGGTGAAACCCCGTCTCTACTAAAAATACAAAAATTAGCCTGGTGCGGTGGCGCTGCCTGTAATCCCAGCTACTTGGGAGACTGAGGCAGAAGAATCACTTGAACCCAGGAGGTGGAGTTTGCACAGTGAGCTGAGACTGCGCCACTGCACTCCAACCTGCGCAACAGAGCAAGACTGTCTCAAAAAAAAAAAAAAAGATCCTAGAAATTTAAAAAAATTATCTTGATTCAAGAGTTTGCCTGGATTTTGCTTTCAGTAAGGGTTAAGAAAGCATGAAAAGGCGTGCCATTCCCACTTCTGCTTCCCAGTGGGGGATGCCTGGGGAGTCAGGGAGAGCCCCTTGCCATCCTCTGAGCTCTTTAGAGTTGTAATACTCAAGAAAGATACTTCTTTATGCAGGACCTTCACAGCAGGCCTCCTTTCTAGAAGGTGGCCTAGAAATAGACATTAAAATGTAAAATATGCAACTCCTTTGCCCAGGCATCTCTCTACTTCTGGGAATTTATCTTAAGAAAATAATCAAGAAGAATGTCTGTTTTTGACTTGTTTAAAATAGCAAAGACATGAAAACAGCTTAAATATCCATTTACATGGTATTGATTTTTAAAAATGGAAGTTTTGGGCTGGGTGCAGCGGCTCACGCCTGTAATCCCAGGACTTTGGGAGGCCGAGGCGGGCAGATCACAAGGTCAGAAGTTTGAGACCAGCCTGAACAACATGGTGAAACCCTGTCTCTACTAAAAATACAAAAATTAGCTGGGTGTGGTGGGGAGGGGCGCCAGTAATCCCAGCAACCCAGGAGGCTGAGGCAGGAGAATAGCTTGAACCTGGGAGGCAGAGGTTGCAGTGAGCCAAGATCACGCCACTGCACTCTAGCCTGGGTGACACAGCAAGACTCTGCCTCAAAAATAAATAAATAAACAAACAAATAAATAAATAAAGGGGCCAGGCGCAGTGACTCACGCCTGTAATCCCAGCACTTTGGGAGGCCAAGGTGGGTGGATCACCTGAGGTCAGGGGTTCGAGACCAGCCTGGCCAGCATGGAGAAACCCCATCTCTACTAAAAAAATTAGTCGGGCGTGGTGGCGCATGCCTGTAATCACAGCTACTCGGAAGGCTGAGGTAGGAGAATTGCTTGAACCTGGGAGATGGAGGTTGCAGTGAGCCAAGATTGTGCCATTGCACTCCAGACTGGGCAAGAAGAGTGAAACTCCATCTCAAAAAAAAAAAAAAGGAAATTTTATTCAATGAAAACATTAAGTAAGCATTTATTAAAAATTATGGCTCAAATCTACATGTATAACCATCAACAGTTATCCTGTGAGAAGACTGTCAAAGTATAACGAGTGTTTCAGGACAGTATATTTGAATGACCAAATTCATGTATGTTACATTTATATTTACATACACATTAAAACTCAGGAAGGGTATAAACCAGCCTATTATAGTGGTGATATTTGGGAAAGGGATTATGAGCAGATATTGGGTGTTTACTTCAATATTTCTTTCTATATTATATGAATTTTTAAATAGATCTGATATTTCAGATTTGAAAAAAAGTCCTTGCATCTTTTTTGTAGGCTTGAAAAAAAAATTAATAAATGGCTTGAGAAGTAGCTGATTTGAGAGTAAATAATGTGACAAGAGCGATACCAGAGAAGAGAAGGTGTCTGGATGGTTGGCATAATTAAAATCAATATGGATTGTAAGAAAATAATTATATTCACTGTACGGTATTTTTGAAGATTGCTTCTATCAAACCTACAACTTGTGAGTAAAGCTAAATGTGTAATATTCACACAAATGTTATGAGGATGATTCATGTTGCTCCTCCCTCTGGCTCCCTCTGGCTGCTTTAGGCTTGGGGGGTCCCCTGTGAAGTTGGAGCTGAGCGGGATCTAGGACTCAGACAGTGCTCACTGGCTCTGTCTGCCAGTGACACATTTCAAGAGGACAGATCCCACAGTGAACTCAGTTGGCTGGTGGCTCCTGAGAAATGTGCCACTCCAGTCCTTTGCCAGGTTCTTGTCTTGGCACCAGCAGACACCTTCGCCCCATACCTCAACAAGCAGGTATTTAATTGGACACTTAGTACATGCCCCGCTGAGCTGAGGACATAGATCTGAAGGGAAAGAAGCATGGTTGGCCTCAAAGAGCCTGTAACTACCCACTTCTAGGGTGTGGGCAGAGCTGGCAATGTTAGAGCTGCAGTTCACATAGCAGGCTGCTGGCCAACCTGTCCATTACTGATTCAAGAGTGGTGAGGTGGGGGCAGCACTGGTGAGGATGATACCTATCCTAGAGATGATTAAGTTGGGATGACATGGTTTCCCATGCTGGCTCAACTTTGAATAGCTGTGTGGCTATCTCACTCCTTGGTGGAGGCACCGGAGCTGTGATTTCTGAGGCAAGGATGTGGTCCCACTGGGAATTGGAATGTCTGAGGTCGTTTGAGGCCGCGTGGTGACTAAAAGCAGGGGTGATGGAGACTGACCAGCTGGGGTTTGATTCCTGGCTCTGCTGTTTACGAACTGTGTGGTTTTGGGCAAGTGACATAAGCATTAAGCTCTAATTTCTTCACTTGTTGAAAGAAAAAAAGGAATAACAACAGCATGAGGTCATATAGGTGAAGCACTTTGCATCAAATTTAGTCTGTTTAATAACTTTTTCATGTCAGCATCATTGTGCCTATTTTACAGAAAGGGAAACTGAAGCTTATGAAAAAGGTGATATCTAACTCCAAAGCTCAAGCTCTTGCTTCTACTTCTGTATTTCTACTTCAACCTCTATCCCAACTTCATTCTGACACCCACTCCTTCTCCTGTCTAGACCCCTGAACGTGTCTCCTGTCCCACCCCTCTATACTCCGTGCATGACTGTACAAGGCTGTAGTCTATACGACTATACCATCTTATTCAACCTGCTTTTACATTGTGTGTAAAAGACAAGCTTGAACTCTGGTGCCCTTGAACAGGGCATAATTAAGAGACTAGAGAGAAGTGTTGGGGGGAGTCCAAAAACGAGAGTGAGAATAAAATGATGGCTTGAGAGCGATGACTTCTAAAAAACAGAGGAACAATAGCATGTGTGGCACTGAAGATTCAGGAGAAATGGGGGGGGGGGGGGGCGGGGGAAGGCTGTGTTTTCTGAATGGAATGGGAGCCTGGAGGACTGGATTCTGAGGAGCCTCCCATTACCTCGGCTTGGGAGAGAACGGGTAGGTGTGAAGTGGACAAGGAAAACCAGGTGTCCTGGAGCACCGTGCAGGTAAGGTGTGCCCTGAGAAGGGGAGTGCTCAGCAGACCAAGGACAGGTAGAGGCACTGACAGAAAGGGCACAAGGCTGGAGTCTAGTGGCATCACATCCCCAGCATTGGAAGATCCTAAATTCTAGGGTCACACGGGGATATCTGCATGGGGAATAAGGTGTTATGAATGGATTATTTTTACATCTCAGACTTGTCAGGATTTTATTTCGGAGCTTGATTCTTCCATTTTCTTCTGTTTCTTCTGTCGTGTATTCATTTTCTCTGATGTCATGTAAGCGAGGACCTCTCTAGGAAAGGAATATACAAATTGGCTTCCTGTCCAGGGATTCATACATATATAGCCATTATTTTTTAAAATAAAGATTGTTCAGAAAGTTTAAAAACACCTGCTCTTAAACTGGCCTGCATGTGTGGTTGAGGACAGTTCCCAGATGAAGGAGTCGTGCCGAAGGGGAGGATCATGGTGCAGGAGAGAGGCCTCTCGAAAATCAGTAGGCAGGGGATGGAGGTGAAAGGGTGCATCTCGGAGCCGTTGGCTTGATTGGAGGAGGGTTTTACTGGGAAGGCAGGCATGGCTATGGGGTTTATAGAGGCTTAGGGTAGTGTTTGACTTCACCCCTTCTCACTGTGTGCTGGTGTGAGAGCCTCAATTTCCTCTTTAAGTAGAGATCATAGTAACTTATACAAAGCAACTGACCCATGGTTGGGTGGAGACTAGCTACTCAACAAGAACAGGCTGGGCACTGTGACTCACAATTGTAATGGCAGCACTTTGGGAGGCCAAGATAGGATGATCGCTCAAGCCCTGGAGTTCAAGACCAGCCTGGGCATTATAGTGAGACCCTTTCTCTACAAAACAATTGTTTTTTTTAAAGTAGTCAAGTGTAGTGGCATGTGACTATAGTCCCAGTTACTTGGGAGGCTGGGGTGAGAAGATCACTTAAGCCTGGGTGGTGGAGGCTGCAGTGAGTCATGATTGTGTCACTAGACTCTAGATTGAGTGATAGTGACACCCTGCCTCAAAAAAAAAAAAAAAAAAAAAAAAGACTGCTGGCTTTCCTCCCTTTTAGAGGATTCTCCAAGGCCAGGGTATCTGTGTGGCAAAAATTTTGCCTCCTGAAATGCTTGAAAACCAATGAATAGTTAGTCAAACTGCAACATTGCCAGCGTCCTCCCCTGCAAACTCCTGCTTTCTGGCAAGGCCTACCTGGTTGACTTCTTTCTGGGCAGGTGTGATGGCAGGCAGCAGATGGCCGAGTTATTTTTAGCAACCTGCAGAGGATGACGTATGTGACTCCCAAGGCCACATACCTGGACCCATGCTTATCAGACATATGTGCACAGATTCAGGGTGCAGTGAAGAAGAAACTTCAGTAGGATGATGTCAGGAAAGCCCACTTCCTGGGCCAGACAAAGCCTTAGCCGGACACAGAGGTTGAGGTCCCAGACTTTGGAAGTTGGTTTCTGAAGGTGCCACCTTCTCACATGGCTCTGTGGCTTCACACGTGCCGTCTCCCCCTACACTGCTTGTTCTTACATCCTGATTGGTGATTTCCTACCAATCTTCTCAAACCTTTTCCTGATACCTTCAGGCAGAATTCAACACCTCATGTGGGCTGCCAAATCCTCTGTCACAGTTGTTAACACAGACTACTGCAATCATGTGCTTTTTTTTTTTTTTTTGAGGTGGGAGTCTCACTGTGTCACCCAGTCTGGAGTGCAGCTGTGGGATCTTGGCTCACTGCAAGCTCCGTCTCCCGGGTTCACACCATTCTCCTGCCTCAGCCTCCCGAGTAGCTGGGACTACAGGCGCCTGCCACCATGCCCGGCTAATTTTTTTCTATTTTTAGTAGAGACGAGGTTTCACCATGTTAGCCAGGATGGTCTCGATCTCTTGACCTCGTGATCTACCAGTCTCAGTCTTCCAAAGTGCTGAGATGACAGGGGTGAGCCACTGTGCCACGCCAATCATCTACTTCTTAAACCAAACTGAGACCTTGCTGGGGCCAGGGGCCGTGCCTCATTCGTGTGTGTAGTGCCAGGACGTTGCACAGTACTTGGTAGATGGTGGGTGTTGATGAATGAATACATTACATAAATTTGTCAATTTTGTGACATCTTTTCCTTTCTCTCAGCCCCCAGAAAGTGCTCTACGATTTTGCATTAATTTCTTTTTAAGTGAAAATGAATTTGAACTGCTTTTGTTTCAAGAATTTCACAGCCACCCACTGAAGCCGCTGGAGATCTGAGGAATCCCAAAGACAAGAATGGGAATCTCTCCCTTACCCTCAGGTTAGGAGATGATTGTCCCAGACTTCTGTGTGGTTATCAGGATTGGGGTAACCCAAGGTGGGTGTTTGGGCTCAGAAAACAATACCCCCCCAAAATGAAGGCCTCAGAAGCAAAACTTTTCCTCTGGCCCTCTCCTGTCCCCCTGGCTCTGCCTCTCATTCTCCCCTGAGGCTGGCCAGAGAAACTAGAATCCCTCTTTTCCATGGGGATCATAGAAACCGGAACCCATTTTCCCCAAAGCCAGCCATAAAGCCTAAAAATGTTACTTTAATGTCCCCTCTGCTTTTCTGTGTAAAAACTCACCATGAAAAATTATCTGATCGAGCTTGTTTGACAGCAGGGCAGAAGACCTCCTTTCCAGAGAGGGTCCTGCCCCACACCCAGAAGGAAGTGCTGCTCAGAGAGGCCAAGAAGATTCTAGACAGATAGGCTTTGCTGGGTGTCCCCAGTCAGTCCATCAGGATGGACTTTTTGTCCAATCATATTTCTACATGGCTGTCCATACTTCGTTGAACTTAAGCATAAAAGTGGACAATATCCCCTGTATCTTTGGGTCTTCATTCTGAAGGCTCCCTTGTATACACGTTAAATAAATTTACATGTCTTTTTTCCAATTGATCTCCCTTTTGTGAGTTGATTTTTCAGAGAACCTTCAGAAGGCCAAGGGTTTCCCTTGGCCCCTAGGTGGGGGTAACCCAAACATCATGTTGTCAGCTGAGCGCTGGGCCTGACCTGCCCTTGACGGAAGTGCCTGTCTTGGATTGACCGTTGGACCTGCCCTGGACGGAAGTGTCTGCCCTGGGTTGGCTGCTGGACTTGCCCTTGACAGAAGTGCCTGCCCTTGATTGGCTGCTGTGGGCTGGCTGGGCTGGGGCTTCCACAGAAGAGCTGCCTTCTTGAAGGGTTAAAGCACCAGCTCCAGGAAATCAGGGTCAACCCGGGATCTCCCATTAGGATTCAAGTGATAGTCTAACCTGCTGCGCCTCCTCCATCATGGGCTTGATGAACACTGACTGGATTTGTGCAGGCATGGTGGCTCACGCCTGTAACCCCAACACTTTGGGAGGCCGAGGTGGGCGGATCACGAGGTCAGGAGATCGAGACCACGGTGAAACCCCGTCTCTACTAAAAATACAAAAAATTAGCTGGGCACGGCGGCGGGTGCCTGTAGTCCCAGCTACTCAGGAGGCTGAGGCAGGAGAATGGCGTGAACCCAGGAGGCAGAGCTTGCAGTGAGCTGAGATTGCGCCACTACACTCCAGCCTGGGTGACAGAGCAAGACTAGGTTTCAAAAAAAAAAAAAGAACACTGACTAGATTTGAATGCCCAAAAGTCTGGGACTGGCTCTTTTTCCCTCAGGGACCTCATGGGGAGGCCCTATCAGTGTCCAGCAAATCAAAGTAGAGTGACTGGCGGTAGCCCTCAGCTGTGTTTGGAGGCCTTCACTCTGGACTGGTGTGGCACTTCTGTTCTGGTTGCTAGCTAGTCGGTCATCCTATGGATCGAGGATAGACTGACTCGGTCTTCATTGCCTCTTGGGGAGAGGGGTGGTCAGGATTTTCTGGAGTTAGAGTTTTAAAGATGCCCCAGGGAAGATGCCTGGAGAAACAGTTGTCAGAGGCGTGCAAACCAGAGCAACTCCATCTTGAATAGGAGCTGGGTAAAATGAGGCTGAGACCTACTGGGCTGGATTCCCAGACGGTTAAGGCATTCTAAGTCACAGGATGAGATAGAAGATCAGCACAAGATACAGGTCATAAAGACCTTGCTGATAAAACAGATTGCAGTAAGGAAGCCAGCCAAAACCCACCAAAACCAAGATGGCGACGAGTGTGACCTCTGGTCATCCTCACCGCTACACTCCCTCCCACCAGTGCCATGACAGTTTACAGATGCCATGGCAATATCAATTTACCCTATATGGTCTAAAAAGGAGAGGCATGAATAATCCACCCCTTATTTAGCATATCATCAAGAAATAACCATAAAAATGGGCAACTGGCAGCCCTCAGGGCTACTCTATCTATGGAGTAGGCATTCTTTTATTCTTCTGCTTTTATTTTTTTATTTTGAGACGGGGTTTTGCTCTTGTTTCCCAGGCTGGAGTGCAATGGCGCGATCTCGGCTCACTGCAACCTCTGCCTCCTGGGTTCAAGTGATTCTCCTGCCTCAGCCTCCGGAGTAGCTGCGATTACGGGCATGTGTCACCACGCCTGGCTAAGTTTTTGTATTTTGTGTAGAGATGGGGTTTCTCCATATTGGTCAGGCTGGTCTCAAACCCCCGACCTCTTGTGATCCACCCGCCTCGGCCTCCCAAAGTGCTGGGATTACAGGCATGAGCCACCGCACCTGGCCCTATTCTTTTACTTTCTTAATACATCTGCTTTCACTTTACTCTATGGATTTGCCCTGAATTCTTTCTTGTGCGAGATCCAATAACCCTCTCTTGGGGTCTGGATCAGGACCGCTTTCCTGTAACACACTGACCATTTTAAGGAGAGGGCATGCAGATTACAAGTATGGGAAGAAAAATAAGAACTCAGCCCTAACCTAGACTCTGAAGGAGGCTCCTTGTGACGGTCTTGGAGCCTGATTTTGCAGAGCCTGGTTCTCACTAGGGCACTACCGCCTGGGGCATGGGGACGTACCTGAAGTACTATCCTTGGATTTTCCTCATTGCATCAACAAACTGAGATACCAGAAGCTCTGAGAACATGTTACTTCAGAGGTTGAAATTATAGACTCATAGCAGTCAAATCGGCTATTTGCTGTAATAACTATTCTGGTGTGGTTGGAAAAGCCTAGTAAATGTTGCCCTTGTTTGAAATCTTCCCCTGATCCCCACCCTGCCACCTCCCCAGTGCTGAACAGGTTGGGAGGCAGAGTGACTATTTTCTGTTTGTTTGTGTTTCAGAGTCAAGCTGTCTGGAACTACTGTCTGGAAGAGCATCTTCCCCATCCCAGCAACTGTACCCCTCAATCAGGAACTGTTACTGAACCCAGGGCTGCCTGGATAAACATTTATAAGACCCAGAGGGATCATTAGTGGAGGGTAGAGGATGTCTTTGCTTGAATGTCCGACAGTCACCATAAGTCCAAAACTGAATTCACCCTTTGCCCTTTAACTTATAGAAATTCAAATGAGGCAAGGGTGAGGAGAGAGAACAACTTAAACCAGTGGTTCTCAACCTTGTCTGCACCTTAGAATTCAGATACCTAGGCTGTTCTCTAGAAGGATGGAATCAGAATCTCTGGGGGTGGAACCCAGGCATCTGTATTTTTCAAAGTTCCCCAGGTGATTCCAATGTGCAGCCAAGGTTGAGAATCATAGACTCAAACTTGCTTGGAGTTCCTGCTAGTCATTCTACCTATGGCTGAAAACCCTGGGGTGAAGGAGTGGAAGACCTGATTCTTCTATCTCTGTGGAGTTCCTTGTGTTTTTCCTGTAATGAGCATCTCTCCATGCTGAGTGTGATTTTTGGGGTTTAAGATCTGTATTTCAGCTGAGAGCAGTGGCATGCACCTATAACCCCAGCTGCTTAGGAGGCTGAGGCAGGAGGATTGCTTGAGCTCAGGAATTCAAGGCTGCAGTGAGATTATGCCACTGTATTCCATCCTGGGTGACAGAGCAAGACCCTGACTTAAAAAAAAAAAAGTCTGCATTTCACATATAACAAGCTCTTGGAACTTCATCTGATTCAACCAAACCTGTGATGATCTCTACTGTACATTATGGATAATTTAAGGGATTTTCAAGTGCAATGTTGGCCATATGAAATTTTGCTTTCATCCAAACTTTCAAGCCTAAGCCCTGCATGACAACCCTGCCTTCCTTTTTTCAGTGGACAGTTAGCCATTCCCCAGTGGCTCTGCTGGCAATCCAGGCAATTGTCACCCTCCTACATTCCCTCAGCTCCTACCTTGGTCCTCAGATCTTCCCAATCTTCCTCTATATTCTCTGCACGTGCTTCAGGTGAGTACTTCATCTCGAATCTATTATCATAACCTCCTAACTGGCGCCCCTGTCCCCAGCCTCTTTCCCCCCGATTCCATCATCTGCCTGCCTTCTGGTGAACAAGGCAGATACAAATTGCCATGTAGTCCTCTGCTTACAGTTCTTCAGAAGTTTGTGATTGCTTTCCCAAGGAAGTTGAAACTTCTTTTTTTTTTTTTTTTTTTGAGACGGAGTTTCGTTCTTGTTGTCCAGGCTGGAGTGCAATGACGCGATCTCGGTTCCCTACAACCTCCACCTCTCGGGTTCAAGAGATTCTCCTGCCTCAGGCTCCCAAATAGCTGGGATTATAGGCGCCCGCTACCACGCCTGGCTACTTTTTGTATTTTTAGTAGAGATGGGGTTTCACCATGTTGGCCAGGCTGGTCCCGAACTCCTGGTCTCAGGTGATCCACCCGCCTCGGCCTCCCAAAGTGCTGGGATTACAGGCGTGAGCCGCTGTGCCCGGCCAGGAGTTGAAACTTCTTGACATGACCTCCAGTGCTCTGATGGCCAAACACCTTTGCAGCCTCATCTCCCTTCACGTCCCGTTAAGGACCTACATTCCAACCACATAGAAGGTGCTTTCCTTCAAGCCTTTGCTTATGTGCTCTCCTCCACTGGGTATGCCTTTCCTTTTCCTGGTGGGCTACTTCTTTTTTAAAAAACGTTTTATTTATTTATTTTTAGAGCCAGGGTCTTGCTCTGTCACCCAGGCTGGAATGTAGTGGTGTGATCATGTCTTACTGCAGCTTCAAACTCCTGGGCTCAAGTGATCCTTCTGCCTTAGCCCCTGAGTAGCTGGGATTCCAACTGCATACCACCATGCTCAGCTGATTTTTTTTTTTTTCTTTTTAAGACAGGGTCTCTGTCTGTCACCTAGGGTGAAGTGCGGTGGCACAATCAGGGCTCACTGCAGCCTTGACCTTCCCAGTGCAGGTGATCCTCCCACCTCAGCCTCCCAAGTAGCTGGGACCACAGGTGTGTGCCACCATACCAGGCTATTTTTTGTTAGTTTTTGTAGAGACAGAGTTTCACCATGTTGCCCACACTGGTTTTGAACTTCTGGCTTCAAGTCATCCTCCTGCCTTGGCCTCCCAAAATGCTGGAATTGCAGGTGTAAGCTGCTGTGCCTGGTCACTGGTTAGGCTACTTCTAACTTGTCTTTTTCTTTATAGCCAGTCTATGTGTCCCATCCTCCCCTTTCTCCAGGCTGCATCAGGTGCCTGCTGACCGTGCCCCTCCTCTGTGTGTGGCCAGAACATCCAAGGCCCTCAACCCAAATGATGAGTACTGATTCTCCCAACTATGTTGTGAACTCTACATTCAGGGCAGGAGCTGGGTCTTACCTTTCACTGCACCCTTGGGGCTTGCACGATGCCTAGACTAAAGGAAGCCTTTGTATCCAATGCCTGAACTTGCTCCAATATTCCCCAACCTTTTACCTCCTTTTGCTGATTGGAGACCTGGTTCTGACCTGCTTGGCTTGTGCAAAGCTCTGAGAGAGGAAAAATTTGGCTTGGCCCCCTCCCGATGGAATCTTTCCATTCCAAAGTTGTTTCTCCTTTCTTTGAGTCTCCTTTTAACCGTTCCCAATTCCCTCATTCCCAGGAACTCTTAAATTCTTTCTCCCCTTATCAAAATACTCTTTCAGAATAAGTACATTCGCTTTGGAATACAACTGCTGTTTCCTTTCCCAGGCTTATATGTATTTTAGCAGAAAAAATTCAAAGGAATTAATTTCTAATTGTGGAAATTACAGGCCATAGGAGGAGAAGGCGGAGGAAAAAATTGAGGGTGAATCAGCCTTCTGCAGACTTTCTTCAAAGACTTTCATGCATCCTCTTTGATTAGAGGATTGGAAAAGGGCGAAGCTTACCCATCTTCCGCAGGCGGCCAGAAGAACAAAGAAAAGAGAGATTTTTCAAGCGTGGTTTCTCTCTTGGCTCATTCCACACATCTCCCTGTGGGGATTCTACTTAGGGAAGGTGTGTCCCAGGGTTTGCCAAAGATGGAGACAATCGGAAGTATCACAGCAAAAGGGGAGGAATCAGAAATCTCCAACTCCTGGGCTCATGTGATCCTCCCATCTCAGCCTCCCAAGTAGCTGGGATTACAGGTGCATGCCCCCACACCCGACTAAATTTTTTAATCTGTTCTTTTTTGTTTTTTGTTTTTTGTTTTTGTAGAGACAGGGTCTTGCTATGTTGCCCAGGCTGGTCTTGAACTCCTGGGCTTAAGCGGTCCTTCCAACTTGGCATCCCAAAGTGCTGGGATTACAGTCATGAACCACCAAGCCCAGCCTTCTCTATATTCTCTTACACTTTGCTTAAACCCCCTAATTCCTTATTAGGATTTCATCCCTTTGTCTCAAGACGCTGTCTCTTGTGAGGATGCAAATATCCTAACATCCTCCTCAGTCTTTTTGCTGGTGTATGCTTGCTGGATGCTAATTGGGGCAGGTTTTCACCAAAAAGGGGCAGAGGGAGGGTGGAGTCAGCTGGGCAGTAGGTGGGAACAGGTGGCTGAAAGGGTGTGTGGGGATCATGAAGGTCAAATTTCATACTTTCCCACCAGCCTCTAGCAGTGATCCTAGTTTCTGAAACCCAGCCAGGAGATCTGGGCTGGTGGAAGATATTTGTACCGATTCCAAATGTGAGGGGCCATTTTTGAAATTGTAGCTTGGATGCTGAAATGTTATAATTTCCAGGCCATTTGGATGATTTATGGGGTCAATATATCATTTGAAATGGAAACTATTCCAGAACATCCAGGCTGCTCGGTGACCAGCCCTGGGGTAGTGGATGACAGCGGGTCCCTCTGATAGTGGCCGTCTGCTGACCCGTCGAATCCTTTATTCTGTAAGCATGTAGTGGATGGGGGGAGCGTGGACACCAGCGGTCCTGTCCTGGTCAGTGTGACCCTCCTCCCAGCTCAGACCATGGCTCAGCCCTAACAGGAACCATTGCTCCCCCAAGAGTTCAGCAAAATGGGTGAGAATCCAGGAGCTTCTCTGCTGTCCTTGTCTTGTGGTCTCATTATGAGTTTTTCTTTTGTGGGAAGGAAAAGAAGAAAAGAGGGAGCGAATAAAGGATTGGGTGGGGCAAGAAACCAGCAAAACACAAATAGAGAAGGGATACACTAACCAGAACCCCTTTTGAACTTCTTGGAAGAGACCTCCAATGTCTGGTTTTCTGCAAACAGCCTGGGACCAGCCTGAAGTCTATTTTGCATTTCTTGGGGGAAAGGCAGGGGTTCTCCAGTTTTCTAGTAGAGAGGGGTAGAATATAAGACATTATGAAACATTATGAAATGTCCCACGTTTCTATCTAAGTCTCTCCTACACTTGGAGGCCTGAGGAAGGTCTGTATACCCCCTCACACCCTCGCTGACAGATTCCATCTCTCATAAAGAGGGTAGTACTAAGTCACTCTGCACACACGCACAAGCCAGTCTTGCCTCCTGAGCTCGTCTCGCACTTGCTGGCAGGATTAGGGTCTATCCCTCTTCATTCTCCCCTGTGGTGCCTAACGGGCTGTGCATGTAGCAGATGCTCAGTAAACTTGGCCATGGCCTTATTAGCTTTGTGGCAGCTGCAGAGGCTTTGATTTTGAAGCTAGGAAGGACCTCCTATCACATGATCCATGCTTTCTTCAGCGCAGGGAGGCTGTGTGATTGTATTCAGGTGGGAGCTGTGCTGTCGAGTCCACCTGTGTTTCCGTGTGACCTTGGTAGAGGTACCTTGTTTTTTTGCCATGTCCCTTCCCTGCCCCGCAACCTGCGCCGCACACCCAGGCTCTCCCATCTGTACACAAAATGCTCTAGATTCTGGGATGAAACATAGTCCTGTCCAGGTGCAAATGATTGCTCCTTTATTACTGCAGACATCCTCCCTTTTTCCTTTTAAGTAGTCTTTGAAATTAAACTAAAAAGGAAATATTTGCACAGAGATTTCCCCAAGGCCATTTTCAATACACCTGGTAATCAGCACCGACTTTCAAAAGCATGGTTATTATTGCCTTAAAATTATTGCATCATTTGACCAAAACCCTCTTGTGAATGTTTCTGATGAAAATTTTTTATTGAAAATGTTATTTAATGAGGCAATTTTCCTCTCTTCATCGGAGGGGCAGAGCTACCTCACCGTGGCTGTTTATTTAAATGGTGGGAGACTTCCTTGACTACATGACACATTTTTCTTCTGAGGGCCTTCTGATGGTCTCTGTTTGCATCTAGGGTGAAATTGAGGCACTGAGGATGGGGTGGAAGTTACTGTTAAGGTCTTCACCTTAACACCAATCCTACAGTGACCAGTCCTGGAATAAGGAAAGGACCTAGGTGTCCTGAATCACCCTTTGCTTTTTAGGTAAGTACCTTTGGAAAAATTATAATAGAGGAGAGATCTATCTATCTTTACCAACCTCACCCCGCGTCATCCTTAGAAAGGGTGTTTGGTAACTATGGTAGATCTTGTTAACTTTTGACTTTGTAGTATTTTTCATTTCATTTTTTTTTCAAGTAGCATTGCAATGTCCTTTTGGGGAATTTCCTGTTTTCTACTGGACACTGGGTCAGTTGTGATCATTAATCAGATGCCTGCTGTTCCGTAGGCAAAAAGCAGGCACTTTAGTGAGGCCGTTGGGCTGCCTGTACTTATTGGTAATATTTTCACAGAACTCTCATTAAACTGGATTATTTGATGTCAGCTTAGCATTACCAAATTTAGCAAATAAAAATGCAGCACCCCAGTTAAATTTGAATTTCAAATGAACAACTAATAATTTTTAATTTTTACTTTAATTTTTAATTTTTAGAGACAAGGTCTTGCTGTGTTGCCCAGGCTGGAGTACAGTGGCATGATCATAGCTCACTGCAGCCTCGATCTCCTGGGCTCAAGCAGTCCTCCTGCCTCAACCTCCTGGGTTGCTGTGCAAGTGCAAGATACCACACCCAGGTAATTTTTTCATTTTTTGGAGAGATGGGGTCTTGCTATGTTGCCCAGGCTGGTCTCAAACTCCTGGGCTCAAGCAATCCTCCTGCCTTGGCCTCCAAAAGTGTTAGGATTACCATTGCGAGCCACTGTGCCTGACCCAACTAATAATTTTTAAGTGTAAGTATATCCACCAAATTGCACAGGCTATACTTATGCTACAAAAGTATTTATTGTTTATCTGCAATTCAAATTTAACTGGGCATCATGCATCTTATCTGCCTACCCTATCTTTATGCTGAGACACACTCACTCTTGGGAAATGTTTAGCCATTGTTGCAGCAGCAAAAAGAAGCCCAAGCAACCCAGTGTTGCTACCACAGTTGTCTTACATGCAGACGTTGGGTGGGAACGGTGTCTATGTAGTCCTATGGCCCTTGTGAAAGACTAAAGGGGCAAACTCAAAACAAAACCATGTCCCTTCTTTTAGTAAAGGAGAAGCAGGCCAAGGACTCTGTGGATTTGGTCAAGTTCCACAACCAGAGGTGGAAATGATATAGAGGTTTAGAGCTGTGCTCCAGAATATGAGGTAAGGGATTTTTAGGAGCAAAAGACCCATTAGATGCCTATTAAAATGTTGGTCAATGAACCAGAATATTATGAATTTTCAGTTTTAGGGCAGCAGTGAGTGAAGCTGGGAGAATTCAGCTGGAGCTTAGGAAGCGAGAAGACTGAGAGAGGCCCCTGGTTGGTAGACAGTGCTGGGCAGGCTGGTCTGGGCTGTGGGAGAAAGCAGAGATGAAGCCCAACTGATGCTGGAGCCTCAGCCAGGGTCCACAGAGCTAGGCCTCTCCAGCGAGGCCTGTCACAGATGGGAGAGGTGGCCATTGGGCCAGATAGGGGGTGCTCAGCTTTGGATTGTGGGTATCCTCTGCAGATGTGTCTCCAGTTACCCAAAAGGCAGGGAAGACTTTCCTCCCACAACCCTCAGGGGACAGACTGCCCTGCCATCACATGGCGGGACACACTGCATTCACAGGAGTCTTTTCATTTTTTAAATTTATAATTGAAAAAAATAGAGACGAGGTCTCACTATGTTACCCAGGCTGGTCTTGAACTCCTGGCCCAAGCAACCCTCCTGCCTTGGCCTCCCGAAGTGCTGGGACTACAGGTGTGAGCCACCATGCCTGACCAGGAGTTTCAATCTGAAGGAGTCGGTGTCCCAACCTCGTTTGTTGTTCAAGGGTCAACTGTACATTCCCAGTATATTTATTTGGGGGGTTAAACATGTGTTTGCTTAATGTAAACATTTATTATAAACCCTTCTTTTGGAGATATCCTCAAAACCTGTAAGTGGCCTTGGCCTACCATGACTTCAGAGGGGCCTACCATTTAGGGGAGAGCCCCTGGGGACTTCTCCCAGCAATCCCACCTTCACTAAGTTGCTGAAAAACAGTCAAGAACCTGTCAGGTGTATGTTTGCGGCCAGCTAAGACCTGGTATGGTCTAGGCCCTCCCCAGTGACTCCCCCATATTTCTCTGCTTGCCAATGCCTGAAATTAAATTCTTAGACAAGGGAACACTTCTCTTTCAAGGTGGGGATGGTAAGGAAAGGGTGGAGGACTTCAGGCACCTGAAAATTGGATCCCAACTAGCGGGTACATATTTCAACAGAAAAAGGAGGCTGGATTCAGAACACAGATTTCAGAGTCTGTGTAAGTTACCCCAGGCTGTGCAGTGCAGCGGGGAATGCATAGACCTGAGGGCTCCACTCCCGGGCTTGGTCCTGGCTCTCTCATGTTCTAGCTGTGTGTCTTCATTCTAGTTACCTGACCTCTCTGTGCCCCAGTTTTCTTAGTGAAATGAGGATAACAAAATCTTCTTTATAGGTTTGTTATGAGGAACTAAATAATACATACATAAATACATGTATTTAATATATATATTAAGTATTTATGACACAGCCTGTCACAGAATAAGAGTTATGTTAGAGCCAGCTGTTAATATTTGACCCTGACTGTTCCTGTGAAGCTGTCTGCTTGGGTACTTCAGTCTGCAACTCTAAGGCCACCAGCTGGGTCTCATGTGATTTAAGAAGATTTGGGAGAGTTCGTTTTCTTCTTCTTCTTCCTTTTTTTTAACATGCTAACTCTCGATGAGGGAACACCATTCCCAGAAGATTTTTAATTAATTATCTCTGTAAAACCATGGCAAAATGCCTTCTGGGGCACTTGCATATTGATAGATCAAGAAACCCTGGGTCTCAGAATCAAATGCTGGGAAACTTTAGGCATCATTTCATTGGTAACATCCCAAGTCCCCCTTGGGTACTGGAGCGATGGCTGGGGCTGTGATAGCTTAGGAGACAGAGGTAGGATTCTGTGGGGCTGGGTTAGATTAGAGGTTCTTGCAGAGGGGAGAACCACGCCTAGGTCTAGGGCAGTGACTTCCAAAGCCTGGTCCCAGACCAGCAGCATCAGTCTTACCTGGGAACTTGTTACAGCTGCAAATTCTTGGGCCCATCCCAGACTGACTTAATTAGAAACTCTGGACTGGGCACGGTGGCTCACTCTTATGATCCCATCACTTTTAGAGGTTGAGGTGGGAGGATAACTTGAGGGCAGGAGTTTGAGACCAGCCTGGGCAACAACATAGTGAGACTACATTTCTACAACAAATGTTTAAAAATTAGCTAGGCATGGTGGTGCGTGCCTGTAGTCCCAGCTTCTTGGGAGGCTGAGGTGAAAAGATTGCTTGAGCCTGGAAGGTCCAGGCTGCAGTGAGCTTTGATCACACCACTGCACTCCAGCCTAGGTAAAAGAATGAGACCCTGTCTCAAAAAAGATAAACAAAAACAAACCTCTGGGGATGAGCAGCTTCTGCTTTAATAAGTCTTGTAGGTGATTCTGATGCTGGCTCAAGTTGGAGAACGTCTCTGGTCTATAGGATAAGTCAAGCCGAGGTTCAAATAACCGAGGTGAAGTCAGAGCCAGGAGATTGGAGGAGGCTAAGATAGAATCTGAGCCAAATCAGAGAATGGAGGTTCTGGGAAATTGCTCTGCACACTGGTGGCTATTTTCAGCTACCCTTCATCTTCTGCAGGTGCAGCCTGGGAGTGGGTTGGGCTAATTTAAAGAGCCAGAAGCAAGTGGACAGGTAGGGAAATATTTGCAGGCTTTTCTGCAGGTCATTCTGACCCCTTTGAAATTACCGCTTGTGGTCTGTTACTCCTCTGCATTCAAAAGGATTCATTTTTGTCAGTGCCTTTCTGGGAGAGTGGGCCTGGCTTGGAGACGGCACTGTAGATACAGAATTTTGCCACTGGGTGAATCTAGTCCCCTTACCCAATGCAGCAATCAACTCTGCAGCATTCTCAATAGCAGGTCAGGGATCCCCCTTCAACACTAGAGCTCAATGGAATGCGTTCCATTTGTTGGCAAGTCCTTCCTTTGGATGGCCCAAAGCGCCTATCACCTTGCAGATTGTAAGTGCTCGCACATATTCATTGAAACAGTAAGTGGCTAGTATTGAACAGACATCTGATTCTTTCAACTCTCTCCCTTCTGGTTCTAACAGTGGTGGCTGCAGCAACGCAGGGCCTGTCCATCCTGTCTGTCATTTGACGGCCCTATTTTGCTTCCCATAGTCTCTTCTCTAGGAGAAATGTATCCTTCATTTCTTCCGAAGCTCCTAGTATGAATTGCAGACCCAGAAGACTGCAAGTGAAATGACTAATGAGCAGAGAGATAAGAAAGGGACCCAGAAAATTAAATTGTGCATAAAATTAAGGAGGCTATGTTGGGGTACAGAAGAGAATGGGCAGCGGTAGAGCTAAGCCTGAGGCTGATGAGACAGGTAAGTTAGGATTGAAGCTCACAGAGACAGGGCGACCATGGAGAGCTCTTTTCCTGTGGGCCCCACATGTTTCACCAGGGCCTGGAGAATTTGGGTAGGAGTTGAGCAGGACTAGTCAGGGTCAGGTTGAAATGTCAGTCACTAAAAATCCCAGATTCTTGGTCCATGAGTTGCTGCCAAGTCAGGACACAACAATCCTGTGCTTCACCATTGGAATTTTGGACATAACTTTAGGGCTTTCCCTAATCCTAATTAAATTAAATCTTGTTTATCGTAATCAACCAAAACCATTTGAACCTCATTTCTGGAAAGTGTTATCTATCTCTTTCAACTTTGTGGCATGCATCAGATGTATAAACTGACTTTTTTTTCTTTTTCATTTAAATTTTTTTTTAGAGACAGAGTCTTACTCTGTTACCCAGGCTGGAGCACAGTGATGCAATCATAGCTCACTGTAGCCTTGAACTCTTGGGCTGAAGAGATCCTCCTGCCTTAGCCTCCTGAGTAGCTGGGCCTACAGGCGCAGGCCACCACACTTGGCTAATTTATTTTTTGTACAGATGGGGTCTTGCTATGTTGCTCAGGCCAGTCTTGAACTACAGGGCTCAAGCAATTCTTCCACATCAGCCTCCCAAAGTGCTGGGATTACAGATGTGAGCCACTGTGCCCAATCTATAATCTGACTTTGATCTCTACATCTAAATAATTGACAAAAATGTGACCAAGCAGCTCATTAGTGACTGCTCTTCAAACTGAAACCTGTACAAACCATCACAATTGGCTATGGGCCATTCAACTCGCTGTTTGTTTATTTATTCATTTGTTCATGGGTAAAATGCTGTGCTTTCAGGGGATGGTGGTATCTTGCCCTGATGGTGCTTAGGAGGAGGACTGTCTCTGGGAGTGTTCTGTGTCCACAGGCCTTTTTAAGGAAATGGTCCTGGTGGAGGCACCATTAGCCACAGTGTTTTATGCTATGAAACTTATTCTTCCTCCAACTTCGCTTGATTGGACCTGACTCAAAAGCAGCCAACTCATGGGCTGCCCATGGCCTGTAGAAGTCTTGGGGAGCTCTGCCTAGATGAGGTGAGCTTGTCCAACCAAGTACCTATTCCTAGGGATTTGAATTTAAAAAATGGAGAGGGCCAGTGTTTTAACAGAAAGAAACTGAGGCTGACATGTTGCCCAGAGAGGCAATAAACTTATGAATATGAGGTCATGGAGTGCCTGAACAAACAATAAGGAAGCTTATTCTTTTATTTATTTATTCATTCATTCTATACAGGGTTTCACTCTTTCTCTCAGGCTGGAGTGCAGTGGCATGATCAGAGCTCACTGCAGCCTGGACCTCCTGGGCTCACGGGATCCTCTCACGTCAGCCTCCTGAGCAGGTGGGACTACAGGCGCACACCACCATGCCAAGCTAATTTTTTTCTCTTTTTTTTTTGTAAACACAGGGTCTTGTTATGTTGCCCAAGTTGGTCTCAAACTCCTGGCTTCAAGCCATCCTCCTGCCTCAGCCTTTAATTTGCTGGAGGATCAGACGTTAATTTGTCAATATGGTGACCTAATATAATTTGGGAATTCTTCTGATACAAAACAACTGGAAATCCTAAATATGATACAACAAATACCCCTTTCAACATATAACTGAACATGTAAAAAACTAAAGAAATTCCTAGATTCAAAATTAAAGAGTAAACTGAAAAATAGACTGATAAATATGTGGTCAGAGATTGTGGCAGCCCTGGTAGGAGCATGGCTTGTTTTCAGACCTGGTGATGACCAGGGGTTGGGTCTGAACCTTCTCAGGGACACAGCTTTGGGCCTACTTCAGGCAGAGGGGTTGGAACCAAGGCTCTTGCTTAAAGTTAGCATCATCTGTGGGCCTCATGCACAGTAAAGTAATGGATTAAAATACATTCATTCACACAGCAGAAGGAGACAGCAAGGAGGCCTATCTGCTATGACTTGGGTCTGGATGGGAAGAAGGACCCCCTGAGAATTTGTAGTCACAGCCTGTACCTTGGCTGAGTTTGGTTCTAATTTATACTATCTGGGTGGTCCAGGAATCCTCCAGCTAAGACTTTAATGTTAAAGTGTCCTAAGGCTGACGCTCCTGACGGCCTGGAGAGACGGGCAGCAGCAAACACAAAATCCCACTGGAAGGACACACCCTGATCCCTGGCTTTAAAGGATTTCCACAGATGGGATTCTGCTGGATGCGGCTCAAAATTTAAAACTCACTGGGAAACAATCCATCATGAGTTTGTATCAGCGGCCATGACTAATAACTTCTGAAAATGGAACTACTAGATAGGAATTCATAAAAGTATATGCTCAAAAAGATTGAAGACATAAATGAAGTGATGAAAAATGTAAGAAAAGAGAAAAATATGATGAAAAAATGACAGGCACATGAAATGAAAAATACAGGCACCAAAATTAAAATATAATATTGTATAAAACAGCACGTTTATATAAAACAGAACATAATAAATAGACTTAAATCTAGAGTTAAAGAAATTGTCCATAATTCATTGCAAAGGTTTGAAAATACATAAAATGTAAAAAAGATGTTAAGAGACATGAAGGATGGACTAAAAAGGTTCGCTATGTATCTAACAGAAGTTCCAGAAAAAAAAAAAATAAAAACAATGAGGCAAAGACAATATTTTAGAGGAAATGGTTGATAATTTTCCAGAGCTGATGAGCAACATGAATCATAGATTCAGAAATCATAGGGATCCCAGGCAGACTAAATTAAATGAAATAATAACTAGACACATTATGGTCAAAATGCAGAACCTCAGAGGCCACAAGGAAGTGTTAAAAGCAACCAGGGCACTCTACAAGGGGGGAGCAATTAGACTCTCATAAGATTTCTCAACAGTCATAGTCGAAACCTGAAAATCATGTATCAAAATGTTCAGAATCCTTGTAAAAAAAGAAAAAATTTATACCTGGCTAAACTATCACTTAAGAGTGAGTGCAGGCCAGACGCGGTGGCTCACGCCTGTAATCCCAGCACTTTGTGAGGCCGAGGCAGGCAGATCACTTGAGGCCAGGAGTTTGAGACCAGCCTAGCCAACATGGTGATGCCCTGTCTCTACTAAAAATACAAAAATTAGCCGGGCATGGTGGCATGCACCTGTAATCCCGGCTACTTGGGAGGCTGAGGCTGGAAAATTGCTTGAACCCAGAAGGCGGAGGTTGCAGTGAGCTGAGATTGCTCCACTGCACTCTAGCCTGGTGGACAGAGTGAGACTCCATCTAACAACAAAAAAAAAAAGAGTGAGTGCAAAATAAAAACATTTTCAGAACAAAGACTGAGAGACACTAACACAGTCCCTGAAAGAGGATATACTTCGGGAAGAATAAAGTTGAAAGCAGAAGGAAGAATTAAAATGCAAGAAGAAATGATGAACAAATAAATCAGTAAACATATGGTCAGCCCTTTTTATCTGAGGATTCTGCATTTGTGGATTTAACCAATTGTGGATCAAAGAATATGCAAAAAACACAACAATAAAATATAATTATGGGCAGATCATGATGGATGGGAGGCAGGACTAGACTGCAGCTCGAACTTGGACAGACAGAGCAGCATGCGGAGGCTCACACCATGAATTTTTGCTCCAGTACGACAGCAGGAATAAATCAGGGAACCTGAGAGGACCCACAAACCCCCCTGAAGGAAGTGGATTGCCCCTACAGGACCTGGGGGACACCCTAAATACTGTGAGGGCCCAAACTGTGGAAGTGGGGAAGGGAGATCGTCCACCTCTGAAACGCACACCCCCACTGGAGAAACTGAAGGCTTAGATTACAGGAGAAGATTTTGACCTTACCTGAAGCTGAGTTAATTTAGAGAGTCGAGCAAAATACAGGGGTAGAGGAAGCAGCGAGAAAAGTCCTGGGAGCTTGATGGGTCCCCTAGTAAGACGTTTTTGCCTGGCCTCACAGGAGTCCTTCGGGAGGGTGGCCAGAAGTGCTGGGAAAAGTCCACAGGGAGAAGAAAATCTCCAACTGAACTTTGTAACAATTTGAACTAATGGAGAAGCCTCCTGGCCAGAACCTGGGGGAGGGCGTGAATCTGGTGTGCAGACTCCACAGGCAGGGGAAGAAGGAAAGCCATATTTGCTTTTGCAGCTGGGAGGCAGGTAACCTGGGACAAGTTCTCAGCCCTGCTTGCCCACTCCCTGGAAACAGACTTGGTGCTGTTAGGGGGTGCACGGTGGGAGTGAGACTGGCCCTTCAAGTTGCATGGGAGCTGGGTGAGGCCTGTGACAGCCGATTTTCCCCCACTTCCATGACAAGTTGCATGACACAGTAGAGACAGTCATAATCCTCCTAGGAACATAACTCCATTGACCTGGGAACCTCATCCCCATCCCTCACAGAAGCCACAGCAAGACCCGCCCAAGGAGAGTCTGAGCTCAGACATGCCTAGTTCTGCCCCCACCCAATGGTCCTTCCCTACCCACCCTGGTAACTGAAGACAAAGGGCATATACTCTGGGGAGTTCTAGGGCCCCACCCACTACCTCTTCCTCCCCATATTACCACCTCTGATGCCCTTTGGAAAGTGCCACCTCCTGGCAGAAGGCCAACCAGCACAAAAATAGTGCATTAAACCACCAAAACTAAGAAACCTCACAGAGTCCATTTCACCCCCTGCCACCTCCACCGGAACAGGTGCTGGTATCCATGGCTGAGAGACCCACATATGGTTCATGTCATAGGACTATGTGCAGACAACCCTCAGTACCAGCCTGGAGCCCGGTAGACTTGCTGGGTGGCTAGATCCAGAAGAGAGATAACAATCACTATAGCTCGGGTCTTAGGAAGGCACATCCATAGGAAAAAGAGGAGAGTACTACATCAAGGGAACACCCCATGGGACAAAGGAATCTGAACAACAGCCTTCAGCCCTGGACCTTCCCTCTGACAGAGCCTACTCAAATGAGAAGGAACCAGAAAATCACCTCTGGTAATTTGACAAAACAAGATTCTTTAACACCCCCCCCAAATTACACTAACTCACCAGCAATGGACCCAAACCAAGAAGAAATCCCTGATTTACCTTAAAAAGAATTCAGGAGGTTAGTTATTAAGCTAATCAGGGAGGGACCAGAGAAAGGTGAAGCCCAATGTAAGGAAATTCAAAAAATGATACAAGAAGTGAAGGGAGAAATATTCAAGGAAATAGATAGCATAAATAAAAAACAACCAAATCTTCAGGAAACAATGGACACACTTATAGAAATGCAAAATGGTCTGGAAAGTCTCAGCAATAGAATTGAACAAGTAGAAGAAAGAAATTCAGAGCTTGAAGACAAGATCTTTGAATTAACCCAATCCAACAAAGACAGAGAAAAAAGAATAAGAAAATATGAACAAAGCCTCCAGGAAGTCTGGGATTATCTTAAATGACCAAACTAAAAATAATCAGTGTTCCTGAGGAAGAAGAGAAATCTAAAAGTTTGGAAAACATATTTGGGGGAATAATCAAGGAAAACTTCCCCGACCTTATTAGACACCTGGACATCAAAATACAAGCACAGAGAACACCTGAGAAATTCACCGCAAAAACATAATTGCCTAGGCACATTGTCATCAGGTTATCTAAAGTTAAGATGAAGGAAAGAATCTTAAGACTGTGAGACAAAAGCACCAGGTAACCTATAAAAGATAACTTATCATATTAACAGCAGATTTCTCAGCAGAAACCCTACAAGCTAGAAGCGATTGAGGCCGTATCTTCAGCCTCTTCAAACAAAACAATTATCAGCCAAGAATTTTGTACTCAGTGAAACTAAGTTTCGTATATGAAGGAAAGATACAGTCTTTTTCAGACAAATAAATGCTGAGAGAATTTGCCATTATCAAGCCACCACTACAAGAACTGCTAAAAGGAACTCTAAATCTTGAAACAAATTCTGGAAACACATCAAAACAGAACCTTTTAAAGCATAAATCTCACAGGGCCTATAAAACAAAAATACAGTTTAAAAAACAAAAACAAAAAACCAAGGTATACAGGCAACAAATAGCATGATGAATGGAATGGTACTTTACATCTCAATATTAACATTGAATGTAAATGGCCTAAGTGCTCCAATTAAAAGTGGAGCAAATATGCATCTAAGACTGGAGCTCCCAAATTTATAAAATAATTCCTACTAGAACTAAGAAATGAGATAGACAGCAACACAATAATAGTGGGGAACTTCAATACTCCACTGACAACACTGAACAGGTTATCAAGATAGAATGTCAACAAAGAAACAATGGATTTAAACTATACCCTGGAACAAATGGACTTAACAGATATATACAGAACATTTCATCCAACAACCACAGAATATACATTCTATTCAACAGTGCATGGAACTTTCTCCAAGATGGACTATTTGATAGGCCACAAAATGAATCTCAATAAATTTAAGAAAACTGAAATTATATCAAGCACTCTCTCAGACTACAGTGGAATAAAACTGGAAATCAACTCCAAAAGGAGCCTTCAAAACCATTCAAATACATGGAAATTAAATAACCTGCTCCTGAATGATCATTGGGTCAAAAATGAACTCAAGATGGAAATCAAAAAATTCTTCGAACTGAATGACAATAGTGACACAACCTACCAAACCTCTGAGACACAGCAAAGGTGGTGCTAAGAGGAAAGTTCCTAGCCCTAAATGCCTACATCAAAAAGTCCGAAAAAGCACAAACAGACAATCTAAGGTCACACCTCAAGGAACTAGAGACACAAGAACAAGTCAAACCCAAACCCAGCAGAAGAAAGGAAAAAGTCAAGATCAGAGCAGAACTAAATGAAATTGAAACAAACAAACAAAACCATACAAAAGATAAATGGAACAAAAAGCTGGTTCTTTGAAAAGAAAAATAAAATTGATAGACCATTAGCAAGACTAACCAAGAAAAGAAGAGAGAAAAATCCAAATAAGCCCAACAAGAAATGAAATGAGAGATATTGCAACTGACTCCACAGCAATACAAAAGATCATTCAAGATGACTATGAACTTTTACATGCATAAACTAGAAAACATAGAAGAGATGGATAAATTCCTGGAAAGATACAACCCTCCTAGCTTAAGTCAGGAAGAATTAGATACCCTGAACAGACCAATACCAAGCAGTAAGATTGAAATGGTAATTTAAAAATTATCAAACAAAAAAAGCCCAGGACCAGACAGATTCATAGCAGAATTCTACCAGACATTCAAAGAAGAATTGATACCTTTCCTACTGACACAATTCCACAACATAGAGAAAGAGGGAACCCTCCCTAAATCATTCTATGAAGCCAGTATTACCCTAGTACCAAAACCAGGAAAGGACATAACTAAAGAAGAAAACTACAGACCAATATCCCTGATGAACATGTATGCTAAAATCCTTAACAAAATACTAGCTAACGGAATCTAGTAACATATCAAAGAGATAATCCACTATGATCAAGTGGGTTTTACATCAAGGCTGCAGGGGTGGTTTAACATATACAAGTTAATAAATGTGATACATCACATAAACATAATTAAAAACAAAAATCACATGATTGTCTCAATAGATGCAGAAAAAGCATTCAACAAAATCCAATATCCCTTTATTATTAAAACTCTAAGCAAAATCGGCATACAAGGGACATACCTCAATATAATAAAAGCCATCTATGACAAACACATAGTCAAGTAATACTGAATGGGGAAAAGTTGAAAGCATTCCCTCTGAGAACTGGAACAAGAAAAGGATGCCCATTCTCACCACTCCTCTTCAGCACAGTACTGGAAGTCCTAGCCAGAGCAATCAGACAAGAGAAAGAAATAAAGGGCACCAAAATTGGTAAAGAGGAAGTCAAACTGTTGCTGTTTGCTGGTGATATGATCGTTGACCTAAAAAACCCTAAAGACTCCTCCAGAAAGCTCCTAGAACTGATAAAAGAATTCAGCAAAGTTTCCAGATACAAAAATTCACGTACACAAATCAGTAGCTCTTCTATACACCAACAACGAACAAGCTGAGAATTAAATCAAGATCTCAACCCCTTTTACAATAGCTGCAAAAAAAAAATAAAATAGTTAGGAATATACCTAACTAAGGAGGTGAAAGACCTCTATAAGGAAAACTATAAAACTGCTGAAAGAAATCATAGACGACACAAATAAATGGAAACACATTCCATGCTCATGGATGGGTAGAATCAATGTGTAAAAATGACCATACTGCCAAAAACAATCTACACATTCAATGCAATTCCCATCAAAATACCACCATCATTCTTCACGGAATAAGAAAAAACAATTCTAAAATTCACGTGGAACCAAAAAAGAGCCCAGGTGGCCAAAGCAAGACTAAGTGAAAAGAACAAATCTGGAGACATCACATTAACTGATTTCAAACTATACTATAAGGCCATAGTCACCAAAATAGCATGGTACTTGTATAAAAATAGACACATAGACCAATGGAATAGAACGGAGAACCCAGAAATAAACCCAAATACTTATAGCCAACTGATCTTCGACAATGCAATCAAAAACATAAAGTGGGGAAAGGACACCCTTTTCAACAAATGGTGCTGGGATAATTGGTTAGCCACATGTAGGAGAATGAAATTGGATCCCCATCTCTCACCTGGTACGAAAATCAACTCAAGATGGATTAAGGACATAAATCTAAGACCTGAAACTATAAAAATTCTAGAAGACAACATTGGAAAAACTCTTCTAGACATTGGCTTAAGCAAGGATTTCATAACCAAGAACCCAAAAACAAATGCAATAAAAACAAAGATAAATTGCTGGGACTTAATTAAACTAAAGAACTTTTGCATGGCAAAAGGAACAGTCAGCAGAATAAACAGACAACCCACATAGTGGGAGAAAATCTTCACAGTCTGTATGTCTGACAAAGGACAAATATCCAGAATCTACAATGAAGTCAAACAAATCAACAAGAAATAAACTAAACAATCCCATCAAAAAGTGGGCTACGGACATGAATAGACAACTCTCAAAGGAAGATATACAAATGGCCAACAAACATATGAAAAAATGCTCAACATCACTAATGATCAGGGAAATGCAAATCAAAACCACAATGCCATACCACTTTACTCCTGCAAGGATGGTCATAATCAAAAAATAAAAAAATAGTAGATGCTGGCATGAATGTGGTGAATAAGGAACACTTCTACGCTGCTGGTGGGAATGTAAACTAGTACAACCACTATGGAAGACAGTGTGGAGATTCCTTAAAGAACTAAAAGTAGAACTACCATTTTATCCAGCAGTCCCACTAATGGGCTACCCAGAGGAAAAGAAGTCATATGAAAAAGATACTTGCACATGCGTATTTATAGCAGTACAATTTGCAATTGCAAAAACGTGGAACCAACCCAAATGCCCATCAATCAATGAGTGGATAAATAAACTGTGGTATATATATATACACACACACGTATATGTATATATGTGTGTGCATATTTATATATGTGTGTGTGTGTGTATATATATATGTGACAGAATACTACTCAGCCATAAAAAGGAGTGAATTAATGGCATTCACAGCAACCTGAGTGAGATTGGGGACTATTATTCTAAGTGAAGTAACTCACGAATGGAAAACCAAACATCATACATTCTCACTCATAAGTGGGAGCTAAGCTATGAGTATGCAAAGGCATAAGAATGACACAATGGACTTTGGGGACTTGGGGGAAAGGGTAGACAGGGGGTGAGGGATAAAAGACTACAAATAGGGTGCAGTGTATACTGCTTGGGTGATGGGTGCACCAAAATCTCACTGTTCTCCACTAAAGAACTTACTCATGTGACCAAATACCACTTGTACCCCAATAACCTATGGAAATAAAAGTAAAAAATATAAAATAATAATTATGTTTAAGGAAGGGACACCTGTTATTTATCCTTGCTTGCCTAAGGCCTTGAAGCAAAGTACTAAGTAGACCGCGATCATGAATGATTTCTGGAAGAACAGCTCCCTATTAAATATTTGGTCCTAACCCCAGCTTACTATGTAGAAATAATGTGTCATGTACAAGTGTGATGGCTGTCTCAGTGCAAATTCATCCACAGCCCTTGCTTGGGAAAAAATCCAGGGAGAAATGCCTTACTCAGTAGTGCCATAGTAGTTTTATTTTGAGAAACTTTATTACCTATAACTGCAACTTTCAAAAAATATTTTTAAAAATGTTTATAATTATAATGTTTCTTCTTTATTTGTATAAATAACAATTATTTAAAAAAATAATTCAAATAAAAAGGTTCAGTATAACAACTATTTCCATAGCATTTACATTGTATTAGCTTTTTGGTTTTTTTTTTTTTTTTTTTTTTTGAGATAGAGTCTCACTCTGTCTCTCAGGCTGGAGTGCAATGGCATGATCTCGGCTCACTGCAACATCAGCCTCCCGGGTTCAAGTGATTCTCCTGTCTCAGTTTCCTGAGTAGCTGGGATTACAGTTGCTGGCCACCACGCCCAGCTAACTTTTTGTATTTTTAGTAGAGACGGGGATTCACCATGTTGGCCAGGCTGGTCTCGAACTCCTGACCTCAAGTGATCCACCTGTCTCGGCCTCCCAAAGTGTTGTGATTACAGGCGTGAGCCACCGCGCCCGGCCTGTATTAGTATTAGCTATTATAACTAATCTAGAGATGCTTTAAAGTATACAGGAGGTTGTGTGTAGGTTTTATGCAAATACTATGCCATTTTTTATCAGGGACTTGAGTATCTGAAGATTTTGGTATCTAGAGGAGCCCTGGAACCAGTTCCCTGTGGATACTTAGGGAGGACTGTGTATGAAAATATGAACATGCATTGACTGAATAAAACTGATGATGATTAACTGTGGGGGTGTGACAAGAAGTGGGATTAGATACTGGGCACCTACATTGAATATTGGCAGAAATGATGCGTCATAATGCTAAATTCTAGTATTATTTAGGAAGGGGATTAAAATGCTGATGTAGGAAAATTTTGCATGTTATAGCAGACATAGAAATGTGCTGCCTAACTCTCTCTTCAAGAAAGAACTTGAGGCTGGGCACTGTGGTTTACACCTATAATTCCAGCACTTTGGGAGGCCAAGTGGGAGGATTACTTGAGCCCAAGAGTTTGAGACCAGCCTAGGCAACATAGTGAGATCCCACCTCTACAAAAAAAGTGTCTCTCTCTCTCTCTCTCTCTCTCTCTCTATATATATATATATATATATAGACATGTATATAATTTTGCATGTATAATTATATAACACATATATAATTTTGCTCGTGTGTGTGTATGTGTGTGTGTATATATATGTGTGTGTATATATATTTATTATTCTTTTTGAGACAGGGTCTCACTCTGTTGCCCCGACTGGAGTGCAGTGGTGTGATCTTGGCTTACCACAACCTCTGCCTCCCAGGCTCGAGTGATTCTCCCACCTCAGCCTCCCGAGTAGCTGGGATTACAAGCAAGCACCACCACTGCCTGGCTAATTTTTGTATTTTTAGTAGAGACAGGGGTTTCACCATGTGGGCCAGGCTGATCTTGAACTCCTGACCTCAAATGATCCACCTGCCTCAGCCTCCCAAAATGCTGGGATTACAGGTGTAAGCCACTGCAATGGTTTTATATATATATAAAATTTTGCTTATACATATATATAAGCAAAAATGGATAGACTTTTAAGAAGATATTGGTAATTTATAATCACATTGGTAGATTTTTACATTTCTCTTGGTAATTAATAGATCAATCAGCTCAAAAAATTAGTAAGTGTATAGAAGATTTGCATAACACAATTAGTAAGCTTGATATGACAGATATATAAAGATCCCTGTGCTCACTCTGTTCACCCCCTCCTCACCCACCAATTATAATAGTCATTTAGTGGGAAAGAAATTGTAAGTATGACACAAAATCCAGAAGACATAAAAGAAACAAAATGGATACATTTGATTACATAAAGACTAACACTTTCTCCATGGCCGAAAGTACTACCAACCAAGTCAAAATCCAAACAACAAACAGTAAGATATTTACCACATAAACAGCAGACAGAGGATTCCTTTCTTCAATCTATATGGAGCTTCTACAAACTAATAAAGACCCCAATGCAATAAAGATAAAGGGCATGCACAGAATTCACAGAAAAGGACATCCAAGTGGCTCTTAAATTACATGAGGCTGGGCCCTGTGGCTTATGCCTGTAATCTCAGCACTTTGGGAGGCCGAGGTGGGCAGATCACCTGAGGTTAGGAGTTTGAGACCAGCCTGGCCAACATGGCAAAACTGTGTCTCTACTAAAAACACAAAAATTAGCTGGACATGGTGGCAGGCGACTGTAATCCCAGCTACTCAGGAGGGTAAGGCAGGGAGAATTGCTTGAACCCGGGAGGCAGAGGTTGCAGTGAGCTGAGATTGCACCACTGTACTTCAGCCTGGTGACAAAGCAGGACTCTGTCTTAAAAAAAATAATAGTATGAGAAGATACTCAGTGGCACTCAGAAAATAAATGCAAATTTATTTTATTTTATTTTCAGACAGGGGCTCACTCTGTTGTCCCGGCTGGAGTGCAGTGGCTCAATCATGGCTCACTGCAGCCTCAACCTCCTGGGCTCAAGCAATCCTCCCACCTCAGCCTCCTGAGTAGCTGGGACTGCAGGCGGGTGCCACCACACCAGGCTAATTTAAATTTTTTTTTTTTTTTCTGTAGAGACAGGGTCTTGCCATGTCGCCCAGGTTGGTCTCAAACTACTGGGCTCAAGCAATCTTCGCATCTCGGCTTCCCAAAGTGCTGGGATTACAGGTGTGAGCCACTGGGCCTCGCTGGTATTACATGTAAAATTTGTGTAACTACCACTCTAATTAAGTACAGAACAGTTCCATCACCCCCAAAGATCCCTTGTGCTATTCCTTTTTTTTTCCCTCCTCCTTCCAATCCTAACCCCTGGCAACCACTGACCTCTTCCTCATCACTGTAGTTTGCCTTTCTTAGTTTGACCCTCGTTGTTGTTTTGGATTCTAAAAACTCATGCACATGTATTATCAATTAAAAACTAAATATATTTGGTTATTCATTGCCCAAATACTACCTCTTCCCTGAAGCGTTTCCTGATTCCCTCAACTGGATAATTTCTCCTTCTCTGGGAAATCCCATGCCCTTCATTTTTATTTTTTACGCCACATATTATATTCTGTCTTGTGTTAAGGTTGTGGACATGTTCTAGGTCCTTCCTCCTAAATTTTTAGCTTGAGAGCAGAAACTCTGTGTTGACCATGTTTCTTTGCCATCTGGGACCCAGGAAGCACTGCCCCATCCAGGGTTAGCTAATTCCTAGAGCTAACACACAACTTTCCTGTAAACTCATTTTAAAAAAGTATTTAATTTTTTTTATTTCCATAGGTTTTGTGGGGAACAGCTGGTATTTGGTTACATAAGCAAGTTCTTTAATGGTGATTTGTGAGATTTTGGTGCACCCATCACCCAAGCAGTATACACTGAACCCAATTTGTAGTCTTTAACTTCTCACCTCCCCCAACCCTTTTCCCCGAGTCCCCAAAGTCCATTGTATCGTTCTTACTCCTTTGCATCCTCATAACTTAGCTCCCACTGATGAGTGAGAACATACAATGTTTGGTTTTCCATTCCTGAGTTACCTCACTTAGAATAATAGTCTCCAATTCCATCCAGGTTGCTGTGAATGCCATTAATTCACTCCTTTTTATGGCTGAGTAATATTCTATCACATATCTATATATATAATGTATGTATCACAGTTTCTTTGTCCACTTGTTAATTGATGGGCATTTAGGCTGGTTCCATATTTCCTGCAAGCTCATTTTTGATATGCAAACCAACCAATCCCAAGTCCATAGCCACACCAGATCTGAAGGCTAGGACACTAATCCCCTGCCCTGAATTGCCTGAGGGCCAGGTACTGGACAACCACCTCTAAAGCCCAGAGCCTGCCAAAACTATTCAAATTTTTCATTCCTAGACCTGTTGAGCTGCTTACCCTGCCCTGCCCATTCCTTTCCGAGATAACCACACACAGGCTGTTACCTGTGTTTCTTTTTGACTGACCCTGCTGCTTCCCATGGGACCCTGGGTGGTGGGTGCACTTCCTCCGCTTGGGAACAGTTTGAATGGCGGTTGTCTCCTGATCTGCTGTTTTCATCATGCCTAAATAAATCCCAGGTACATTTTATTATTATTATTATTATTATTTTGAGATTGAGTCTTGCTATGTCACCCAGGCTGGAGTGCAATGGCACGATCTCGGCTCACTGCAACCTCTGCCTCCCAGGTTCAAGCAATTGTTCTGCTTCAGCCTCCCGAGTAGTTGGGATTACAGGCGCCCACCACCATGCCTGTATAATGTTTGTATTTTTAGTAGAGATGGGGTTTCACCATGTTGGTCAGGCTGGTCTCGAACTCCTGACCTCAGGTGATCCACCCGCCTTGGCCTCCCAAAGTGCTGGGATTACAGGGGTTAGCCACCTCACCCAGCCAATCCCAGGTACATGCCTGGGATCTATTAAATACGGTCTATTAAAATAGACCCTGCCCTACTGATCTTTCTATTCCTAACTGTGCCTAATACTATTTCGTACACGCAATGGGGTTTCCGTAAATATTTGGTGAATTAATTCTACTTGAGTTGTTTGACCCCCATATGCCAGCAAATTTTATTTTGCTTTATTGATTATTAGCAAGCCACTCCCATTCCTTCTTCCAACAGATTTCCATGGTGCAGCATCTTCCACAATGCTTTCTTCACACTTTGCCCTAGAGCAGTAACAACCTCAGGAAGTTGAAAGCCCATAGCATTTTTCTCCCTGGTATGTGTCACTCCAGAAAGCCTCATTCTGTGAAATATATGGTGGAGCTGGCTTCTTGGTAGCCTGGCAGCCCTTACTTAGCCTTGCCTCCTTGGATAAAGTTTCCTGATGTCTGACACTTGCAACCTGAGGGGAGGGATATTGAGATTGTCTGAGGACGGACGCCAACAAAGACCTCTTTGTGCTGCAGCCTGTGTAGTTCTGTGTCTGGCTTTGGAGTGACGAGGGCTGGGACCTGTTCTCACCTGGGCATGTCACTGCTGCAGGAAGACGGCTGTCTGAGCTTGGGTCCCAACTGCTGGATGAAGGGCACAGCCTAGCTGGTGGAGGCAGCAGCCTGCATGTGACACTTTTACAAATCAGATTCAGAGAAGCTCATTATAACTGGTTAGATGGAGGAGTCTGAACTGCTGAGGTGTGAGCTTGCAATGGTATGATTTATTTTCCCCAATTGCTGCTTTCATTTATATAGTGTAGACCCTCTGTCCCGCTGCTTCACATCCCCTAATGCTTCCCTGGATGGGTGCCATGCCTCCCCTGTCACTTTTGGACATTCACACAGTCTCATTCCAGCATTTAAAGCTTGGGCCTGCTCACATTTCCAAACTTCAATCTTAAGCACAATGCAACGCTGTGTCGTCCCTCCTCCTGGGCTGGTGAGAGCGTTGGCTCCCAGCAGCCTGGAGAACAAGAGGACGGTGTAGTCTGCCTCTGCAACCCTCCCTCCTTTTCTCTTTCCTTGATGGGGCTAGGGGGCAGGAAGGAGGGGTAGAGGCAGAGCTTTCCCTATCTGACCAGCTCCCACCAGTGTGGGGAGACTTCCAGCCTGGCTTTCTTGGGGGCAGTGTTCAGCTTCACCTCGGTTTCCTCCAAAATGAGGAACCACTTCAAGGGTGGGCAGCAGTCTCCCTTTGGGTGCTTGTCCCCCTCTGGTTTAGGTGTCCTACTACCCAGCTCTGTGGCTGTCCTGGAACTCCTGGTTCTTTTTTTTTTTTTTTCAAGACAGGGGTCTCACTCTGTTGTACAGGCTGGAGTGTACTGGCACAATCATAGATTACTGCAGCCCCTCTTGGGCTCAAGCAATCCTCCCACCTCAGCCTCCTGAGTATGTGAGACTACAGGCATGCACCACCACATAGTAGAGAAGAGGTTGCCCACGCTGCTATCGAACTCCTGGCATCAAGTGATCTTCCTGCCTCGGCCTCCCAAAGTGCTGAAATTGCAGGTGTAAGCCACCACGCCTGGCCACCAGAAACTTCCTCCTGCACAACTGCAGGAATCCCCGAGGTCCTCCATATAGAGAACTGGAGCGGGGTGGGAGAGGCCCCATCTTCTTTCTTTTTTTTTTTTTTTTGAGACGGAGTCTTGCTCTGTTGCCCAGGCTGGAGTGCAGTGGCGCAATCTCGGCTCACTGCAAGCTCCGCCTCCCGGGTTCACGCCATTCTCCTGCCTCAGCCTCCCGAGTAGCTGGGACTACAGGCGCCTGCCGCTGCGCCCGGCTAATTTTTTCTATTTTTAGTAGAGACGGGGTTTCACCATGGTCTCGATCTCCTGACCTTGTGATCCGCCCGCCTCGGCCTCCCAAAGTGCTGGGATTACAGGCGTGAGCCACCGCGCCCATCTTCTTTCTAGACGCTCTATGCTACAGTCCCTTCAGGTCCACTGGCCACTCCAGTGAGCCTCACTTTCAGAAATCTTTAGTTCAGAAACAGGCATCGATATGTGTTATGGGATGTGTTCCCCAAGAAGATACGTGGAAGTCCTAACTCTGAGTACCCTATGCCTTGCCTTATTTGGAATTGGGTTGTTGCTGATGTAATGAGTTAAGATGAGGTCATCCTGGAGTAGGGTAGGGCTTTAATCCAACATGACTGGTGTCCTTATAAAAGAGGAGGAGAGACACAGAGACAGAATCACACAGGGACAAAATGGCTGTGTGATGATGGAGGCAGAGGTTGGAATACTGCAACTGCAAGCCTAGGAATGCCAAACCATATTCCTGCAAACCATGAGGAGCCAGGAAGAGGTGAGGAAGGATTCCTATAGGTTCCAGAGGGAACATGGCCCCACCACACCTTGATTTTAGACTCTCAGCCTCCAGAACTGTGTGACAAGGCATCTCTGCTGTTTAAGCCACCTGTGTGTAGCACTTTGCTACGGCATTCCTAGGAAGCTAATGCAGCGTCTCTGCTCGCCAGTTTCAAAAGGTCAAGGAACATGTGCCAAGTACACTCCTTTTGGCCCCCGTAGGTGGAAGAGGGGAACTAAAATGCCATGCACCATGGTCCTGTTTCCAGAATGTTCTCTGAAGAGTTTTTCAGCACCTCCACTCCAATAGGCGCTGTAGCTCAGTCATTATCTGGTGGAGATGAGAGATCAGTCCTTCCTTCTTTCAGGCCTCGACAACATTTCCTAGTGATTCCCCTGGAGTTCCCCTCACTCCTCTTCAGGGTGGGGAAACCCTTCATGCCCACTGCAGTGTTCCAAAGACCAGGGGCCCTCCTTCCTGTTCTCGAGCCTCCTCCTTTGGGCTGTGTTTGTGGTGGGCAGGCTGGGTCTGGCTCCTCTTAACTTGCCCTGTGTGACCTGGTTGGCAGCCCTCTGGATGTAGGATATGAGGTCGTAATTTTGGTTTTTCTTTCTTGCCCTTACCCTTGGTCCTGGCCATAATTCTGGCTAACCAGAAGAGCCCCGTTCAACATCTTGTCCCTTCATTTAGGGCACACCCACTGCTTCACCAAAGCAGCCCCAAGGGGCTCTGCCCCGAGATTGCCCTAGGAAGCAGCTCATCAAGGCTTTGGGCTCCCTCCAGGGAGGGCTGGGTCTCAGACAATCCCTGAAGGTCAAGAGACTGGAAGTGGAAACCTCATTATGTTTCTTTCCCCCAGTCAGTATTGTAGGGAGGAATCTTACTCTTGTCTCTTGTGAGCATCTAGAGCAAAACTGAAAATGGAAGAGCTGATTCTGCTTGAGGCCTGAGGTGGGTGAGGAGGTGAGGAGAGTCACCCTTGAGCCTTACCTTGGTTCTAGTGAAAAGGAAGGGAAATGTCCTCTGAGGATTCACAGCTTCCCACCCTTGCGCTCCACAGATTCCTCTCTGAGGGGCTGCTTATTTTTCAGAGTAGGGCTTATGGTTTGAGGCCCCTAGATAGCTCTGTTGTCCAGGCCCACCATGAAGACCATGGAGACAAACATCTGATGTCCTGTGGGGGCTTGAGCAGGCCACATTGGCCGCATGGGAATAAAGAAAAATCTTGAGTTTCTTCAAGGGAAATTCCAGGCACCTAGCTGGCCTAGAGAGTAGATGAGCAACTCGATAAGCAAGAAGGTAATAGTAGCCTAAAACAATAGCCAAGAAATGAGAGGCAGGAGATGTTTTGTCCCTTACAGAAACTAAAGATAACATCTAAGCATATGTCCCTGAGCTGTTTTTCAGAAACCTGGACCCCTACCGAGTGGATCCGCCCTGGCACACAGACCTCAGATAAGGGGGAGCTGAGGACTGAACTTTGACTGCTGTTCTTTGTCTTGAAGTTCTTCCTGAGGGGCCTGGAGGAGGTCATGCCCCTGGGCCAGAGCTAACATTCTTGTCTGCTGACCCTAAAGTTTTAGACAAAGCTTTTCCTCCTTGACAAAAGACTTCTTGTACATTATGAGAAGTGCCGTCTTGGGTGATTTGTTATGTGAACATCATAGAGTGCACTTATATAAACCTAGATACTAGAGCCTGCTACACACATAAGCTATTTCATATAGCCAATCAGAATTTCTTTAAATCCACCTATGATCTATGCCCCCCCACTTCAAGATGTCCCACCTTTTAAGCTCAAATCAATGTATAGCTTCCAATACTTGATTGATGAGTGTATTTGTAACCTCTGCCTCTTCGCTTTTAAAAACACTTACCTCTAAGCTGGCCAGGTGTGGTGGCTCATGCCTGTAATCCCAGCACTTTGGAGGCTGAGGCAGGTGGATCACTTGAAGTCAGGAGTTCGAGACTGGCTTGGCCAACATGGTGAAACCTCGTCTCTACTAAAAATACAAAAATTAGCTGGGTGTGGTGGTGTGTGCCTGTAATCCTAGCTGCTTGGGAGGCTGAGGCAGGAGCATTGCTTGAACCTGGGAGGCGGAGGTTGCAGTGAGCCAAGATGGTGCCTGCACTCCAGCCTGGGCAACAGAGCAAGACACCATCTCAAAAAAGCAAAATCAAAAACCAAAACCAAAACAAACAAACAAACAAAAGAACAAAAACAGTTCCCTCTAAGCTATTGGGGAGTTTGGGTCTTAAACCTGAGCTGCCCAATTATCCTTGCTTGGCGCCCTGCAATAAATGCCTCGCTTTCTCTTGCTGCAGACCCATGTCAGTGTTTGGCTTTGCTGCGTGGAGCAGTTGGGCCCAAGTTTGGTTTGGTAACAATATCTAGAGACTCTGTCTGGGCACAATCAATGTTATTGCTTGCCTCTGTCATTGGCAAAGAATCAATGCTTTCCCAGACCACCTGGAGCAAGAGACCATGTGGTGCCTGAGCTCTGGAATCAGAGAGCTGCTAGTCGTGAGGGGGCTCTGGGAACTGGCTTCCCGCCCTGAGCTCTCTGGGGCCATGTGGTGTCCCGGTCCTGGCAGGCTGGCCTCTCCTATTCTGGTGTGTCTCATTTCTGACCAGCTTCCCAACCTTCTCTTTTTGTCTATGCCAAATGTGGAGGAAGCTCGTCAGATGGGCAGAATTCTTCATTCCAGGCCTGCTCCAGAGTTGCCAGCCAGCCGGTGGGTGGGATGTCCTTGGTCACATGTTCAACTCTGGTCCGATTATAGACCACCCTGGGCAAACAGCAGCAATCCTTGGCCCCTCCCTGAGCTGAGGCCATGGGCAGGCAGGATGAGCTCAGCATCATAGCAGACATGTCCAGTTTAAGGGTTTGCTTTGCAGTGATTTCTGCATCCCTCCCTAACTTCTCCTTTTCTTTCTAAATCAGCCCTGGGTGGGCTAAGGCTATAATTTTCCTCAGTGTAAATTCCTCTGGGACTGGGACAAGAGGCATTAGGAGGGCAATGAGTGCTGGAGAAGTAGATGGAGGGGCTGGAAGTTGGGAGAAAGGGCTGACGATTAACTCAGCTCTTTTTGTTCTGCCTGGAGAGGTGAGACCATGGGCACTTTCATGATGACAAAGTCCCAGGAATCCCCCTCCCGCCCATGCCCAATGAGGGGAGTGATTTAATGTCTGCCAAAGGTGATGTGTGGAGGCCAGCATTCAAGTCACCTCCTTGACTTGGCTCCAGGGCTCCCAGCCCCTTCTCCCACCCTTCTGAAAAGAGGTACAATGTCAACAAATCCAGCAGTGCTGTATCTGACAGTAAGCCTACCTATAGACCTGGACACAGGAGAAACCACGGCTCTCCTCGGCTTGGATCAACCCAGGTATGAAAGTGCTGGCATGTGTCTAGCTCCGATATTTAGGAGGGAGACATAAAATCTGTCCCCAAGGAGCTTCCAACAGAATTGAGACATCAGTCATCTCTAAAGTACCGTCATATGTTGCTTAATGATGGGGCTACATTCGGAGAAGTGCATCTTTAAGAGATTTCATTGTTACGTGAACATCATAGAGCACACTTAACACAAACCTAGAGAGCAGAGCTTACTAAACATATAAGCTATTTGATATAGCCTATTTCTCCTAGGCTACAATCCTGTACAGCATGTGTACAGAATATGGTAAGCAAGTATAATACAACGGTATTTGTGATCTAAACACAGCTAAACATAGAAAAGGCACAGTAAAAATACCGTATTACAATCTTATGAATCATCATTGTATACATGGGCTGGCGTTGACTGAAATGTCGTTATGTGGTGTGCATGACTGTGCTGAATAATGCAGGCAGTTACAAATCAGTCTTGAATGATCTGCATTGAACCCTATAAGCTACTGGCAACCCCAGGGTATTACAGAGCAGGCTTCCTAGAAGGAGGGCTTCCTAGAAGTCAGTGAACAGGCAGTTCTCACTAGGGATGAGAGAGGAGGTAGGATTAATATTGGAACCACTTGGAGCTTGTAACAATTACAAATGTTTTGGTCTCTTCCCCTGAGATTCTGACAGTTCCTCCAAGGGGATGGGAGAATTTATTTTGAAAAGGTTCTCCAGGGGATTCTGATTCTCTCGCCTATTCCACACAGATCTCTCTGAGAACTGCTGCTCTACACTCGTGGTCTCTAAGCTTTTTTGATGAGGCATTCCATGGATAAAATGTTTAGGGTATGTGCCTTCAATATTTGGGTATTTATTTATTTAAAAATAGCACCCAGCAGGGCATGGTGGCTCACACCTGTAATTCCAACACTTGAGAGGCAGAGGCGGATGGATCGCTTGAGCCCAGGAGTTTGAGACCAGCCTGGGCAACATAGGGAGACACTGTCTCTACAAAATAAATAAATAAATAAATAAATAAATAAATAAATAAATAATTAGCTGGGTGTGGTGGTGTGCACCTATAGTCCAGCTACTTAGGAGGCTGAGGCAGGAGGATCACTTGAGCCCAGGTGGTCAAGAACCATGACTGTGTCACTGCATTCCAGCCTGGGCAACAGAGCAAGACCCTGTTTCAAAACAAAACAAATGAAACCAAAACAAAAAAAACCTCTCCTATACTTCTGTATTCATATATTAGTCATCATAAAGGAAGCACAAACATGTAGTTCAATAGGGGCAGGCTTAAAAATAAACAGAAATGGAATTTCTAATATTTTCTTATTGACTTTTAACAGATCACCTGGTTCCCCCCCTAAGGCATACACCCTCTTTGGGAATCACTGCTCTCAGTTCATATATGTATCCCTCATGCCTAGCTCAGTGTCTGGCAAGCAGTAGGTGTCCAGTAAATAATTCCGTGGGATGGATGAATAACAAATGAATGCATTAAGGCAAGATCTCCAAGAATATGAATATTTTGAAAATATGCAAGTAGGGAGATGGAATGAGCTGAGATTCTCCTTTATGGTTTGCCATTATGATGCATTGACTTTTCTTAACAGTACCATGAAGATCAGATCTTGGAGGAGGACATTAACTCTGAGTAATGATGGATCGTTTAGTTAATTAAATTGAATGTATTTATTTATCACTCATTTCCATTAGCATAGCAGCCCCATATTCCCACATTCTGACTGCTTAACCATCTCCCAGCCAGGCCAATCCACGCTGTAAGATTCCATCAGCCAGACAGGGACGGGCTCTGGGGGCAGGGATTCGGTGAGGAGTCTCCCAGGAGAAAGAAGCCCCAAATCTCAGCTCTTAGTTAATTAGGTGCTCTGTAAAACAGGTTGGACGAGCTGAGTGAAAGGGATTATTACAGGCTCCTAATAGCTGGGAACTGATTTATTAGTGTGGCACTACATTTGCATGTGAGTTGGAAAGCTGGTAACAGTGCAGAGCAGAGTTTTGCAGGCAGTGGGATGGAAGGTTCAGGGTTGCTGGGGTCCTCTCTCCAGGGGATTTTTTTTTTTCTTTTGACACAGAGTTTTGCTCTGTCGCCCAGGCTGAAGTGCAGTGGTGCGATCTTGGCTCACTGCGACCTCCACCTCCCAGGTTCAAGCCTTTCTCCTGCTTCAGCCTCCCAAGTAGCTGGGATTACAGGCATACCACCATGCCCAGCTAATCTTTGCATTTTCAGTAGGAACAGGGTTTCACCATGTTGGCCAGGCTGGTCTTGAACTGCTGACCTCAGGTGATCCACCCGCCTCTCTCTCCCAAAGTGCTGGGATTACAAGCGTGAACTATTGTGCCTGGCCATCTGGGGATTTTTAAAAGCATTTCTCTTCCTACCCACTCCAGGAGCCTTCCTTGGGGGAGGAATGAGGCACTGTCCTTCCAAGCAAGAGGCCACTCTCAAAGACGGCCTCCCGACTGTGTCAGTAGAATACGAGGGCAGGCCAGGCTCCCGCCTCATTTTGTAGATAACAGTACAGGCTGAGCATCCCAAATCTGAAATTTTGAAATCTAAAATGCTCCAAAATTCAAAGCTTTTTGAGAGCCGACGTGATGCTCAAAGGAAATGCTAATTGGAGCTGTATTAGTCCATTTTCACACGGCTGATGAAGACATACCCGGGACTGGTTAATTTTTATATATGTGTGTGTGTGTGTGTGTGTGTGTTCATCTATTTATCTAACTATATAGATATATATAAACACACATATATACACACGCGCACACACACACACACATATGTATATATACCCATATATGTATATATACACATACATAAATTACCATATATACATATATGGGTATATATACGTGTGTGTGTGTGTGTGCGCACGCGTGTGTGTGTGTGTGTGTGTATATATATATATATATATTTTGAGAGCGGGTCTTTTTCTGTTGCCCAGGCTGGAGTGCAGTGGCTCAGTCTCAGCTTGCTGCAACCTCTACCTCCTGGGTTCAAGTGATTATCCTTCCTCAGCCTCCTGAGTAGCTGAGATTACAAGCACCCGCCACCATGCCCAGCTAATTTTTGTATTTTAATAGAGATGGGTTTCACCATATTAGACAGGCTGGTCTCGAACTCCTGACCTCAAATGATCTGCCCACCTTGGCCTCCCAAAGTGCTGGGATTACAGGTGTGAGCTGCCGTGCCTGGGTAATTTATAAAGAAAAAGAGGTTTAATGGACTCACAGTTTCATGTGTCTGGGGAGGCCTCATAATCATGGTGGAAGGCAAAAGGCACATCTTACGTGGAGGCAGGGAGGGGAGAATCAGAACTAAGCAAAAGGGTTTTCCCCTTCTAAAACCATCCAGTCTCGTGAGACTTATTCACTACCACGAGAACAGTATGGGGGAAAACCACCCCCATGATTTAATTATCTCCCACCAGGTCCCTCCCACAACACATGGGAATGATGCCAGCTACAATTCAAGGTGAAATTTGGGTGGGGACACAGCCAAACCATTTCAGGAACATTTCAAATTTTTGGATTTGGGAGGCTGAATTAGTATAAATGCAACTATCCCGAAATCTGGGGGGGGGGGGGAAGACTTCTGTTCTTTAGCATTTCAGATAATGGATACTCAACCTGTAATGACACTTCTGTGATGTTTACTTATAGCACAGTTGCCAGTCTCTGTTCTTAAACTGCTTCACACATATGTTGACATATTGAATCTTTTACAGCAACACCGGGGGAAGGTGCTAAGAGTTTCTTTCTTTTACTGCTGGGGAAAGTGAGACACACAGTGACTAAGTAACTTGCCCAAGCTAGTTAGTGGCTAGTTAGTGGCAGTTCTAGGATTCAAACCCCAGCAAATCTGGCCCCAAAAGCATGCCTTTAACCAAGATATCACTGATGAGTGAGCAGAACTTCCCCAGAGTTAAATGACCGGGTTTGCCTTTGACTCAGTTCAGAGCCCGGTTTCTGCTGATCTTCTCATTTCCCTTCCCCTCAGAACTCTGGTATCCTAGGCACCCCCACTCCTAAGTCTCTAAATTAATTTGTCCTTAGCGCCCTAATTCACACTAAAGGGTAAATGACTATGAATCCCTTAAAGGGCTAGCCTCCCTGGGAAAACAGGTAAGCAGCATCCAGAATGTTCAAGGAAGGGATGAAGTTTCTTCAAAGGTGGAATCTGAAGCAGCTTCTGGGGTGTCTGCTGTGGGATGGGTGTTCAGAGGCTCAGGGTCAGAGTACACCCGCTGGCAGGCAGGCAAGTGCTTTTTCCTCTGGGGGTGCAGCCTCCCAGATGCTGGAGTGGAATGCAGCCCTGGCCTTGCCCCTCTCTCCTTGGTGGTCTCTGCTGGAACCCCGGGGGGAGCATCATGGAAAAGAGCAGCTGCCAGCCACCAGCGACGCCATCGTTAGAAAACTGGGCACAAAGTTTATAGCACATTTCACAGTTTTAAAAGTGTTTGTTTGATATAAATCTTCTCAAACGACTCGCCCTTGTGAGGCAGGTTGGTTTGTCCACATGCCAACGCCGCAGCCGTCTTGGACACGTGGATGTTTGAATGGCAGTCCCTGCAGCTGGGATTCAAGGGTAGGGGTGGGGGCGCCCTGGTGACAGCCACAGCCTCTTGGAAGGCTAGGGAGAGAACAGAGACCCCACTGAGTGGACACAATCAGTCTGGATCCTTATCAGGTGTCGTTACACCTGTGGCCTGCAGAGTAGGGGCTTTTGATGGGGTTCAGGGGAGCCCAGGGTGGAAGGCGGGATCACAGAGACTTCTGAGGCTCTGTCCACAAGGGATGCCGGCCTCGCCTGGGCTCTGTGACTCGTGTGTGGCCTTTATGAGCCGTGACCAATGGCTCAAGGCCTGGGCTGGCAGCCGTGAGCCTTCATCCTAGGCAGGAATTCTAATTAAACTGGGGCTCCTGGGTCTCACTTACAAAGAGCTCAGCCCCAGACCCTGCTTTCGGGGCCCCACCCAGCTGGACATACTCTTTCGTGCAACCTGCAGTGATATGCAGCTCAGGGAATCCCTGCTTCATGCTGCTGTGGGCTGTGGAGGGCCAGGGCCTGTGCTGATGCTTGGGATGGGCCCTGAGCTTTGACTCAAACAGATGTTTAGAGAAAACTCTCGCTGGGCTCTGGGATCATCCAGGGGCTTGGCTTGCAGATGCTGCCCCTGCTCTCTGTGCTGCTATTTTCTGTCTACGGTCATCTCTTTTCCTCACAGTGAATGTGGTTGGTTTAGGTGTTCAGGGATCCAGGGAAATTCGGGGTGGTGGAATCCTCTCATCCGAGCTTCACCAAGGTACCAATGGGAGGGGTTTCATTCAGCAGTGCCCAACCATGTGGACTGTGAGCTTTGAGCAGCCCGCTCCCCGACTCTTGAGAGCTGGATGAGGAACGGGGTGCTTTCCAGAGAGCTGACCTGAGGGATGGGTAGAATTTGCGTAGGCAGAGAGGAAGCCTGAGCGACAAGGACATATCTGCTTTACATATATTAAATAATATTGGAGGGCTGGGTGAGGTAGCTTAAGCCTATAAATCCCAGAGCTCTGGGAGGCTGAGGCAGGAGGATTGCTTGAGGCCAGGAGTTCAAGACCATCCTGGGCAACATAGGGAGACGCCCATCTCTACAAAGACAAACAAACAAATAAAAAAACAAAAAAACAAATCTGGACATGGTGATGCTGCCTTTAGTCCCAGCTACCGGGAAGCTGAGGTGGGAGGATCGCCTGAGCCCAGGAGGTGGAGGCTGCAGTGAGCTGCAATTGCACCACTGCACTCTAGCCTGGGTGATAGAGCAAGACTCCAACTCTAAAATAAATAAATAAATAATAAATAAATAAAGTAAATTAGGAGGTTTATCTGCACATCAGACATCCTTAATTCTCAAATGTGTCTGATTCTGCTAATTCCCAAAGCAAAGAACTGAAACAACTCTGCTCCCCTTCCACATTCAGCAATTAGGTTATCCTGTGGCTACTTATTTTTCTCTTTAAATCATGTCCATTTCAGTCTAATTTCAGCAGTATAAAATGAAGACGTGTGTGGATGTGGCTGACGGGGGCTGTGAGGGGGGCTTTGACTGAAGTTGTGTCGACAAATATGCGACTGTAGTCGCTCTGTCCCTGCCTTCTCTCCAGGGCCTCCTGTCCTTGCCACAGCCTCCCACCACCCCAACTCAGTCCAGGCCTGGGTCCTCATTGACAGGTTATCCCCCGAGTACTGTTCATTGGTGAACAAAGAGCTCAGTGAAAAGAAGGCAGAGGGCCTGGGGTGAGAGAAAATCTCCCAGGGAGACCTGATGCAGCCTTGGGGGAATAGAAGCTGCCTAGCTTCTTGGGGTCTGCACAAGCTGAGGCCTGGGCTCCTGGCAGACTCTCCTACTAGCCCAGAAGACACCTACACACCCAAACCACTGGGAACGTGGCTTGCTGACCTTGGCAAGAAGAAGGGCTGAGTCGGCCTTTTGCATAACATAAATACTCAGCACAGCTGCCTATGACCTGCCCACTTCTTGTCAAATCCAAGAAGGAAGGGACCTGCTGCCCAAACCCTTTTTTTCCCACTGGACATCAGACCCCAAGGAACTTGGAGTCTGCTCAAGTGAGTGATTTGGGCTCTTCACCCTCCCAGAACTGGTTGTTGATGGAAGAAACCCCTGCGTAGGAAGGATGGTAAGAAAACCCAAGGAGCTGCCTGTTCTATTGGGAAAATAAAAGGTCTGCTTTGAACAAGCATTCTTGGGAAGCTCCCTATCAACTCTTGTAGGGAAGCTCTGAGCCTTTTCACCTAAGCTGATCCAGGAGGGAGGAGGGAAGAAGAAAGCACAAAATAACTTGGCAAAAGAAGTTGTATTTCCCAGTGCTTTGCTCACCCATCTCAACACAGATGCTGGAGCCTTCAGCACCTTCCCAGCCCTATACTCGGGGTCAATCCTGACTCAATTCCTTGTTCATAATGTGCTGTCACCACCCCCAGCCCTTGTCACCATTTGCAAAGTTTCCCTTCCTTCGCTCTCTCTGTCTAGGTCCCACACACCCTTCGAGTTCTGATTCAAGTCCCACGACTTCCATGAAGATGCGTTCCGCTTACTCTGACTTCTGTCTTCTTGGAACTCCTGTCACCCTGGATTCAGTGCCACACACGTGGTTAGCACTTAATTTTTGTCTAACAGTTTTGTGAAAATTAGATCTGTCCTATCAGCACCTTGTCACTGTAGAGTGAGCACAGCCCAGATGGATACTGGGATGGGCTCAGTAAGTACAGATTGACAACGACTTCCCAGAAAGATGGCAAGTTCTTCCAGCAGCTGGGGATGGGTCACTGTACCCGTTTTCTGGAGCCTACCAGACCACGGGGCACATTGGAAGAAGGGTCTTTGGTCTTGAAATTTGGAGGTGAGGCCCCAGCAGGAAGGAGAACTGAGGTGACAGATGTATCCTTTTGGATGGGGCCTGGTTTTGGGGCCATTGCATAGTCCCACGCCAATCCCAAGGAGCCATTGGTAGCCCCTTTGTGAGGATTTGTTAGGGGGAGAGTGGACAAGATGTTGCCTTAGCATTTTAGGACCACAGTTTCCTTATCTGGATGAGTGGTTTCAGTAGGTGACCTCAATTTTGGGGAGACTGAATTGTGTCTTCCCAGAATTCATAAGTTGAAGCCCTGACCCTCAGTGGGGCTGTATTTGGAGATAGGGCTTTTAGGAGATAATTAAGATTAATTTAGATCATAAAAATGGGGTCCTATCCAATAGGATTGGTGGCCTTACAAGAAATCTCTCTCACTGGGTGCGGTGGCTTATGCCTGTAATCCCAGCACTTTGGGAGGCTGAGGTGGGCAGAGCACGAGATCAGGAGTTTGAGACCAGCCTGGCCAATATGGTGACACCCCGTCTCTACCAAAAATACAAAAAAAAAAAAAAAAATTAGCCGGACGTGGTGGCTTGCTCCTCTAGTCCCAGCTACTTGGAAGGCCGAGGCAGAAGAATCGCTTGAACCCAGGAGGCGGAGATTGCAGTGAGCTGAGATGGTGCCACTGCACTCCAGCCTGGGTGACAGAGCAAGACTCCGTCTGAAAAAAAGAAAAAAACCACAAAAACAGAAACGAAAGAAAGAAATCTCTCTCTCTGAGTATACTCATGGAGGAAAGGGTGCAAGAGTACACAGTAAGAAGGTGGCCGTCTGCAAGCCAGGAAAAGAACCCTTACCCAAAGCCAAACCCTGTTAGACCTGATCTTGTGCTTTGTAGCATCCAAAACTGTGAGAAAATAAAATTGTGTTGTTTAAACCACCCAATCTATGGTTTTTTGTTATGGCAGCCTAAGCTGACTAATACAAGAGTGTTCACTGTGTGCCAGGAACTCATACCTGTACTGAGGTTGTAGCCGTGAACAAACAGATAACAGGCCCTTTCCTCATGAAGCTTACACATTTTAACAGGGGAAGACAGATTAAAAACAAATGAAGTAAAATAATAGTATGTCAAATGGTGATAAGTGCTACAGAGAAAAATAAAGCTGAGAAGGAGACAAGGAGTGCTAGAGAGGTGTGTTGAGGCAAGGCCAGAGTTCCTGATGGGTTTGTCTAGAAGACCTCACCAAGAGACATTTATGCAAAGACCTAAAGGAGGTAAGCAGGTCATCCACAGGAATATCTGAGATTTTAAAAATTACACTAAAAATATCCATTGTACAAGTAAAAGGTATGGAAACTGAAGTCTAACATTGGTTCGTAATTTAGGGATTTAGTTGACTGCAAGTTCACCAAGAGTCCTGGGCATCCTGTGGCTACTCAGAAAGTGAATGATACATGAACAGAAGTATAGTAGACAGATTGGGTAGTGATATTTCAACTGTATCCAGACTTTTGTATAGACTCAGAGGATGTTGCATAGATGCCTCCTCTATCCAGACTGTTGCATATCTAGACAGTTCTGAGCACTGCATAAGACCACTCCAGACCACAACAGCGAGGCTGAGATTTGGAAACCACGTGCTTGGGAATAGTTGAGGGAACCGGCAATATCTAGTCTAGAGAACAAAAGATGGCCAAGCATGGTGGTTCATGCCTATAATTCCAGCAGTTTGGGAGGCCAAGGTGGGAGAATTGTTTGAGGCCAAGAGTTTAAGACCAGCCTGAGCAACATAGTGAGAGCCTTTCTCTACAATAATTAAAAAACTAGCTGGGCAGGGTGGCATGCCTATGGACCAGCTACTCAGGAGGCTGAGGTGGGAGGATTGCTTGAGCCCAGATGGTCAGGGTTGCAGTGAGCTGTGATCATGCCACCACACTCCAGCCTGGCAACAGAGCAAGACACTGTCTCCCCTCAACCCCCCCAAAAAAGAAAAGATTTGTACAGCTGTGCAAGGGGATCTTTTCCACTAGATGGAGGATTGCTAGAAGGGCTTATTGTGTGGAGACACTGAATGCAGAAAAAGAACTGATCGGCAATAATCCCAAACCCAGCAAGTCAGTGCCAACAATGGGACAGAAGTCAGGCAGGTATACTTGATGATTAGACTTTCCCCTAGGATTGGTGGAGGATGATTGCTCAGGGGTTGGGAGGAGGATGATACACGTGGTCACACGTCAAACATGCTGGGGAAGAGATGCCAGCACCGGGGAAAAGCAAGGACTGATGGGTTTTTGGTCCAGTCAGCTCTAAGGGGTCAATCAGAATGTGCATAGAGTACCACGGAATGATGGAAAGTTATTGAACTGGAAGATGGGACCCTTCTACACATCAATTAACCTCTCTGGGGTTCAATTGTCTCCTATGAAAAATGTGGAAAACAACACCTGCACAGTTCAAGGGCAAGGGCAAACCACGTAATTGTTTGAGAGTCTTTCCAGCTTAAAGATCCACTAATCTAAGTTACAGGGAGGAAGGCTGCAGTCCATCACAGAGAGCATTTCTAACCCTAAGTGCCACTGGACATGGAAGGGGTATCTCGCCAATGGATTTGTTTCTGTAGGAGCTGGAAGGCATCCAGTGAGACACACTAGAAGAGAGATGACCTCTGAGGTCATTTCCAGCACTAAGGGTCTTCTGTAAGATGACGACTCATGTGTCTATGCTCCCTGCTCTGTCTTCAGCCACCCATTAGCCGCTTATACTCAAATGTGACCCCATATTTTACCCTAGTATGAAAATCAGAACACGGCGTAGAGCAAAGTCAAACTGTAAGATTCTCCAGCTTCCCAACTTGATAGCTATTACCATTTGCCTCTTGAGTAGTGGAGTGGTTTTTGTCTCAGGACCTGGGTCTTCCGGTCATGGAAGCCAAAATAGGGTAAGATATATCTTGCAAAGACAGCTAGTGAGATGGGGGCTTGTAGAGGTAAGAATATATGATGGATACAGAGCAAACAGCTACTCAATTGGAGGACACTTTCTGAAAGTGACAAGGGCTTACTGCCCCTCCTGGGTTCTTGCAGAGCAGCCTAAGCTTCTCTTATTTCTTCATCAACTGCCCACCTGTCTTCTTCCAGACCTCTCTGTGTTCCATTCTAATAGGCATCCTTATGGATCGACAGAATCCTAACATTTCTGATCTGGAAGGTTTTTTTAAGAATATGTAGTTCAATGTTTCCCCAAATGTCAGTCTTTCACAGTTTTGCCATATACATATGCCAACTGTTCTATTATTTACTCAAGGTTTTATTTAAATTGAGACTTTTCAAAATGCTGCATGTTTTTATATTACCAACATAAATTGAAAACCAGCCTTACCATACATTTAAGATAGCCATGATTAATATAAACATTAAAATTTAAAAATGTTTGCCCATTTACCCATGTAAAAGCATCTTAAGTACCTTATCATAGTGCATCCATACCATACTTTGGAAACGGATCCACAGCAATGCTCCTTCTAAACAGATTTGAGAGCGATGACCCAGAAAGGTGAAGTGACTTGCTCAAGTTCCACGACGGTGAGGGTCCTAAACTCTTGACTCCCAATCAAAGTCTCTTGGTTTATTCTATTTTATAACTCTTTAGATGAAGCTGATGAGGATAAAAGATATCTACCATCTGAATTAGGGTTCCTAGGGCTGCAGTAACAATGCATCACAAATTGGGTGGCTTACCACAAAGAAATGTTTTGTCTCACAGTACTGAAGGCTCTAGTCCAAACTCGGGGTATTGACAGGACCATGTTCACTCTGAAGCCTCTAGGGGAGGATGCTCCCTTTCCTCCTCCATCTTCTGGTAGCCCTAGATGTCCCTTGGCTTGTGGCAGCATAACTCCAATCTCTGCTTCTGTCTTTACATGAGGTTTTCCCTGTGTATTTCTGTGTCATGGCCATTTTGTTACAAGGACACTATCTTCTTACAATGATACCAGTCATATTGGATCAAGGCCCCACCTTACTCCCGTATGACCTTACCTTAACATACCTAATTACACCTGCAATGACTCTATTTCCAAAAAAGTTAATGTAACATATCTTTTTAGGGGTATACAACTCAACCCATAACACCATCTGAAAGGGACCTGAATCTAATAGGGGACATTGAAAGACTCCAGATATATCATGAATAAAAGTAGAACGATGGGACTACATATGTCAATAATATATTAACTTGCACTGGCATTGTACACTGTGATATGCAAGCACTATCTTACTGGTTCCTCACCACAGCTCTGTGAAGCAAACAGGTATGGTAGATTGTTGCAGTAACAGTCCCCAGTGAATCATTCTCCCTGTGTCTATGCCTTTATGTAGCCCCTTTGACAATGATTCTGGGCCTGGCCATGTGGCTTGCTTTGGTCAGTGTGATATTAGTGAATGTGATGCAAGCATAGGCTTGAAAGTGCTTGTGTATTGGTGTTTTGACTTCTCTTGCTACCAGGAACTCTCCTGCTATCATGTGAAGCAGCTTAGACTAGCCTACAGAGGATGAGGCCTCATGGAGCAGACAAGCTGTCTCAGTTGAGGCCCTCAAAACCAATCAACCTCCAGCTGAACTGCCAGGTGACTGCAGCTGCATGAGTGACCCCAGGCAAGACGAGCAGAAGAGGCATCAACTGAGCCCAACCCAAATAGCTGACTTACGGAATCATGAACAAATAAAACGGTTGTTTTAAGCCACTAAGTTTTTAGATGGTTTGTTACCCAGCAATACATAATTGGTTTATCAGATATCACAGCTATTTTATAGATGAAGAAACTGACTGTCCAAGAATTTGATTGACTTGCACATCAGGACAAGGACTGGGATGGAAAAAGAAAGCCATGTCCTTCTTTGGTTTAAGAACCTAACAGACAAGTACAGTGTAATGGACATTCTGATACTGGAAAATTAGTAATACATCATGGGGTTTGAAAAATTTTGGAAGACAGAAATAAAGTATTCTAGGGGCTGAAGTCTGGCCAAATATAAAGAGACTGCAGAGATGTGGTCCATTTGGATTGGAAAATCAAATGTGAGGTGGCAGAAGTGAAGCCTGCAGAAACATGTTGGATACAGACTTGGCTCCCAAGGCTGAGAATTACAAAACTGAGGATCAGGGTGAAGACTCCAAGCTTGAAAGAGGCAATTTTAGGGCAAATTTTTTAATTTTAATTTTTATAGATTTAGGGGATACAAGTGAAGTTTTGTACATGAATACATTGTGTAGTGGTTAAGTCTGGGCTTTTCATGTAAGCATCATCCAAATAGTTTACATTGTACCCAATAGGTAATTTCTCATCCCATCCCATCACATCCCACCCCCTCCCATCTTCCACCTTTTGGAATCTCTATTGTCTATTATTAATTTTAGGATGAATTTTTTAAAAAGACATCTTTTCACAGTGGGCATGAAATTAATAGAACTCCTTAATTTCAAAAGCAGTTAGGTTAAAAATATAAATAGTTTTATTTATATATTACTATATCATATCATATTTACTGAGGGCCTACTATATGCTAGGCATTATGTTTGGAGATGGGGATTCAGAAATTAGTAGAACATGATCAGTTCCTTCACATTCCAGCAAGAGAGACAGACAACCTGACTAATCCATCTACATGTGGTTATTGAGTCCTATGTGCAGATCCTGCGCTATTTCCTGTGCTAGTTCTGCAGATGGAGGAGTGAGCAAAACAAACTTGCTTCTGCTCTCTTTGAGCTCACAGTTTGTTGGAGAAGGCAGATATTAGATAAATAACTAACTAATCATAATACATGATTGATTATTCATAGTGTTGTAAGATAGAAGTACAAGGAGCTTTAGAAATAGATATAAAAGGGAGTCATTTTCTAATCAGGGGAACCATAAAAGACTTCCTTGAAGATTTTAGTCTTAAGCTGACAAAAGAAGGCTGAAGATAGGTGAGGTTGGCACATACAGGGGAAAAATCTTCATAGAAGAATCATCATGCAGCAAAGGGATGAAAAGAACTGTTTGAGGAACTGAAAGACATCCAGTATGCCTGTGTTGGAAGGAACAACAGGGTAAAACCAGGCTGGAGAAGGTCCTACTCTGTCCTGTTGTGCACCCCAGGCGGGTGACCACTGAGACTGTGCCTCCTGGGCTCCCTTGCCCTCTGGCTTCCAGTTGGGTCTGGGTGATGGGAGTAATGAGTAGGAGATAAGAGAACAGAGGGAAGAGAAGCCATGGCATTTCCCCTCCTGCTTTCTCCCTGCCTGGGTGCTGAGTTTCTGGTGGTGCCTGTATTCTACAATAGCAGTTCCTGTTGGGTGGCCCCATTCCCATAGCTCCAACTTTGTTGGTTCTGGTAGCACCTTTTTCCCTCTGCCCATTCAGGCCTAGGAGTCACAATGGCTTCCCACGTGTGTTAGTCCTGGAATGCCTTAACTTCTCTTTTTATTTCTTTTAACCTTTGTATATAGTCTCTTTATCAAACCATCCTTGAAATCCTGGTTGAAGGTACTGTGATGGTTAATTTTATGTGTCATCTTGACTGGGCCCAGGAATGCCCAGAAAGCTGGTGAAACATTGTTTCTGGGTGTATTTGTGAGGGTGCTTTTGGAAGAGATTAGCCTTTGAATTGGTGGACTGAGTAAAGTACTTGGCCCTCCTCTGTGTGAGTGGGCATCATCTAGTCTGTTGAGGGCCTGAATAGAAGAAAAGGTGGAAGAAGGGTGAATACACTTTCTGCCTGATTGCTTGAGCTGGGATATCAATCTTTTCCTGCCCTCAGTGCTCATGTTCTTAGGACTTCAGGATCAGACTGGAACCTGCACCATTGGCTTTCTGGCTCTCAGGACTTTGAAATATACCACTGGCTTTCCTGGGTCTCCAACTTGCAGATGGCAGATTGTGGGAGTTCTCAGATTCCATAATCATGTGACCCAATACCTTCTAATACATTTATTTATAGATATATCTTACTGGTTCTGTTTCTCTGGAGAGTCAAATGTAAGTTGGCAGAAGTGAAGGCTGCAGAAACATGGTGGAAAGGTGGATACAGACTTGTCTCCCAAGGCTTTACAGGTGTAGTCTGTCTTCTGCTCAGGAGTGTAACTGAAGGGCTCACTAAGGATTTTGGACTTTAAGGGCAATGATAAAATGTTTATAAGATTTTAGCAGAAGAGTGATATGATATTTGCTTTTTAAAAAGATTATCCTGAATTTTCTGTGTCCAGTAATGATAGAATAAGGTCCTACCAAACAGACTCTTCTATAAAAATCTACTAAAAGTCTGGATAAGTAGCCAAAAGCAGCTATGTGAGAGTAAACAGAAGCAGACAGGCTCTTCTGGGGGAAGTACACCCTCCGAGGTAGGGAGTTTTACAAAGTGAGTTCCCGTTTTTGTGGCTTCTTTCCTGGGGCCAGGTGCAGTTGATGTGACCCTAGAGGAGACATGGATGCTGGTGGAAAAACTGGAGTCTTTCTGAATTGGGAAACTGGAAAACTGAAGCCAGGAAACTTGTAGTTGCTGAAGAGAGTGGAGGAATCATGGAAGGGAAAGAGCCAACCAGAAGATCCTGAGTGCTGACCACCCATACCTCTCAATGACTCCCTGAATGTGCAGATCAGACTGAAAGTGATTCAGCAAAAAATAAAAATAAAAATAAAAAATTTGAACAGACACAGGAACTGCCATCCAAGAAGCAGAATTTATAATTACCATAAAAGAAAAATGACAGAATCCACCTTTTCCACAACTTAGTATTTGTAATGACCAAGATACAATCTAAATTTACAAGACATACAAAGAACTATGAAAATGCAAAACTTACTCAAGAGAAAAGAACGTCAACAAAATGACCCTGAGATGCTCCAGATATTAGAACTAGCAGACAATGATTTTTAAATGATGATTATAACTATTTTTAATGAAGCAAAACGAATAATGAATGAAAAACTAGGAAATCTTAGCAGAGAAAGAGAAATGATTTTTAAAAGAGAACTCAATGGACATTTTAGAACTGAAGAATACAATGTCAGAAACAAAAATTTACTGCATGAACTTAGCATCTCCAGTGGAGATGACAGAGAAAGCATTAACAGTAAGTGACCTTGAAAATAAAGCAACAGAACTTGTCCAAATTGAAAAACAGAGAGAAAAAGATTCATTAAAGTCAAACTGCGGAAAGTCAAAAATAAAGGGCAATTTTTTTTTTTTTTTTTTTTTTTTTTTTTTTTTTTTTGAGACAGAGTCTTGCCCAGGCTGGAATGCAGTGGCGGGATTTCAGCTCACTGCAACCTCTGTTTCTGGGGTTCAAGGGATTCTCGTGCCTCAGCTTCCTGAGTAGCTGGAATTACAGGCACACACCACCATGCCTGGTTAATTTTTGTGTCTTTAGTAGAGACAGGGTTTTGCTATGTTGACCAGGCTGGTCTTGAACTCCTGGGCTCAAGTGATCCTCCCGCCTCTACTTCCCAAAGTGCTAGGATTACAGGTGTAAGCTACCGTGCCCGGCCATAAAGAACAAATCCTGACAGTAGCAAAAGAAGAATGACGCAGTATATACAAGAAAACAATTCAATTTAAAGTTGATTTTTCATCAGAAATTGTGGGGTTCAGAAGAGTAAAATACCTTTAAAATGCAGAAAGAAAAAACTATCAATCCAAAATTCTATAACCAGTGAAAAGAACCTTCAAGAATCAAGGTTAAATACAGACATTTTCAGGTGAAAGAGAATTTACTACCAGAAAACCTGCCCTACAAGAAATACTAAAGGAAATATACATATATTATACTTCATATATATAAAATATATACAGTATATTTCAACTGTAACGTGAAGGATAAGGCGAGACAGAGGAATATAGACCAGTGCAGTTGCAAGAGTTCCACAATGTATGTCAAATGGTACAATGTTCATTTTAAACATGCTGTAAAAACTTAAGGATGTATATTATAGTTTCCAGAGAAACTGCTAAAAAGAATGCAAAGAAGAATAGTTTAAAAGCCAATAGAGGCTGGGCACGGTGGTTCACGCCTGTAATTCCAGCACTTTGGGAGGCTGAGGTGGGCAGATCACAAGATCAGGAGTTCCAGACCAACCTGACCAACTTGGTGAAACCCCATCTCTACTAAAAATACAAAAATTAGCCGGGCATGGTGGCGCACGCCTGTAATCCCAGCTACTCAGGAGGCTGTGGCAGGAGAATCACTTGAACCCGGGAGACGGAGTTTGCAGTGAGCCGAGATTGCACCACTACACTCCAGTCTGGGCAACAAAGTGAGATTCTGTCTCAAAAAAAAAAAAAAAAAAAAAAAAGTCAATAGAAAACAACCTATGGAATACCATAAAATATTTGCACACCGTACATCTGATAAAGGGTTAATATCTACAATATATAAGGACCTCAAACCACTCAATAGCAAGAAAACAAATAACCTAAATAGAAAAAGACATGAACAGATATTTCTCAAAGAAAGACATACAAATGGCCAACAGGTATATGAAAAAATGCTCAGCATCACTTATCACCAAAGAAATGCAAATGAAAACCACAATGAGGTATTACCTCACACCTGCTAGACTGGCTACTGGAATGTAAGTTGGATCACTTAACGTTATCCAATTTAAAAACTTACCATAAAGTTATAGTGACCAAGACAATGTGGTATTGAAATAAATATAGATATTAGATCAATGGAATAGACTAGAGAGTCCAGAAATAGACCCTCACTTACACAGGGAATTAATTTTTAAAGAGTAGACTCTTTTCTTCCTTTTTTAAAAATAGACTGTATTTTTTAGAGCAGTTTTAGGTTCACAGCGAAACTGAGTAGACAGCATAGAGAGTTCCCAGATACCCGCTGCCCCTACATATGAATAGCCTCCTCTACTATCAACATCTGGCATTGGAGTGGCACTTGTGTCACAACGAGGGAACCTATGTCCACATGTTGTTATCATTCAAAGCCCATAGTTTAGGGATCGCTCTTGGTATTGTACATTCTCTGGGTTTGGAAAAATGTATGGTGACATGTTTCTACCATTATAGCGCCATACAAAATGGTTCCACTGTCCTGAAAATTGTCAACTGACTTTTGACAAAGGTGCCAAAGCAATTCAATTAAGATAAAGAGTCTTTCCAACATATGGTGCCGGGACCACAGAAGATTTGCATGAAGAAAAACCAACCAACCAACCAACAAAAAACCCCAAACACAAAAAAACCTAAATCTTGTTTCTTACCTTAAGCCATTCATGGTTTAAAATGAATACACTCCAAATGTATCAATAAATACATGTATCGTAGACCTAAATGTGAGAACTAAAACTAAAAGAAAGTATAAAAGAGGAATCTTTATTACATTATGTTAAGCAAATATTTCATAAAGGTATAAAAGGTACAAATCCAGCTGATAAAATTAGCTTCATCAAAATTAAAGAATTTTGCCATTCAAAAGGCGGTTAAGAAAACAAAAAGCAAGCCACTGACTGAGAGAAAATATTTGCAGAGCATACATATAACAGAGAGCTTGTACTTAGAACAAACAGAGAGCTCTTAGAATGCAATAAGACTGGGCCGGGCGCGGTGGCTCAAGCCTGTAATCCCAGCACTTTGGGAGGCCGAGGCGGGCGGATCACGAGGTCAGGAGATCGAGACCATCCTGGCTAACATGGTGAAACCCCGTCTTTACTAAAAATACAAAAAACTAGCCGGGCGTGGTGGCGGGCGCCTGTAGTCCCAGCTACTCGGAGGCTGAGGCAGGAGAATGGCCTGAACCTGGGAGGCGGAGCTTGCAGTGAGCCGAGATCGCGCCACTGCACTCCAGCCTGGGTGACACAGCGCGAGACTCTGTCTCAAAAAAAAAAAAAAAAAAAAGAATGCAATAAGACTGGTTGCTTAACCAGTGAAAAAGAAGCAAAGGATTTGAATAGAAAATTTTCAAATGAAGATATATGAATGGCCAATAAACATGAAAAGATGCCAACATTACTAGTAAAGAGGTAAATGCATATTAAACCCTCAGTGACATACACAGCCACTAGAATGAGCCAAGGTAGAAAAAAAAAAGACTAAAGCAAGTGTTGATGAGGATGTGAAGTGACTGAAACTCTCCCACAGAGAACACAAAATGGTACACTTTGGAAAACCGTTTCACAGCACTTTTTTCTTTCTTTCTTTCTTTTTTTTTTTTTTTGTTATTTGAGACAGAGTCTTGCTCCGTTGCCCAGGCTGGAGTGCAGTGGTGTGATCTTGGCTCACTGCAACCTCCACCTCCCAGGTTCAAGTGATTCTCCCGCCTCAGCCTTCCGAGTAGCTGGGATTACAGGCACGTGCCACCGTGCCTGGCTCATTTTTATATTTTCAGTAGAGATGGGGTTTTGTCATGTTGGCCAGGCTGGTCTCGAACTCCTGGCCTCAGGTGATCCACCCACCTTGGCCTCCCAAAGTGCTGGGATTACAGGCGTGAGCCGCTGCGCCCGGCCACACTATCTTATAAAGCGAAATATATACTTACCCTATGACCCAGCTATCCCACTCACAGATATTTACCCAAGAGAAATGAAAATACGTGTCCACAGAAAGGTTTGTACGTGAATGTTCACAGCAGCTTCATTCAAAATAGGTCAAAAGTGGAAAGAACACAAACTTCACTGCTGAGTGGATAATCAGATTGGGGTATACCCATACACTACTCAGCAATAAAAATGAATGAAATTATTAATACATGCACCATAAATGAATCTCAAAAATATCATACTAAGTGGAAGAAGTAAAACACAAAAAGCACGTTGTCTGATTCCATTTATATGAAATCTTAGAAAAGGCAAAACAGAGCAATCGTAGTTGCCTGGGCAGGGGTCGGGAGAAGATATGGACAGCAATGGTTGCATTAACAAAGTTTTTATGGTGATGAAAACATCTATACCTTGATTGTGCTCATGCTTACAAGACTGTGTAAAGTTACTAACATTTCATCAAACTGCCCAATTAAAATGGGTGAATTTTGTGTATAAAATTATACCTGGCGGCAGTGTACTGAACAGAACGGGAAGTGCGCATGAACGGACGGAGGGAGGCCAGTTGGAAGGTCTCTCCTCCCCGCCACCCCCCATTACAGCATTCCCTTCCCAATAGCTTTGCAGCTGAGGAGTCTGCCCTAACAGAATTGGGGAAACCTGGTTCTTTTCCAACTGACTATCATACAAAGGACCAAATCACCACTGCCGCTCTCATCTCCATCTCTGTCTCCCTGGCTGGTTCCCAGGGATGTTATTAGGATAACTGAGATCTTGTCTACAAAGCAACCCCAGTTCCATGGAGACAAATATCCACTAAGCCCGAGGAGGTTAAGCGGCTTATCCATTGCAACTTTATTTCTTTAGCCCCTCTGTGTTCCTGTCTGCAAAAGGAAGGGCTGAACTACATGGCCTCGAAGGGTCCTTTGAGCCCTAACAGCTTGTGATTTTAAGTCGAATGCAGGTTTGAGTTATTATTTATAGTCTTCATGTGTATGCTCCTCTGCAGGAATGCCCTCTCTCTTCCTCAGCACCCGGTTGCATTTTACTCAGTTTCCAAGGGCCAGCTGAAGTTCCCTTCACACTCCTTGAAGCCCCTTCTTACTATTCTTAAGTTCTGCTGATCTGGACTCCTCTTGCAGTGACAGCCTGTACTCAATCATCCAGCACTTCCATATGATAGAATGCAAACTGCTTTGGGATGTTATTATGTATATAATAATGGTTTTTTCTCCTCAACCAGTTTGCAAGAGCCTTGAAGGGCTTCTATTTCTTTTTCTTTTCTTTTCTTTCTTTTTTTTTTTTTTAGACGGAGTCTTGCTGTGTATGCCCTGGCTGGAGCGCAACGGTGCAATCTTGGCTCACCGCAATCTCTGCCTCCTGGGTTCAAGCAGTTCTCCTGTCTCAGCCTCCCGAGTAGCTGGCATTACAGACATGCACCACCACGCTAGGCTATTTTGTATTTTTAGTAGAGACGGAGTTTCTCCATGTTGATCAGCCTGGTGTCGAACTCCTGATCTCAGGTGATCCACCTGCCTCGGCCTTCCAAAGTGCTGGGATTACAGGTGTGAGCCACCATGCCTGGCCCAAAGGCCTTTATTTCTTATGTTCTTGCCTTCCCCAACCTCCCTGCCCTAGCAAACACACACACACACACACACACACACACACACACACAGACTCACACACACACGACTGAGTTTTGAGCATTAAGTACATTGTCAATCCAGTCTTGTTAGATTCTTGTTGCTCTTTTTCTGCGTCTACAACGTGCTTCTCTTTAATTCTGTTTAACTTTCACCTTCTCATCTGGCTGTCCTTGTGCAGGAATCAAGGAGTTCGGCAGCAGGTTCTCAGAAAACAGTAGGAAGCAGAAATCTTACCCACAGCCCTGATACCTCCCACCGTCCTCACTGTCCCTGATTTCACTAGAAGTTGGCAGTGTGTGCACTCAGAAATCTTCCCACCAAACAGATGTGTGGCCGGGCAGTGAGGAGGAGGAGATCCACACATGAGGACTTTCTCCATATTCTCTCAGAGACCTTCACTGACTCTAAAGCATGATTCGTTTTAGACATAGATGAATTTCTATTTGGCCTTAAGCACACGAGTCCCATACACGTGTGGATCAAGGCTTATTTCCAGGGTTTTATAGAAATAAAATGAATTTGCCATATGTTGAAATGTGTGGTCCTGGAAGTCAGCTAGACCTAGGGTGGAGCCCCGGATCTGCCATCTACACACTGTGTGACATTGGTCCAATTGCAGAACTTCTCTGTTTCCCAGTTTCTATATCTTTGGGATAAGGTTTATGAGAGACATGAAGGAACTGACACAGGCACCGTGCTCCGCACAGGGGCAGACAATTAATTGCTCAACAAATGGTACTTGTTATTAGGTTTTCCTGTCATGCATAAAATGTAGGGTGCAAGGCAAAACAGTTCTCCTTTTCCAGCGGGGCGACCCCAGCAGGGCGTGCACTGGAGGGGTAGCTGGTTCCATCCTGCTCTATCCACGGGGCATGTTCCCTAATTCCCATCCTGAGGGATTCTCGAGGGCCCTGCCAGGAAGCGGGAAAGGCTGCAACTGGAGACTGTAGGATTCTGGGCGTGTCTGTGCAGGATTCAAAGACTCAGTGTTTTCCTTTTGAAGAGGAGTCTTTGAAACTCATTAGCTCTGTGACAGAGGCCACCAACCAAATCAAATAGGGGTCTGACTTAGCCTCTGCGAGGTCCCCCAGTGACCTCTGCATGGGGATTTTGGAGAAGAGAAGCTTGTTTGCACTCCACTTTCAGACTAAAGCTCACTGTGAGGAGAGGCTGGGTGCAGAGCAGGATTGCATGAGCATCTAATAAGCAACAGCTCTTGGTGCTGATGAGAAAGCTTCCAACACAGCACAAGGACTCGCCTTCACTGCCCCGTCACAGTGTCATGCACATCTGGACACTTGGAAGAAAATATCATTTGATGATGATGTTGCTGATAATATGCACCTCCTCCCCAGCCCCTGACCCACCGAAGAACTCTCTGTTGAGATGCACATTAAATTCCAAGACAAATGTGCCCCTGCGGTACTCACCACACACTCGTCAGTGGCGCGGTTTTGATCCATGCCCTTGAGTGAAAGGGTGGGGCTTCTTATTTTTTCCAGCATGGGTAGAAACTATGGGTTGGGACCATAGAGAATCCCACAATCACGGGGCGCCTGGAAGATCCAGCCCAGGATTCTGTGTCCAGGCAGGAATGTGTCTAGGTTAATCTAATTGTAATGAGTACACTGAGTTCTGTCTCCAGACCCCTGGGAGGTGAAGGAGGGAGGAAGATTTGACAAGTCCCCTTGTTCACCACTGGTGGTATTTCATAGCCCTTTCTCTATCCTGGAAGTGAGGACAAGAAGCTTCCATTCACGGGATGGAAGCTGTCTTCAGAGAGAATTGCGTGTGTAGTTGCATATATAACTCTACACTGAGAAAATGCAAAGAACACTTTGCCCCCTGTAAACACCTTTCCCCAGGCGGGTGCTGCCTGATGTAATGTTAAAGTCTTTAATCCCACAATTAGGGAAGATTAAAAGGCAAATATCTCTAGGTAGACCTAACACAGGGTTTTAAATTCACACATACATAAAAATGACTGAGGTTGGGAGACTTTTCTTCTGGGGTGGAGAGGGTTAGGTTTTACAAACCCGGAGGGAGTGGGGCTATGAAGGAGCAGAAATGGTGTCAGAGGCGATTGAACCAGAGCATCTGCATCTTGAATAGGGGCTGGGTACAATGAGGCTGAGACCTACTGTGTTGCATTCCCAGACGGTTAAGGCATTGTAAACCACAGGGTGAGATAGGCAGTCAGTACAAGATACAGGTCATAAAGACCTTGCTGATAAAACAGGTTGCAGTAAGGAAGCTGGCTAAAACCCACCAAAATCAAGATGGTGACGAGAGTGACCTCTGGTCGTCCTCACTGCTACACTCCTACCAGCGCCATGACAGTTTACAAATGTCATGGCAACGTCAGGAAGTTATCCTATATAGTCTAGAAAGGGGAGGTACTTACTGGCCAGGCGTGGTGGCACATGCCTGTAATTCCAGCATTTTGGGAGGCAGAAGTGGGCAGGTCATTTGAGGTCAGGAGTTCGAGACCAGCCTGGCCAACATGGTGAAACCCTGTCTCTACTAAAAATACAAAAATTAGCTGGGCATGATGGTGCATGCCAGTCATCCCAGCTACTCGGGAGGCTGAGGCAGGAGAATCGCTTGAGCCCAGGAGACGAAGGTTGCAGTGAGCTGAGATCACGCCACTGCACTCCAGCCTGGGTGACAGAGTGAGACTCTGTCTCAAAAAAATAAAAAAAAAGGAAAGGCATGAATAATCCACCCCTTGTTTAGCATATCATCAAGAAATAACCATAAAAATGGGCAACCAGCAGCCCTTGGGGCTGCTCTGTCTATGGAGTAGCCATTCTTTTATTCCTTTACTTTCTTAATAAACTTGCTTTTGCTTTGCACTGTGGACTTACCCTAAATTTTTTCTTGTGTGAGATCCAAGAATCCTCTCTTGGGGTCTGGATTGGGACCCCTTTCCTGTAATAATGGTGTTCATGGAAGAGTGCTGCCTGAGGCCTTTACTTGGGATCATGAGTTAAAGGCCTGTGTGGACCAGAATGGCCTTTCTTTATTAGAAATTGGCAGGGTTGGATGTGGACCCATTGGTGAGTATGGACTATGCCAAATGGTAGGTGTTTGCTACTGATTTCAGATATACTCCTGACCTCAACAGGCTGACATTCTGATGACCTTTTGTCTTCTCTGTGTATTTAAGATGCCAAGATGCCTAGATGTCCCCAAGCACGTGAGAATGCCAACATTCTACCTCATTTAACCAGAGGAGACTCATGGGGCAGGAGGAGAAGGAAGGCAGTGGACAGAGAGAGACACCTTGGAGAGAAGGGGGTGGGAAGACAAATGGATTCAGGCACTTTTGAGTGTCAGAAAAGTGGGACTGGGGTGGAATTTGAGATGGGCAGGGAATTGGGGGTGAAGAATGAAGGAAGGAGGGAAAAGGAAGCAAGAGAGTGTTTTTATTTATTTACATTTTAAATAAACAAGTACATGGAGAAAAAGAGAAGGAGAGAAGGGAAAGAGATGAGGGCAATGTCACACAGAGAATCTTCAGACACTTTAAAATGGACCTTTACTTCCCTGCAGCAAGGAATCAAGAGAGTTTTTTGCGAACATGTTTTCTCATGCAGCTGTGCAGGGTAGATCTCACAAGAACCAGATCCTGGTTCTTCTGAGAATATTTTTTGAGGCTTTTTCTTGCCTTCCTGAGGCTGCCTGGCTAGCCAGCTAATAGTAAAGGCTCTCACTTCTCCTCCCCTCCCCACCACCCCATCCCCAGCTGCCTCTCCCTTTCCTCCGCCCCGCTGACCTCCCTCTCCTCCTCTCCTGGGCAAGCCCAGGCTCCTGCAGGAAAGGGCAGGAGGACTGTGCCAAGCAGCCCACAGCTCTCGCAGAAAGTGCTGGAGAAACTTTAATGAATTCAAGACCTGCTGGGCTGTCCCAGAGAAAGAGCTGGGCTTCAGCCTTGCAGGAAGAAGCAGAAAACTGCCCCCTTGTCGGGAAGATTTACACCCTGGAGGCCCAGCAGGCCCTATTGCATCAGGCAAGCAATTAGTTGGAAAACTACATTTTGTTGAAACAAAGAACACACAAAAAAACATCGAATTCCTTGCTGCTACCTCCCCCACTGCCGCTGTACTTCCCCAAGTCGCAAAGAACTGGAATTTGGCTGCTTTGAAATCAAATGAGAGAGCTGCAACGCTGTACCCAGAGGAGAAGCTGCCCTGTCTAGGGAGAGGAATGTGGAGGCAGTGAACCGCCTCCAGCCCAGGAATTACCTCTTGTTTGAACCCTTTGCCCTTCTAGTGCAAGCATGTTGGAATTCCCTCGTGCTGGGGTGGGGCGGTGTGGGCTTCGAACTCCAGAGGCAGTTTCCAGCCCTGCAGCCCTGCTACAAGATCAGCCGCAACCAGGCTCTGCCTAGCTCCGAAATCCCAACTGGTTAGGAGCAGCCACAAAATGTGGGTCCTCAAAGGCGGCCACAAGTCTCTAGAGAGTTCTCTGTGGGACTTGATTACTGTTTTCAAATACTTAAAAGGCTGCCATTTGGAGAGGGATAGATTTATTCAGTGTGGAGCCAGAGGATAAAATTAAGACCAAAGGTGGAAGCTGTAAGAAAGCAGATTCAGGGCTCAAGAAAAAGAACAGTTTTGCTGCTAATGTTATCGGGCAGTGTAACGTATGGCCTTGGTACTCGTGTAATGTATGGCCTTGGTACACAGTGAGTACCAAGGCCATACATTACACTGCCCCAGCACTGGAGGTGTTGAAACAGAGAGAATTTGGAGAAAGTCTTTTCAATGTTTGCTGTCTCCCCTATGTGCTTCTGGGGGATAGGTACTCAGCTTTTCATGTCTGTATGCCGTGCCTGGCACAAACATAGCAAGGACTGGATGGCTGTTGAATGAATTAATGATTCAGTGGGTTACATTAAATGGCATTTGAGATCTTTTCCAACAGTGATGTGCTGGGGGTTCTGAGTGTTTTCTCACTCTTCAGAGGCCAGAAATGAGACACAGTTTTGCTGGGAGAGAGCTGGGTCCACATATCGAGCTCCCGGGAGGCCAGCATGGGGACAGGAGCAAAGCTGTGGGGCTCCTTTCCTGTGGCTCAAAAGACCAGGCTGGTTTCCAGTGGGATCCAACCCGCACACATGGGTTTGGGGCAGAGATCTCTTTCCCTCTCATCTTTGAGTAGAACTACTCACAGCTCTCTGAGAGAACCCCAGGGCTCTGTGAGCCTTCTCAAATGGGGAGTGACAGGGTTGGGGTGGGAGCAGATGGAGTGGGACTTTGGCTCCATACTCCCTAGTTTGAACAAAGCCACTTTGCTTTCATCTGTCTTGTGTATTCGGATTCCTTACCATATTTTTTGAAGAAATTATTACACACTAAAAAGCTGAATATCACAGGCCTGCAGGATTCATTCATTTATTTATTTTTTTGAGACAGAGTCTCACTCTGTCATCTAGTCTGGAGTGCAGTGGTGCCATCTCAGCTCACTGCAACCTCTGCCTTCTGGGTTCAAGTGATTCTCCTGCCTCAACCTCCTGAGTAGCTGGGGCTACAGGCACCCACCACCATGCCTGGCTAATTTTTTGTATTTTAATAAAGACAGGGTTTCAGCGTGTTGCCCAGGGTGGTCTCGAACTCCTGAGCTCAGGCAACCTGTCCACCTCAGCCTCCCAAAGTGCTAGGATTACAGGCATAAGCCACCGTGCTCAGCCTCATTCATTTATTGAATACTTACTGTGTACTAGACGGTACTCTAGGCACTGGGGATACAGCAGTGGATCAAACTGACAAAAATCCCTTCTTTCATGAGCTTGTATTCTACTGAGGTAGACAAACAAACAAGAAAGTAAAGTGCAGCACATTAGAAGGTGATCAGTGATATGGAGAAAAATAAAGCGGGGAAAGAAATGAGGGTGGTCAGCCGGGTGTGGTGGCTCATGCCTGTAATTCCAGCACTTTGGGAGGCTGAGGTGGGTGGATCACCTGAGGTGAGGAGTTTGAGACCAGCCTGGCCAACATGACGAAACCTCGTCTCTACTAAAAATACAAAAATTAGCTGGGCGTGGTGGGGGGCGCCTGTAATCCCAGCTACTCTGGAGTCTGAGGCAGGAGAATCGCTTGAACCTGGGAGGCAGCAGCTGCAGTGAGCCGAGATCGGGCCATTGCACTCCAGCCTGGGCGACAGAGCGAGGCTCCATCTTGAAAAAACACAAAAACAAGGAAAGAAATGAGGGTAGGGGAGAGGCTGTTGCAATTTTAAGTAAGGTGGTCAGAGATGGCCTCACTGCTGTGGGAAGAGTATTCCAGATGGAGGACCAGCTGCGGCAAAGGGTGCAGGGTAGGAACATGCCCCACTGGTTCAAGGAACAAGGAGATCTGTGCAGGTGAAGAAGTGGGGTGTGGTAGGCAGCGTCTATGATGGCCCCCAGTGAGCCCTGCCTCCAGGATCCCTGCTATTGTGTAGTCCCTGTTGTTGAGTAAGGGCTGGACCTGGGGATTTGCTTTAAACCAATAGAACATGCCAAAAATGCTGGGTGCCATTTCTGAGAATCAGTTACCGAAAGACTCTGGCTTCTGCCTTGCTTGCCTTCTGTTGTCGTGTAACTTGCTTGCTCTGCTGGAAGCCACCTGCTGCATCGTGAGCTGCCCCGTGGAGACACCCCCATGACAGGGCACTGAGGGAGGCCTGTGGTCGACAGCAAGTGAGCAACTGAGGCCCTTGGTCCATTGGAACTGAGGAACTGAGTCCCTCAACAACCAGGTAGATTCAACCTCCAGTTGAGAGGACCACAGTTCCAGCCGACACCTTGATTGCAGCCTTGTGAGAATCTGAGTTGGAGGACCTGCTAAACCACACCCCACCTCCTACCTGGAAACAGTGAGATAACAAATATTATTTTAAGCCATCAAGTGCTGGGGTAATTTGCTATGCAGTCAAAGATAACAGCTACACAAGGGAGACTAGTAAGAGATGAGCTCACAGAGCAAATGCGAGCCAGATCATGTAGGATCTGTTGCTTATTAAAGCCCTTTGACATTTCCCTGTTGGCGGTGGGAAGCCCTTGGAGGGCAAAGGAGAGAAGGGAGATAGGTCATCCAACTTAAAAACCTATTGTCATAATCCAGGTAAGAGAAGATGATGGCTTGGACCATGGGGGTATTAGTGGAGGGATGGAAGTGGCCCAAATCTGAACATATTTTGAAGTAGAGTCAATGGAATTTCCTGCTGGATTGGATGTGAGGTGTGACAGAAAGAAGAGTCAAGAATGACTCCACGTGTTTCAACCAAGAGGTAGAAGAATGGAGTTGTCATTAAATGAGATAGAGAAGCCTGGGAGAAGATCAGGTTTAGGGGAAAAACTGACATGCTCATATGCTAAGTGAAATACGCCAGTCACAAAAGCACACATTCTGTATGAGCCCACTTATATGTGGTACCTAGCTCAGTAATATTTATAGAAATAGGAAGTAGAATGGTGGTTGCCAGGGGTTTGGGCAAAGGAGGAATGGAGGGGGCTTGTTTATTGGGTAAAGGGTTTCAGCTTTGCAAGATTAAACGGGTTCTGGAGATCTGTTTCACAACAATGCCAATGTGCTTGATACTACTGATCTGTACTCTTAAAAATGATTAAGTTGGTAAATTTTATGTCATATATATATTTCCACAATTTAAAAAATTGGCCAGGCCCGGTGGCTCACGCCTGTAATTCCAGCACCTTGGGGACCAAGGCGGGCAGATCACTTGAGGTCAGGGGTTTCAGACCAGCCTGGCCAACATGGAGAAACTCTGTCTTTAGTAAAACTACAAAAATTAGCTGGGCGTGGTGGCGGGCACCTGTAATCCCAGCTACTTGAGAGGGTGAGCAGGAGAATCACTTGAACCTGGGAGGTAGAGACTGCAGTGATGTGAGATCACGGCACTGCACTCCTGCCTGGGTGACAGAGCAAGACTCCATCTCAAAAAAAAAAAAAAAAAAATTAAGACAAAAGAAAAAGTAAGCAAACACTGACTTAAAAAAAAAAAAAAAATGAAGAGGTCCAAGCCAGAGCCCTGGGGTACTCCAGTGGGAAGAGGTCAGGGAGATGGGGAGGAACCAAAAAACACTGATCACAGGGAGCATCTCATGAGGTAGGGGGAAAACTGGGACAGTGTGGTATGTGGAAACCAAGTGAAGAAAGCATTTCAAGGCGATGGTGTTGATCAGCTACGACAAATGCTCTTGAGGGGTCCAGAAAGGTAAACATTGGTTTGAACAATGTGGAGGTCATCAGTGACCTTGAGAAGTACAAGCTGAGCATCTCAAATCTGAAAATCTGAAATTCAAAATGCTCCAAGATCAACAATTTTTGGAGGGCCCACATGATGCTCAAACAAAATGCTCATGGGAGCATTTTGAAATTTGAATTTCAGATTTGGCACGCTTAACTGGTAAGTAAATTGCCAATATTCAAAAATCTGAAAAAAAAAATCCAAAATTTGAAACACTTCTGGTCCCAAGCATTTGGGATAAGAGATACTCAGGCTGTATAGTCTCAGCAGAATGGTGAGTGTGAGAGCCTGAAAGGGTGGGCTGTGAGCGGTTAGGAGAAGGAAAATTGGAGACAGTGAGTGTAGCTAACTTTCTAGGAGTTTTGTTCTAAAGGTGAGCAGAGGCGTGGAGTCAAGGAGGCTTTTGGTTTTGTTTTGAGATAGGTAAAGTAATAGCATATTTGGATGTTGACAGGAATGACATAGGAGGGGAGAAACAGGAATGCTGCAGGAGAGAAAGGGGAAAATTGCTGGAGGGATGTCCTTGAATAGGCAAGAGGGGATGTGATCTAGTGCACACATGCAGGAAAATACACTCCAACCTCAAAACCCCAAAGGTTCCAGTAATCCCCAACTGTCTAGCCAGATTCTCCCCCTACTCTGTATTTTTTCTCATGGTGCTTCCTCCCCTAGAAACATTCTCCTCTTACTGTGGCACACTGAACTCCTGCCCTCAAAAGCCCTGCTAAGTGCTATCTTCCTCTCAGAAGTATTCCCTCATCACCCCAAGGAGAGGAAGTTTCTCTCTTACCCCCACTGCCCAGAGTTCTTCATCCATGCCCTCTTGATTTTCTTTTCTCCCTTGAATTGCAGTTTCGTCTGCGTCCTAGATGGAAAGCTACCCAAGTGAATGAGTCGTACCTCATCATCATCGTCATCATCCCAGTTGTGCAGAGCTGACTCTCTGCCAGCACCACGCTAAGTGCCCTGTGTCATTTAATGAAATTGAAGCTTAATTTTACAAAGGAGCAAACAGAAGCTTGGAATAACTTGTCTGAGTCACAGAGACAAAAAGTGATTCATAGAGAGGTCTGTGTGACTCTGGCTGGTGCTAACAGTGGCTTGTTCCTACCTCTGTACTCCCTGCTACATCTCCCACTGCTCAGGGCCCGGCACACAGCGATGCTCAATGTACAGATAGAGCTAAAGAAATACAGCCTGCCCCAGGAGGAACAGCTCCACAAATGTGACCGACTCTGCCTCTTATCTGAACCAATTTTTTAAAGCAGGGAAATAACCTGACACCACAGCCTGGCTTGCTGTGGAGACTGTGGGCTCCAGGGCTCTGCTGTGTGCCAGGTGTGTGCTGCACAGAGGCAGCGAGAAGACTTGGGAGGGCAGAGGAAAGGAAGAAAAGGCGAACGAAGAAAGAAAGAGGAGGGGAGGAAGAAGGACGGGAGAGGAGGGGTGAAGGGAGATGAGGAAAATGAACAAAAGGGGGAAATGAGTTGGGGAAAGAGCACGAAAGCAGAGGACAAAGTGGGGAAAGAGGAAAGGCAATTCCTTGGGACATTTGATTGTGTGCTGCAGGTTGACTATGTGTGTGAATCAGTGGGCTGCTTGAGCTATGCCGTGGCTCTGTTCTAAAGAGAAGGGGTGCCCGTAATCCCAGCACTTTGGGAGGCCGAGGCAGGTGGATCACTTGAGGTCAGCAGTTCCAGACCAGCCTGACCAACACGGTGAAACCCTGTCTCTGCTGAAAATACAAAAATTAGCTGGGCATGGTGGTGCATGCCTATAGTCCCAGCTACTCTGGAGGCTGAGGCAGGAGAATCGCTTGAGTCTGGGAAGTGGAGGTTGCAGTG